>NC_069503.1:1081035135-1081351809 GCF_027579735.1 Bombina bombina | reverse complement strand
AAAGGTATTGCTTTGCACATACATGTACTATATTAAATTAGTAATGTAGTCCTACAAAAGTATTTTTCTATTATATTATTTAATGTGATTCCTCAGCAAGTGAATAGTTAAACATTTGCACCTTCTGTTTGCAACTTAGGGCTCCATGTACTAAGCAGTCAGCGAGCTACCCGCAACAAATCTCGCGTCCAAACTCGCAAACTGATATGTACAAAGCCGTCAATTATGTAAAAACTCGCATCTTTAAAATTGCGAGCGTACTTATCCGCCATACCTCGCTACCTCTCCATTTTTTACTGTAATTAGACACAATTGACCACCAACTCGCCAAAAACGAATGTACTAAAAAATCTATTTGTCCGCTCGCGTCAATCTCCGCCCCCACCTCGTTATTTTTGCCTCGCCACCTTTTAGGTGGCGGGCAAGGTACAAAACAATAGGAAAGCCACTAGACGCCAGTCTATACATATATAAAAGGCAGTAATATCAGCATTGTACTTACATTGTTCATTTCAGCAGCTATGGAGAGAATTCTGTTTTTGTTTATTCTCCGTTTGATGCAAATCCGGGCTAGAAGACAGAATACTGGAAATGTAGCTAATCGTATCGTTAGAAGAAGGAGAGTTCGAGTCCCCCGTGTATTCCTTCCACGGGTTGGTTTGCACGGCCTTTCTGACCGAGAGATCATACAAAGATTCCGGCTTGATCGTGAATCGATATTACACCTGTATCGAGAGATTGAAGATCATTTGGAGCCGATGACTGCTCGTTCACAAGCTATTCCGGGACTTCTGAAACTATTAGCGGCATTGCATTTTTTTGCAACAGGCTCCTTTCAGGCAGTTTCTAGCGTCATTATTGGAATGAGTCAATCTGCTTTTTCACGCCACTTATCCAAAGTAATAGGGGCTATGATGGTTATTTTTCATCGATATGTTTGTTTGCCATCTACCCCTGAAGAATGGCAATCTATCAAGTCAAATTTCTATAGGATGGCTGGGATGCCCAATGTCCTAGGTGCCATAGACTGTACCCATGTTGCTGTAAGACCACTTCAAGCTCGTGAGGAGATCTATAGGAATAGAAAGCATTTCCATTCCTTGAATGTCCAGATGGTCTGTGACCCCAACATGAGGATTATCAGTGTCCGTTCTAACTTTCCTGGCTCCTGTCATGATTCTTACATTTTAAGGCAGACTGGGTTATACCGGAAGTTCGAGGACGGAAATATGCCTGAAGGATGGCTTCTAGGTAAGCATAACTGGCGTCTAATTTGTCTCTCATTTCAATGTACCAAAATTGCGCCCAATTTGTCGACTGTAATCTGTATAGTTTAATTGTATTGTATAGTTCTGAATCTTTATAATTATTCTTATATTAATATTTATATTTATTATATCTTCTATTAGGAGATGGAGGGTACTCATGTACAGAATGGCTGTTGACTCCCTATAACAACCCACAGACCAGAAGTCAAGTACGTTTCAATGAAGCTCACCGATCTACCAGGGGGATTATTGAGAGGACTTTCGGTCTTTTGAAAATGCGGTTTCGATGTCTTGATCGTTCTGGTGGTGCTATGCAGTATGCACCAGAGAAAGTTGCAAAAATTATATTGGTTTGCTGCATACTGCACAATATTGCAATTAAAAGAGGCTGTCCATTAGAAGATGCAATAGATGCTGATGATTTACCAGAAGAAATATGTGTAGAACAAGCTAATAGGCGTGGAAATGCAACAAGGGACATGGTTTCAGAACAATATTTTGTGTTTGAGGATTAAAGTTTCAGTTGATCAATAAAAAACTTTCTTTATTAACTTGTCTCCATTTTTTTTTTAAAAATTAAGGTTATTAAAAATAACTCATGATAAACAGTTAAATACATAACAGTTGTTGCTCTTCAATTATCAAAGGTTTCAAATAAATAAAGTTTATGATCAAAGTTATTACAGACAATATTATAGGTAATACATTGTCTTTGTGACATCACACTAGTGTCTACAGCTGCTCTCACTCTTTTACATATGTGATTATTGTAATGTAATCCCTCCATAGCTGATGCTAATTCATTGTATTGTGTCATTGAATTGTAGCTGTAACAAGCGACAGTATATTCAACAGTGCTTTATGTTATCAGATTGGATTTTTGAGTTAAAAAAGACTTGCTAATTTTATTTGTTTTATTCTAACCTCTATTTTTAACAGCTACTAGGTTTTCCCATATTCAAATAAATACCTTAAGGGCTTACTCTTAGCACTTATTTTCTTAACCTTTATAATATATTTTTGCATTCAAGATTTGTTAAAAGAATAGTGGCATATAGAAAATAATGGCAAAATAAATTATTTTATTACAAAATTATAATCTTTAAACATTATATATTAACAATTGTAAACCAAAGTAACTTGTAATACATATAAACACATCTGAAAAAAAAGGAAATGTTTAGAAACCAAATAACAATTGTAAACCAAAATAAATTCTAATACATATAAACACATATGAAACAAAGAAAATGTTTAGAAACAAAAAAACAATTGTAAACCAAACAACATTTTAATACATATAAACACATCTTAAAAAAATTAAATGTTTAGAAACAAAATAAAAATTGTAAACCAAAATAAATTTTAATACATAAAAACACATCTGAAACAAATAAAATGTTTAGAAACAAAATAACTATTGTAAACCAAAGTATAAATGTTAATACATATCATATCATGTGTTCCTCTGCATGTGTAACCATTATATTTCACCCATAATCCCCATGTATAAAAATAATTATAACCATTTTCCTATCAGAAACCGGTCAAATGTGTTCTTTTGCATGTGTAACCATGATATTTCACCCATAATCCCCATGTAGAAAAATAATTAAAACCATATTCCTATCAGAAACATGTCAAATGTGTTTCTCTGCATATGTAATCATGAAATTTCACCCATAATTCCTATGTATAAAAATAATTAGAACCATATTCCTATCAGAAACAGGTCAAATGTGTTCCTCTGCATGTGTAACCATGATATTTCACCCATAATCCCCATATAGAAAAATAATTAGAACCATATTCCTATCAGAAACAGGTCAAATGTGTTCCTCTGCATGTGTAACCATGATATTTCACCCATAATCCCTATGTTTAAAAATAATTAGAACCATATTCCTATCAGAAACCGGTCAAATGTGTTCCTCTGCATTTGTAACCATTATATTTCACCCATAATCCCCATGTATAAAAATTATTATTACCATATTCCTATCAGAAACAGGTTAAATGTGTTCCTCTGCAAGTGTAACCATTATATTTCACCCATAATCCCCATGTATAACAATAATTATTACCATATTCCTATCAGAAACATGTCAAATGTGTTTCTCTGCATGTGTAACCATGATATTTTACCCATAATCCCCATATATAAAAATTATTATAACCATATTCCTATCAGAAACAGGTCAAAAGTGTTTCTCTGCATGTGTAACCATAATATTTCACCCATAATCCCCATGTATAAAAATAATTATAACCATATTCCTATCAGAAACAGGTCAAATGTGTTCCTCTGCATGTGTAACCATGATATTTCACCCATAATCCCCATGTAGAAAAATAATTATAACCATTTTCCTATCAGAAACCGGTCAAATGTGTTCTTTTGCATGTGTAACCATGATATTTCACCCATAATCCCCATGTAGAAAAATAATTAAAACCATATTCCTATCAGAAACATGTCAAATGTGTTTCTCTGCATGTGTAACCATGATATTTTACCCATAATCCCCATATATAAAAATAATTAGAACCATATTCCTATCAGAAACAGGTCAAATGTGTTCCTCTGCATGTGTAACCATGATATTTCACCCATAATCCCCATGTATAAAAAAAATTATAACCATATTCCTATCAGAAACCTATCAAATGTGTTCTTTTGCATGTGTAACCATGATATTTCACCCATAATCCCCATGTAGAAAAATAATTAAAACCATATTCCTATCAGAAACAGGTCAAATGTGTTCCTCTGCATATGTAACCATGAAATTTCACCCATAATCCCCATGTATAAAAATAATTATATCCATATTCCTATCAGAAACAGGTCAAATGTGTTCCTCTGCATGTGTAACCATGATATTTCACCCATAATCCCCATATAGAAAAATAATTATAACCATATTCCTATCAGAAACAGGTCAAATGTGTTCCTCTGCATGTGTAACCATGATATTTCACCCATAAACCCTATGTTTAAAAATAATTAGAACCATATTCCTATCAGAAACAGGTCAAAAGTGTTTCTCTGCATATGTAATCATGAAATTTCACCCATAATTCCTATGTATAAAAATAATTAGAACCATATTCCTATCAGAAACAGGTCAAATGTGTTCCTCTGCATGTGTAACCATGATATTTCACCCATAATCCCCATATAGAAAAATAATTAGAACCATATTCCTATCAGAAACAGGTCAAATGTGTTCCTCTGCATGTGTAACCATGATATTTCACCCATAATCCCTATGTATAAAAATAATTAGAACCATATTCCTATCAGAAACCGGTCAAATGTGTTCCTCTGCATTTGTAACCATTATATTTCACCCATAATCCCCATGTATAAAAATTATTATTACCATATTCCTATCAGAAACAGGTTAAATGTGTTCCTCTGCAAGTGTAACCATTATATTTCACCCATAATCCCCATGTATAACAATAATTATTACCATATTCCTATCAGAAACATGTCAAATGTGTTTCTCTGCATGTGTAACCATGATATTTTACCCATAATCCCCATATATAAAAATTATTATAACCATATTCCTATCAGAAACAGGTCAAAAGTGTTTCTCTGCATGTGTAACCATAATATTTCACCCATAATCCCCATGTATAAAAATAATTATAACCATATTCCTATCAGAAACAGGTCAAATGTGTTCCTCTGCATGTGTAACCATGATATTTCACCCATAATCCCCATGTAGAAAAATAATTATAACCATATTCCTATCAGAAACCGATCAAATGTGTTTTTTTGCATGTGTAACCATGATATTTCACCCATAATCCCCATGTAGAAAAATAGTTATAACCATATTCTTATCAGAAATTAAAATTTTCCTTGACATGTGTAACCCATAATCCCCATGTTTAAAACATCTATTCACAGGTTCCTATTAAAACAGGTAAAAGGTATTGCTTTGCACATACATGTACTATATTAAATTAGTAATGTAGTCCTACAAAAGTATTTTTCTATTATATTATTTAATGTGATTCCTCAGCAAGTGAATAGTTAAACATTTGCACCTTCTGTTTGCAACTTAGGGCTCCATGTACTAAGCAGTCAGCGAGCTACCCGCAACAAATCTCGCATCCAAACTCGCAAACTGATATGTACAAAGCTGTCAATTATGTTAAAACTCGCATCTTTAAAATTGCGAGCGTACTTATCCGCCATACCTAGCTACCTCTCCATTTTTTACTGTAATTAGACACAATTGACCACCAACTCGCCAAAAACGAATGTACTAAAAAATCTATTTGTCCGCTCGCGTCAATCTCCGCCCCCACCTCGTTATTTTTGCCTCGCCACCTTTTAGGTGGCGGGCAAGGTACAAAACAATAGGAAAGCCACTAGACGCCAGTCTATACATATATAAAAGGCAGTAATATCAGCATTGTACTTACATTGTTCATTTCAGCAGCTATGGAGAGAATTCTGTTTTTGTTTATTCTCCGTTTGATGCAAATCCGGGCTAGAAGACAGAATACTGGAAATGTAGCTAATCGTATCGTTAGAAGAAGGAGAGTTCGAGTCCCCCGTGTATTCCTTCCACGGGTTGGTTTGCACGGCCTTTCTGACCGAGAGATCATACAAAGATTCCGGCTTGATCGTGAATCGATATTACACCTGTATCGAGAGATTGAAGATCATTTGGAGCCGATGACTGCTCGTTCACAAGCTATTCCGGGACTTCTGAAACTATTAGCGGCATTGCATTTTTTTGCAACAGGCTCCTTTCAGGCAGTTTCTAGCGTCATTATTGGAATGAGTCAATCTGCTTTTTCACGCCACTTATCCAAAGTAATAGGGGCTATGATGGTTATTTTTCATCGATATGTTTGTTTGCCATCTACCCCTGAAGAATGGCAATCTATCAAGTCAAATTTCTATAGGATGGCTGGGATGCCCAATGTCCTAGGTGCCATAGACTGTACCCATGTTGCTGTAAGACCACTTCAAGCTCGTGAGGAGATCTATAGGAATAGAAAGCATTTCCATTCCTTGAATGTCCAGATGGTCTGTGACCCCAACATGAGGATTATCAGTGTCCGTTCTAACTTTCCTGGCTCCTGTCATGATTCTTACATTTTAAGGCAGACTGGGTTATACCGGAAGTTCGAGGACGGAAATATGCCTGACGGATGGCTTCTAGGTAAGCATAACTGGCGTCTAATATGTCTCTCATTTCAATGTACCAAAATTGCGCCCAATTTGTCGACTGTAATCTGTATAGTTTAATTGTATTGTATAGTTCTGAATCTTTATAATTATTCTTATATTAATATTTATATTTATTATATCTTCTATTAGGAGATGGAGGGTACTCATGTACAGAATGGCTGTTGACTCCCTATAACAACCCACAGACCAGAAGTCAAGTACGTTTCAATGAAGCTCACCGATCTACCAGGGGGATTATTGAGAGGACTTTCGGTCTTTTGAAAATGCGGTTTCGATGTCTTGATCGTTCTGGTGGTGCTATGCAGTATGCACCAGAGAAAGTTGCAAAAATTATATTGGTTTGCTGCATACTGCACAATATTGCAATTAAAAGAGGCTGTCCATTAGAAGATGAAGATCCAATAGATGCTGATGATTTACCAGAAGAAATATGTGTAGAACAAGCTAATAGGCGTGGAAATGCAACAAGGGACATGGTTTCAGAACAATATTTTGTGTTTGAGGATTAAAGTTTCAGTTGATCAATAAAAAACTTTCTTTATTAACTTGTCTCCATTTTTTTTTTAAAAATTAAGGTTATTAAAAATAACTCATGATAAACAGTTAAATACATAACAGTTGTTGCTCTTCAATTATCAAAGGTTTCAAATAAATAAAGTTTATGATCAAAGTTATTACAGACAATATTATAGGTAATACATTGTCTTTGTGACATCACACTAGTGTCTACAGCTGCTCTCACTCTTTTACATATGTGATTATTGTAATGTAATCCCTCCATAGCTGATGCTAATTCATTGTATTGTGTCATTGAATTGTAGCTGTAACAAGCGACAGTATATTCAACAGTGCTTTATGTTATCAGATTGGATTTTTGAGTTAAAAAAGACTTGCTAATTTTATTTGTTTTATTCTAACCTCTATTTTTAACAGCTACTAGGTTTTCCCATATTCAAATAAATACCTTAAGGGCTTACTCTTAGCACTTATTTTCTTAACCTTTATAATATATTTTTGCATTCAAGATTTGTTAAAAGAATAGTGGCATATAGAAAATAATGGCAAAATAAATTATTTTATTACAAAATTATAATCTTTAAACATTATATATTCACAATTGTAAACCAAAGTAACTTGTAATACATATAAACACATCTGAAAAAAAAGGAAATGTTTAGAAACCAAATAACAATTGTAAACCAAAATAAATTCTAATACATATAAACACATATGAAACAAAGAAAATGTTTAGAAACAAAATAACAATTGTAAACCAAACAACATTTTAATACATATAAACACATCTTAAAAAAATTAAATGTTTAGAAACAAAATAAAAATTGTAAACCAAAATAAATTTTAATACATAAAAACACATCTGAAACAAATAAAATGTTTAGAAACAAAATAACTATTGTAAACCAAAGTATAAATGTTAATACATATCAACACATCTGAAACAAAGAAAATGTATAGAAAACAAATATCATTTGTAATAACTATAAACATCGATATTTACAAACCTTCATAAAATACATTAATCTACATATACATTATATTTTTCTCTATTTTTCGGGGATACATATCTATATCAATGCGCTAATGATTGACATAACGATTAATCGCGTCATCGTCTAACATGTCGCGTCCTGAACCTTTTGGTGCTGGAGAATTGGTGATATTAGTTTATGCCATGGATAAATATTTCCCTAAACGGATTGGTGGTGTGAGGGGAGTGAGACAGGAATGCAGAGACAAAATTATATACGAGATGCTGAGAAGAATGCATCGTATTTCAAAAATTAAAAGAACAAGACGACAGTGTCTTAGAAAATATAGTGATTTGAAGAGAAGAGAACCGAAGTACTATAAATCGATTCGAAGATTGATAAGGACATGTAAGTTTCAAAATTATATATGAAATAATTTTTAATAAA
Source organism: Bombina bombina (assembly GCF_027579735.1). Lineage (NCBI taxonomy): Eukaryota > Metazoa > Chordata > Amphibia > Anura > Bombinatoridae > Bombina > Bombina bombina. The sequence goes on along the minus strand of NC_069503.1, from coordinate 1,081,343,377 downwards.
AAAAAAAAGGTTTTATTTTTGAACTGCGTCATCATTGACGAATCCAGGAAAATAATATTTTCTGAGTGTTACTTTGACTATATTAGTATATACAATTGCAAAAAGTCACAAAAGTAAGCATGCAGAACTGAGTTAGTAGATTAAAATTTAACTATATTACTATATACACTTAAAAGGTTAGAAAACTTAGCATACAAAAATGAGTTAGTAGAGTAAAATATAACTATATTAGTATATACCATTGAAACATGCAGAACTGAGTTAGTAGAATAAAATATAAATATATTACTAAATAACATTGAAACATGTTAGAAAAGTAAGCATGCAGAACTGAATGTTTTGAAAACAAAAAATTACTTGGAATAATTAATTAAAAAAATTTTATTACAAATTTTTATTATATATATGTTTATAGATATGAGAAGTAGGAGAATGAAGTGTGCACACCCACCACGCTACTTAAGGTCAATGTTGGTGCAAACACCCAGAAGTGAAGCTCTTTCTCCACCTTTGCCAATAACACTATTGGATATTGAATTATCTCCAAATCCATATGAAATTTGTCATAAAAACACACAGACAGGTAATGACTTATTATTTAAATTTTAAATCATATATTTTAGGTTTTGGCTTAAAAAGTTTTAGCATGCAATATTAATCAAGTTGCTAATTTACTTCTATTATCATTTTTTTCCTCATTAACTTTCTATCTTTATTTTAAAAAGAAGGCATCTAAGCTAAGGAGCCAGCCAATTTTTGGTTGAGCACCATGGACAGCACTCTTTGATTGGTTCTGTCCAATTAGCAAGTACAACACAGTTGGTTCACCAAAAATGGGCTGGCATCTAAACTTAGATTCTTGCTTTTCAAATAAAGATACAAAAAGAATGAAGTAAAATTGAAAGTTTATTTAAATTGCATGCACTATCTGAATCATGAAACTTAGAAATTGGGTTCTGTGTCCCTTTTAATGATTATTATTATTATTGTTTTAAATAATATATACAAGGTTTTTGATTTAATAGTTTTCTATCTTTATCTTTGTAATTTCGTTCATAGATATTACCATGGAAGACATGGAAACTAGTATGGAAATGGAAGAATTTCAAAATCCTGATAGTGTGACAATATTTGAAGCATTGACTTCAGATGATACTCAACCAAGGATAGAAGTTTTACCAACAATGATGTTAGATAAAGGTATGTTTCATACTCAGTAATCTTAAATCTAAGAAAATCCAAGTTTTAACTAATACATATTGTATATTTCAAATAGGAGTTGGCTCAGATGAAAGCTTTAAAGGAGTGGACATAAGTGTAGAAGCTAATATAGTAGATAACGTAGATAACAGCACATCAGGAGGTAATATTTGTGATGAAAAACCCTATCATACATTGAATATGTATATGAAAATTGAATTAAAATTTGCTTTGCATTTATTTTTCTACAGATTTATCTTCAACATCAACTATTGAAACTGCAGACAAAAGTACTCAGAGTTGTCTAGAAGATCATGTTAAACAAAAAATTTCTAAAATTAGGGCAACTTTGGGAATGTTAATGGAGCAAGTAGATTTTTTATACCGTAAATATGTAATTTGATTTCATTTTTTGTTTTGTCATGATTAATAACTGAGAAAAACTTTTGTGTTGAAGAATCAAAAGTGAGTTTGAATTTATGTAAATAAACGTTTTTTTTGGCCATAAAAAAATTTGTCTTTATTAAATAATAACATTTTAAACTTAAAGGGACACTGTATCCAAATTTTATCTTTTGTGATTCAGATAGAGCATGCAATTTTAATCAACTTTCAAATGTACTCCTATTATCAAATTTTCTTCATTCTCTTGGTATGTTTATTTGAAAAGCAAGAATTTAAGATTAGATGCCGGCCCATTTTTGTTGAACAACCTGGGTTGTCCTTGCTGATTGGGCAGCACCAATAAACAATTGCTGTCCATGGTTCTGAACCACACATTTGCTGGCTCCTCAGCTTAGATGCCTTCTTTTTAAAATAAAGATATCAAGAGAACGACGAAAAATTGATAATAGAAGTAAATTAGAAAGTTGCTTAAAATTGCATGCTCTATCTGAATCACAAAAGAAAAAATTTGAGTACAGTGTCCCTTTAAAATACACAAAAAATAACTTAGTAAACAATATACAGATTAAAAAAATGAACAGTGACTAACATTTTAAAATTTGAGTACAGTGTCCCTTTAACTTTCAGTTCAATTGTCTGGCCAATTGTTAACACGTGACATGTAAGGTGTCATGAACGTCATAGTAGTCGCGGGAATAGAATTTTGCTCCTATAAATGGACAACTTTTCTAAACAACTGTATTATTGTTCCAAAATTTTTGGAGAGTAATTACAGAGCGCTCGTTTTTGTGATCTTTATTTACAATTTCGATATGGCTTCATCTGGATCTGAAACCGCTTCAAAATCCAAGAATCCTCACTTTTCTCATCAGCAAAACGTCGTTTTGATTGACATGATTATTGACTCTTATGATTATTTGTTTGGATGTCGTGTCAAACAGACAAATTTTTCTAGAAGGAAGCAGATCTGGCAAAGGATCAGCGACGCTGTTAGTGCCCAGGGTCCAGGAAAAAAGGATGTCGATCAGCTGAAGAAGCGTTACAACGACATTAAACGCTTCGCCAAAGCTAAATTGGCCAGAGAAAAAAATTCGGCACGTGCTACCGGAGGTGGACCAGCATATGTGGCAGACCTCAATGATTATGAGCAGAAGCTTGTTCAGCGTCTGGGACCAGAGATCATCACTGGCATAACGGATGATTGTGACAGTGATTTAAGAGGTAAATGTACAACATAGTTGACGTAAATGTTTTTTTTAAAGTTATGATAGGTCATTGTCTCCAATATATATTTCTTTAAAATAACATTATCTGACTTCTTACGCTTTAGTATCCTATATGCCATCTAGGCCCCAAATACTGTAATCATTTATGTCGCATATATGTATAAGGGATTGTACAAGCCATTTAGGCCCCAAATACTGTAATCATTTATGTCGCATATATGTATAAGGGATTGTTGCGTTATTTGACTATAGAATATTATTGTTAACATCTTTCCAAATTGTTCTCCGCTTTATAAACATACTTTTTTCAGATATAGCTATGCACATAGTTGACGCAGTCACATGAACCATCTATGTGCATCAACCAATGATCATTTACTGTGCCTGTATAGATTTGCTTTTCCTCAAAGTATAAAAATCCAATGAATGCAAAAACATAATACATTTAAATATTTTTGAAAAAGCATTTTCTTATGCAATTTGTAAAGGTAATTATATTTGTTCATGTCCCTTTAAAGGGCCACTAAACCCAAAATCTTTTATTAATGATTCGGATAGAGAATTGAAATTTAAACAACATATTACTTCCATTATTTCTTTGGCTTTATTTTCTAGATATTCTTAGTTGAAGAAAAATAAATACACATGTTGAGCCAATCACACGAGGCTTCTTTGTGCATCAATCAAATGCTTTTCAACAAAGAATATCAAGAGAATAAAACAAATTAGATAATATAATTAAATTAGAAAGATGTTTATAAATGCATTCTCTTTCCAAATCATAAAAAAGGTGGTTGGCATGTCCCTTTAATGATTGAGCCTGCATTCACTGCTGTAATTATTATTATTAACACTTTTAGCTTTCAGTTTCAACTAGAAATAAAAATAAACCTAATTTTTTTTTAATTTTTTTTTTAAAGCGATGCCAACATCACAAGCAGAGCCTGTGAGGAGTAACGAAGTGCCCACTTGTTCTACTTCATCTTCTGCGGTTTCAAGACCACCCAGTGCAGCTGTTTCCAGACCTTCGGCCAGTTTTACACATGGACAATTAATACGCTCATCATCTAATGTTACACACACAACTTCCTCGGCGGACACACTACCTGATCTAAGGACCAGCACTCCACAAACTGGTGTTGGTAGAGCAACTGGTAAGTACTTTACAAATGAATAATTTCAATGTTGTGTGTTTTATCTCTTTTATCTCTCAATTTTTTTTTTTTTTTTTTTTTTTTTTAAATGTCAAATGTCATTATTGACATATTCTATTTCGAGATCTTTTACAGATGGAATGTAATTTGAAGTTCAAATAGCAATGATCATAGATTTTCATGAAAGGGACACTGTACCAATTTTTTTAAATGAGGATTCGTGTAGAGCATGCATGCTATTTTAATCAACTTTCTAATGGTTTTAAAATTTATCATTATTTTCTTTTTGAGAATTGATCATAGTATTACATAAGAAAGCTGATAGAAATTCCATGCAATATATCTTATTCTCAAAAAGATTATTTTTGCTTCAGTGTCCAGTTAATTGCAAAATACATTCCCATTAATAATTTTGAATATATTGTTACATTGACAAAAAAACATTTTATTTATTTATTTTTATGTTATTTATTTTTTATAGGTGATTTGGGACGTCTTTTCCAGCGATTGACTGGACATTCATCTCCATTATTTGATGGTATGTATCACATATGTATAAATATATAATATAAATTAAATTGGTGTATGACGGTTGTATCAGCTCTCTCCTTCTATTCTATTTCTGCAAGTGTTTTTATAACATTTTATTTTTATTTACTAACAATTTGTTATGTCTTGATCTAGAAGAAGAAAACTCATCAAGGGAGATCACTATCAATCTCATGCCGATAGTGGAAAATCCCATTCAAGATGAACCACCAGGAGGGCATGATGGAAGTGAGACTCCAGATATTCTTGAAGATTTGGGAGATGCGCAACCGGATGAAATTCACACACCAGAAAACATTGAGGAACCTGTTGAAACACAGGCACCACCAATTGCACTGCAAACAGGTGGTGTAAATATTGACAATACACCGGCAGAAGGACTATTGGGCGATGTTGCATTGAGGGAAATGTTGACACTGGCAAGGCAATACAGAGAGGACCACAGAGAAATGCAAAATATTATTAACACAAATATTGACCGCTGGGCTGCTCTGTCAGAAAAAAATGTGGAAATAGAAATGCAAAGGAATGAGATAGAGATGCAGCAATTACAGCTGCAAAGAGAGATGTTCCAGTGGCAGAGGCAGATGGATGAAGAGAAAAACCATCAAATTAACAGAGCTTTAACCATCAGCGAAAGGACATTACAATCTCTGTTGGCTATTGTCAGTGAAAGGGAGGCTACAACAGACCCAAAGAGGCCACGTCTGGAGTGAACATTTTGTATTATTTAGTCACTGTTCATTTTTTTAATCTGTATATTGTTTACTAAGTTATTTTTTGTGTATTTTGAAGGGACACTGTACTCAAATTTTTTCTTTTGTGATTCAGATAGAGCATGCAATTTTAAGCAACTTTCTAATTTACTTCTATTATCAATTTTTCGTCGTTCTCTTGATATCTTTATTTTAAAAAGAAAGCATCTAAGCTGAGGAGCCAGCAAATGTGTGGTTCAGAACCATGGACAGCAATTGTTTATTGGTGCTGCCCAATCAGCAAGGACAACCCAGGTTGTTCACCAAAAATGGGCCGGCATCTAATCTTAAATTCTTGCTTTTCAAATAAACATACCAAGAGAATGAAGAAAATTTGATAATAGGAGTACATTTGAAAGTTGATTAAAATTGCATGCTCTATCTGAATCACAAAAGATAAAATTTGGATACAGTTTCCCTTTAAGTACATCAGCTTATTCGCGGCGAGCGAGGCGTCAAATTTATCAATATTCCGCCACTGCTCGCGGCGGGCTAGACGTGTCTATTTATTGTGGGATTATTAGTACATAGCTACAGCGGACACCATTTCGCCCGCGGCGAGTAACGGCGAGTTTAGCCACATCTAAAATGACGGATGAATTGACGGCTTAGCACATGGAGCCCTTAGTATCAAGCAGTGCAGAAAAGAACAACATATTTTGAGTTACAGCAGTCATTACCATGAATGTGTGTAAAAAGTATAATGACATCTAGTGATAGTGTTTAGCATTGCAGCCAATCATCCCATCATCCCAATATGCAGTTTAGTATGTCCCCTCTGCATTCCTATTAGCTTTACAGACCTCTAGCAGATTGTTATGCAGGATTAACTGTTAAAGGACCCAATGGGCTTGTCTGGCTGTATCCTGACCTGCAGCACAAGTTAGTATGCACCAGTTTACTGCAATTTTTTTTTAACTAATCCAAGACTACTATCAATCAGTCCCTAGGCAAAATACACCCATGACTATCAGCTCATTTTGTAATATGTAAATACTCATACTTGTCAGTGTATAGACATAACAAGCAGACAACACAATATAACATAAATATTCTTTTAAATGGTCTAACATTCCTTTTGCTTGCGTTTGTCATTTGTGCCGTAGAACTAAGAGTAACAAGGATGATAATGGTAGTGTCAGTCATTTCATTACATACTGTACATATTTGATACAGGAGAAATCTAAGTTCTGCTGGGGCTTTGAAGAATGCAGAATTAAGTGTCACCAAGTGTAAACAAGAGTAGATTGCTAGAGTTAGCAAAACAAATATAGAGGTACCTTTTGTCATACAGGCATGGATTCCTTCAAATGTTTATTCATTAGTCAACCCATAAAAAGCCATTTATGTAACACTTTTCTAAAGAATTTGGCCCATGTAAACAACCCTATACTAGATAGATAGATAGATATATAGATAGATAGATAGATAGATAGATAGACAATATATAGATATGAGTATGAGGTCTTGATGCTGGAACACAATACTTTTTTTTACAAGCTAATGAAGTTCAAATAACAAATTACAAAAGGATTCTCAGAACATTTTCAGAAACAATAAACTAGTGCCACAATACTGTAATAAATATAATCAATGACAAAATATTAAAGAGCTGCAAATACAGTAAATGTGTTCTATGGCCAAGAAAAAGAAGGAAAGAGAAATGAGTAGCAACAGAGACCTAACTACTATGCCGCACTTGGCATGTGCCAGGCATACATTTTAACCAGTTAATGTTACTGACTGTGAGAACAGTGTAGTGTCATATATAAAACCGGCCCTAAATAATGGGAAAAACCCAGTTACTGTTAAATTAGCTCTATGTACTAAGCAATGGAGGCTGGAAGTTAAGAAGCAGCGGTCATACTTGTATGTTTGGGGTGATAGAGAGGCCCTGCACTTGTGCGATTGGTCGTGCAAGAGCAGGGAGCTGTGCTGAACAAGGAAATCATTGTGCAATCGTAATTGCAAGCCGTATACAAACATCATCTGCTGCCCGCTCGCCATGAAGATCGATGAACGGGTTCTTAAGGCAGGAACATTGTCTTTCCCTTAGTACAGGGAGCTCAATTTCTCAGTGTAAGGAAAAACACAATAGAAATAAATCTGAGCCAAAGCGAGTAAGCAGGAATAGTGAGAATGAGGAAGAGTTAGATAGTAATATAGTTAAAGATCCAGTCAACACATTCGATTTGCATAATCAATAAATGCAAGATAACAAGACAATGCAATAGCACTTAGTCTGAACTTCAAATGAGTAGTAGATTTTTTTATAACAAATGTCAAAGTTATGTATATTTCCACTCCCCTTGTACCATGTGATAGCAATCAGCCAATCACAAATGCATATAGTCTGTGAATTCTTGCACATGCTCAGTAGGATCTAGTGACTCAAAAATTGTAAATATAAAAATAAATATAAAAGACTGTGCACATTTTTTTTAATGGAAGTAAATTAGAAAGTTGTTTAAAATTACATGCTGTATCTGAATCATGAAAATGTAATTTAACCTGAGTGTCCCTTTAATTAGGTAACACCCAGGAGGTTCGGTAGTCCAAATGAACTACTGTATTCTAATGCAGAGTAAACAGGGTCAGTTATAAAAATGCTTTTTAGTGACTTATTTTCTTCTACTGCAATTATATGGATACTTACAGATCTGGGCAGTATTGCTCTAAATACAATTACTTGTAATTTGTACATTCACCTTTTTATGTACATAAGTAATTTCTATTCAAGTATTTCTGAGTGCAACTGGACATTTATCATGTTTATTCTTCTATTGACATACCACCCATTAATAACTACATATGTTAACTGCACTTTAATGAACTTCACCATATATTACTGTCAAAGGTCAGTCACAATCTAAACTACATCACTTACAGTATTAATGAAGCATCATTATCAGGCTTCAGTATTGTTTTTAGGAGGAACTTCAATTACTGGTAAGTATTTAATTTTTGTTGCAATCAATAAAGTTAATTAACTGAGCAAAGGAAAACAGATTACCTGCTATTTAATTTAATTATTCAGATTAGAAAAATATGCTGTAGTAAATTATATATATTGTAAATTAAAGTTATATGTATGTGTGTGTGTATATATATATATATATATATATATATATATATATATATGTATATCTATCAAACTCCTGGAATTGAATCCCCCCTCCTCTGCAAAAATTAAATGAATATATTGCAAACAAATACACTCTCAGAACTTCTTAGTAGTGAGTCAAAAAACAAAATGTATTGACGTTTTGTGGTTCACACAGATATATACACACACACATATATATGTGTAGTAGGAATTGTTCCAAAATTGAACATTTTGAAAAAGAAGCAGAATAATTGAAAACGAGATTTCAGACTACAGGGCTACAATTAAAAAATAATATTATTATCATTAATTTTATACTGCCTTAAAATTCTGTAGTGCTGGGTACATAGCTAGAGGTACACAATGACAAAGATTTGTGTTAAAATATAAAACATAACAAACAAATTTATTACAGGAGGAAGAGGACCATAGAGGAAGAATACAATAAAACAAATGTATTATAGACACACTCTTCAAACAAACGAAAAAAAGAGAAAACAGAAAATGCAGCTAACCAGATTGTATTACTACATTCAATGAGGGTTCCATGGACATAAAAAGAATATTACAAAAACATTGGCACATCCTTAAAAAAGATCAAATCCTAAAATAAATGATAGACAGAGGTCTGCAAGCCCCAAGTGAGTTGAGATCCACTAAAACAGTAAAGCAGCAGGCCTAGGAAACATACTAAGTGCAATAGAGCAAACTATATTGCATGTATCCATCATTATAATGGATCCAAACTGACTTAACAAATCATTTCTTATATGAATGGGAAACATTTTGAAACTCAGTAATTAAATCTCTCCCCGACTCAATCAAGCAGCAATTGAAAATAAGAATATGTTGTTTATTTGGTCCAATTTAGTTGTACCCTACAGTATTAAATATTAAAATATTATTAAAACATATACGAGTTGAGCGCAAAATATTGCTTATGTGAGACTGATATTTGTGTCACGCCGCGCCGCTCTAGCCATTGCTAGGGATGCAGCGTCTCCTTCCCTGCTCATTGCCAGGGGCTGTGTGTGGTCCGGATGCGTGCGGCGCTGACGTCATTGCCACACGCCCCTCTCTCACTGATGCTGGTCCAGAAGTCTGTGGCGTGAATCCTGCGGCTATGTAAGCATATTCAAACGATCTATCACTGCCCAAGTATAGGTGTTACTTTGTGTGCTCCTGGGTGTGATAGATCGTTACTACTATATTGCCTTATTATGTTTGAACCCTGGCTGTCTGACTACTCTGCCTGTTATACCCCTGAATTGCTGGGTTGATATACTGCTGCTGAACGCTGCTTTTCTGACTACTCTTCCTGCTATACCCCTGAATTGCTGGATTGATTTACTGCTGCTGAACTACTCTGCCAATTAACCCCTATTATTCTGGATTTCCTCTCTGTTGCCAAACCCTGCTTGCCTGACAATTCTAGTGGTTTGCCCTTGGACTGCTTCTACCGTTGACAAACCCTGCCTGCCTGATCATTCTAGTGGTTTGCCCTTGGACTGCTTTTCCGTTGGGAAACCCTGCCTGCCTGACCATTCTAGTGGTTTACCTTGGACTGCTCTACCATTGCCGCTGAAGACTACCCTGCCTGTGGTGAGTGCTGCTTTCCTCATCTTGCTAACCTTCTCTGCTCTGGGATATTCCCTATCTTTCCGGATAACAAGACTACTGGCTGAGATTGGTCTGATAGAGGAGTATCCCACGAGTATTACAATTTGAGCTTCACTCAGTAATGCCAGCGCACTGATATTATAAGTTGAGTGCAATGCAAACACAACCTTGTGTTCATACTGCAGGGAAGCTTTACGCTCACAAGAGCGTGCTTCCATAGGCTCCAATGGGAGCCTCGTTCTCATGCCTTCAGACATGGCTGAGAACCTAGCGCAGCGAAGGGGGTAAATTGTGCAGCGATGGGCAAATAAGTATAAATATATATGTATATGAATAAATACATGTGTTTTTGTGTATATACACATATTAGCACATAAATATATATGTATATGTATATGAATAAATACATGTGTTTTTGTGTATATACACATATTAGCACATAAATATATATGTATATGAATAAATACATGTGTTTTTGTGTATATACACATACAGGGAGTGCAGAATTATTAGGCAAGTTGTATTTTTGAGGATTAATTTTATTATTGAACAACAACCATGTTCTCAATGAACCCAAAAAACTCATTAATATCAAAGCTGAATATTTTTGGAAGTAGTTTTTAGTTTGTTTTTAGTTTTAGCTATTTTAGGGGGATATCTGTGTGTGCAGGTGACTATTACTGTGCATAATTATTAGGCAACTTAACAAAAAACAAATATATACCCATTTCAATTATTTATTTTTACCAGTGAAACCAATATAACATCTCAACATTCACAAATATATATTTCTGACATTCAAAAACAAAACAAAAACAAATCAGTGACCAATATAGCAACCTTTCTTTGCAAGGACACTCAAAAGCCTGCCATCCATGGATTCTGTCAGTGTTTTGATCTGTTCACCATCAACATTGCGTGCAGCAGCAACCACAGCCTCCCAGACACTGTTCAGAGAGGTGTACTGTTTTCCCTCCTTGTAAATCTCACATTTGATGATGGACCACAGGTTCTCAATGGGGTTCAGATCAGGTGAACAAGGAGGCCATGTCATTAGATTTTCTTCTTTTATACCCTTTCTTGCCAGCCACGCTGTGGAGTACTTGGACGCGTGTGATGGAGCATTGTCCTGCATGAAAATCATGTTTTTCTTGAAGGATGCAGACTTCTTCCTGTACCACTGCTTGAAGAAGGTGTCTTCCAGAAACTGGCAGTAGGACTGGGAGTTGAGCTTGACTCCATCCTCAACCCGAAAAGGCCCCACAAGCTCATCTTTGATGATACCAGCCCAAACCAGTACTCCACCTCCACCTTGCTGGCGTCTGAGTCGGACTGGAGCTCTCTGCCCTTTACCAATCCAGCCACGGGCCCATCCATCTGGCCCATCAAGACTCACTCTCATTTCATCAGTCCATAAAACCTTAGAAAAATCAGTCTTGAGATATTTCTTGGCCCAGTCTTGACGTTTCAGCTTGTGTGTCTTGTTCAGTGGTGGTCGTCTTTCAGCCTTTCTTACCTTGGCCATGTCTCTGAGTATTGCACACCTTGTGCGTTTGGGCACTCCAGTGATGTTGCAGCTCTGAAATATGGCCAAACTGGTGGCAAGTGGCATCTTGGCAGCTGCACGCTTGACTTTTCTCAGTTCATGGGCAGTTATTTTGCGCCTTGGTTTTTCCACATGCTTCTTGCGACCCTGTTGACTATTTTGAATGAAACGCTTGATTGTTCGATGATCACACTTCAGAAGCTTTGCAATTTTAAGAGTGCTGCATCCCTCTGCAAGATATCTCACTATTTTTGAATTTTCTGAGCCTGTCAAGTCCTTCTTTTGACCCATTTTGCCAAAGGAAAGGAAGTTGCCTAATAATTATGCACACCTGATATAGGGTGTTGATGTCATTAGACCACACCCCTTCTCATTACAGAGATGCACATCACCTAATATGCTTAATTGGTAGTAGGCTTTCGAGCCTATACAGCTTGGAGTAAGACAACATGCATAAAGAGGATGATGTGGTCAAAATACTCATTTGCCTAATAATTCTGCACTCCCTGTATTAGCACATAAATATATATGTATATGAATAAATACATGTGTTTATGTGTATATACACATATTAGCACATAAATATATATGCATATGAATAAATACATGTGTTTTTGTGTATATACACATATTAGCACATAAATATATATGTATATGAATAAATACATGTGTTTTTGTGTATATACACATATTAGCACATAAATATATATGTATATGAATAAATACATGTGTTTTTGTGTATATACACATATTAGCACATAAATATATATGTATATATTCATATACATATATATTAACAGGGAACACACAGTCCCCATAGACCGCTATGTAAAGGCACTTTTTAGTGCCTTTTTTCTAACACCTGTGACAGAGCTAAGGGAATATATGTTTCCCCGAAAATTGCGCAATGTTGTTGGCGGGTTTTAAAAATACATTATGTGATTGTGTATTTCAGGCTGGTAATCCACTCCATAGTTTGGATGTGGCAGAGAATTGCAGGTGAGAAATCCAGTTCAGGTTTTCCTCACCTGTAGCTAATTAAGGTCAATTAACTCTTGTTAAATAGTGTGTGCTGAGGCTGCTGGATAGAACCTGTATGTTAAAGACAGAGGATATGGAGTTGTGCTGCTGTCTAGAGGTTCTAGGCCTGTGAGGTTTGCAATTTGTTTTGTAATTTTGCAGTTGTGTGGAAAAGCCACAACTTTAGTTAGAGATACTTTATTCTGTTTAGTAAGCGCAACTGTGCAAGGATTTATTTAGTTATTTTGTTTATGTTAAAACTGTATTCCTGCAAATTGTCTGTGAATAAACAGGCCAAGGTTTTACAATCCAGTGTATTTGAAGTGTTTCTCTGCTGTGAAGACTGTGTGTCAAAGCTGTTCCCAGGACACAATACCCAGGGAGAGGGGTATCTTTGTCACACACCCCACACCCACACACTTTAACCCCATAAACTGCTGTAGCAATAACCAGCTACTTGTAATGGCTGGTTAGTTATTGTGCGCCCAGACACACGATAAATTAGCGCTCCACTTGTAATCTAGCCCATTACAAATATAGAATTATAAAAAAAAGAGGAGGTGACAGATTATTACAATTTAGACAAATAGAGATTCCTGGATTTATACCATAGGAACTTCTAATCTTCATACTAAAATTTATTTAGGTTCTTTAAAGTTTACCTTACTCACTATTTTTGTTTTCTTTGTTCCAACCAGCAGTTTTTTTTATTTCTTGCTATTTTTAGGCACAGAGATTTAAATCAAACATACTATTTTGTAACAGATGAAAATGTTTTTTCTACAGCTAAACACCAAATTACTTTTTCTTCTACTAGATACGACGAGTCCTCGGATTCATCCTTACTTGTGGGATATTATCCTCCTGCTAACAGGAAATGGCGAAGAGAACCACAGCAGAGCTGTATATATAGCTCCTCCCTTCTCTCCACCCCCAGTCATTCTCTTTGCCTATACTAGCAATAGGAAGAGGTAAAGTGAAAGAGGTGTTAAAATGATAGTTTTTATTTTCTTCAAGCAAGACTTATTTATTTTAAATGGTACCGGTGAGTGCTATTTTTTTCTCAGGCAGCAGATGGATGAAGATTTCTGCCTGGAGACTGATGATTTTAGCAGTTGTCACTAAGATCCAGAGAAGTTCCCACAGAATGGCTGAGGAGTACTTGAGAAGCTTCAGTGTGGGGAACGTTTTTCATGCTACAAGCATTGAGGTATGTTCAGTCATTTTTTTTCTGGAGAGACTGTGGTATTTCAGAACTGTCTGACATAGTTCCCATAAGGGAAGGGGTAAGCAGTAATCCTACAAGTAATAGAAGGGGTATTACTGGGACCTGTATATTATGTTACCAGTGTTGACACTGGTAACATAATGTTTTGAGCAAAACGGTTTTATGCTTAGGGGCAACATAATGTTTTTATGAGAAACGTTTTTATGTTTGATGGCACTGGAGGGTTTCACATGGCTTACAATATTAGGCTAGGTATATGAAAAACCCACATGGCTAGTTTCTAGACCGCTTTACAGCGGTTTTTACTAGGCAGAGAGACATCAATATAGATGGGCGGGGCCTAATTTCAATCTCAGATGCGCAGTTGAAATTCTTATAAAGGCAGCAAGCTCCAGCTCCGGTGGGTCTAAGCTGAAGATTTAGCCTAAACGAAAGGATAGTGGGAATTATCAGACCCCTGAGGGCAGGTGGGCGCCACAGCTCTGAGGTGCAGGGGGTTGCTATCTTATTTTTCATAACGTTTTTGAGTAACGTTTTTTTCCAGGGTTAAGTATACCTTATTTGTGGTGCAATCTTAGCTGGCAAGATAAGACACATATATGCTAAAATTGTGATAATTATAACATTTTAAAGCAGTTTTGGAAAAATTGTACGCTTTTTTACTCTTAAAGGTGCAGTACCTTTTTTTAAAATGTTTTTTCACTAAATAAAGTGTTTACAAGACTTTTTTTTGTGGTTATTACTAGTCTATTTCAACATGTCTGACATTGAGGAAAGTCAATGCTCTATGTGTTTAGAAGCCATTGTGGAACCCCCACTTAAAATGTGTCCCTCATGTACTGAAAGGACCTTACATTGCAAAGAACATATTTTAGGTGATAAAAGTATGTCTCAGGATGATTCTCAGTCTGAAGAGAATCAGGTTATGCCATCCAATTCTCCCCAAGTGTCACAACCTTTAACGCCCGCTCAAGTGACACCAAGTACTTCTAGTGCATCTAGTTCTTTTACCCTGCAAGATATGGCTGCAGTTATGTCTACTACCCTTACAGAGGTATTATCGAAACTTTAAAATTTGTAGGGTAAGCCCAATAGGTCAGGTATTAGAGTAAATGCTGAGCCCTCTGATGCTTTATTGGCCATCTCTGATGTACCCTCACAGTGTTCTGATTTGGGGGTAGGGGAATTGCTGTCTGAGGGAGAGCTTTCAGACTCAGGAAAGGTGTTCCCTCAAACAGACTCAGATGTGACGGCCTTTAAGTTTAAGCTTGAACACCTCTGCCTGTTACTCCGGGAGGTTTTAGCGACTCTGGATGATTGTGACCCTATTGTAATTCCACCTACTTACACTAATGTTTTACCAGTCCCTAGAAGAATTTCGGACATTGTTACTAAAGAATGGGATAGACCAGGCATTCCATTCTCTCCCCCTCCTACTTTTAAGAAAATGTTCCCCATATCTGACACTATTCAGGATTCTTGGCAGACGGTCCCTAAGGTGGAGGGAGCTATTTCTACCCTGGCTAAACGTGCAACTATACCTATTGAGGACAGTTGTGCTTTCAAAGATCCTATGGATAAAAAATCAGAGGGTCTTTTAAAGAAATTGTTTATTCATCAGGGTTTTTTTTTACAACCTATAACGTGCATTGTGCCAGTAACTACTGCAGCAGCTTTTTGGTTTGAGGCTCTAGAGGAGTCTCTGAAGGTTGAGACCCCATTAGATGATATTTTGGATAGAGTTAAGACTCTCAAGCTAGCTAATTCTTTTATTACCGATGCCGCTTTTCAAATGGCTAAATTAGTGGCGAAAAATGCAGGCTTTGCCATTTTAGTGTGTAGAGCGTTATGGCTTAAAGGGACACTAAACACAAACATTTTCTTTCATGATTAAGGTAGAGAACACAATTTTAAACAACATTCCAATTTACTTCCATTATCTAATTTGCTTCATTCTTTAGATATCCTTTGTTGGAGAAATAGCAATGCAAAAGGGTAAGCCAATCACATGAGGCATCTATGTACATCAACCAATCAGCAGCTACTGAGCCTATCTAGATATGCTTTTAAGCAAAGTATATCAAGAGAATAAAGCAAATTAGATAATAGAAGTAAATTAGAAAGTTGTTTAAAATTGCATGCTCTTTCTAAATCATGAAAGAAAAAAGTTGGTTTTCATGTCCCTTTAAGTCTTGGTCTGCTGATGTGTCATCAAAATCTAAACTTTTAGCTATTCCTTTAAAGGCAAGACCCTATTCGGGCCTGAACTAAAGGAAATCATTTCCGACATTACTGGAGGTAAAGGTCATGCCCTTCCTCAGGACAAGACTGTTAAAATGAGGGTTAAACAAAATAATTTTTGTTCCTTTCGAAACTTTAAAGGTGGACCCTCTACTTCCTCCTCCACCACAAAGCAGGAGAGGAATTTTGCACAATCCAAGTCAGTCTGGAGACCTAACCAGACCTGGAATAAAGGTAAACAGGCCAAGAAACCCGCTGCTACTACCAAGACAGCATGAAGGGGCAGCCCCCGATCCGGGACCGGATCTAGTAGGGGGCAGACTTTCTATCTTTGCTCAGGTTTTTGCAAGGAATGTTCAGGATCCCTGGGCATTAGAAATTGTGACCCAGGGGTATCAACTAGAATTCAAGGATTTTCTCCCAAGAGGGAGATTTCATCTTTCACATTTGTCTGTAGACCAGACAAAAAGAGAGGCATTCTTACTCTGTGTAGAAGACCTATATAACATGGGGGTAATCTGCCCAGTTCCAAAACTAGAACAGGGGCAGGGGTTTTACTCAAATCTGTTTGTGGTTCCCAAAAAAGAGGGAACTTTCAGACTGATTTTAGATCTCAAATGCCTAAACAAATTTCTCAGAGTCCCATCGTTCAAGATGGAGACCATACGAACAATTTTACCAATAATCCAGGAGGGTCAATATATGACTACCATGGACTTGAAGGATGCGTATCTTCACATCCCTATCTACAAAGATCATCACCAGTTTCTCAGGTTTGCCTTCTTGGACAAACACTACCAGTTTGTGGCCCTCCCTTTCGGGTTGACCACAGCTCCCAGAATCTTCACAAAGGTGCTAGGGTCCCTTCTAGTGGTTCTAAGGCCACGGGGCATAGCAGTGGCACCCTATCTGGATGATATTTTGATTCAGGTGTCAACTTACCATCTAGCCAAATCTCACACGGACATTGTGTTGGCTTTTCTAAGAACTCACGGGTGGAAGGTGAATATACAAAAGAGTTCACTAGTTCCACTGACAAGAGTTCCATTCCTGGGAACTCTGATAGACTCGGTAGACATGAAAATATTTCTGACGGAGGTCAGAAAGTCAAACATCCTAACTACTTGCCGAGCACTTCAGTCCATTCTTCGGCCATCAGTGGTGCAGTGTATGGAGGTAATTGGGTTAATGGTAGCAGCAATGGACATCGTTCCGTTTGCTCGCTTACATCTCAGACCACTGCAGCTGTGCATGCTCAGACAGTGGAATGGGGATTATGCGGATTTATCTCCTCAGATAAATCTGGATCTAGAGACCAGAGACTCTCTTCTTTGGTGGTTGTCACAGGATCATCTGTCCCAGGGAATGTGTTTCCGCAAGCCAGCATGGGTCATAGTGGCCTCTTGGGATGGGGTGCAGTCTGAAATTCCCTGAAAGCAATATTCAATGCGCTTCAAGCGTGGCCTCAGTTGGCTTTGGCCAAATTCATAAGATTCCAGTTGAACAATATCACGACTGTAGCATATATCAATCAAGGGGGAACAAAGAGTTCTCTAGCGATGATAGAGGTTTCCAAGAAAATTCTATGGGCAGAGGCTCACTCTTGCAATCTATATCCCAGGAGTAGAGAACTGGGAAGCGGATTTTCTAAGTCATCAGACTTTTGATCCGGGGGAGTGGGAGCTCCATCCGGAGGTGTTTGTGGCATTGATCCGTCAATGGGGCACACCGGAATTGGATCTGATGGCATCTCGTCAGAATGCCAAACTTCCTTGTTACAGGTTCAGATCAAGGGATCCCCAAGCAGTACTGATTATGTGTTTCCTACTTTTCCTCTCCTACCTTGTCTGATTGCCAGAATCAAACAGGAGAGGGCTTCAGTAATCTTGATAGCACCTGCGTGGCCACGCAGGACTTGGTATGCAGATCTAGTGGAAATGTCATCTCTGCCACCGTGGAAACTGCCACTGAGACAGGACCTTCTCATGCATGGTCCGTTCCAACATCCTAATCTAAATTCTCTGCAGCTGACTGCCTGGAGATTGAACGCTTGATTTTATCTAAGCGGGGATTCTCTGAGTTGGTCATTGATACCTTGATTCAGGCTCGGAAGCCTGTCACTAGGAAAATTTACCATAAGATATGGCGTAAATATCTTTATTGGTGCGAATCCAAGGGCTACTCATGGAGTAGGGTAGAGTAGGATTCCTAGGATTTTGTCCTTTCTCCAAGAAGGATTGGAGAAGGGATTATCGGCTAGTTCCTTAAAGGGACAAATTTCTGCTTTGTCAATTTTACTACACAAGAGTCTGGCAGATGTCCCAGATGTTCAGTCCTTTTTGTCAGGCTTTAGTCAGAATCAAGCCTGTGTTTAAACCTGTTGCTCCGCCATGGAGTTTGAATTTAGTTCTCAATGTTCTTCAAGGGGTTTGAACCCATGCATTCCATAGATATTAAGCTTTTATCTTGGAAAGTTTTGTTTTTAGTTGCTATCTCTTCTGCTCGAAGAGTTTCTGAGCTTTCTGCGTTACAATGTGACTCGCCTTATCTTATATTCCATTCTGATAAGGTGATTTTGCGTACTAAACCTGTATTCCTTCCTAAGGTTGTTTCAAATAAGAATATTAATCAGGAAATTGTTGTTCCTTCTCTGTGTCCTAATCCTTCTTCTAAGAAGGAGCGTCTGTTACATAACTTGGATGTGGTTTGTGCCTTGAAGTTTTATTTACAAGCGACCAAGGATTTCCGTCAAACATCTTCTCTATTTGTTGTTTTATTCTGGAAAGCGTAGGGGGTCAAAAAGCTACGGCTACCTCTTTCTTTTTGGCTGAAAAGCATCATCCGTTTGGCATATGAGACTGCTGGAGAGCAGCCTCCTGAAAAAATTACAGCTCATTCTACTAGAGCGGTGGCTTCCACATGGGCTTTTAAAAATGATGCTAATGTTGAACAGATTTGTAAGGCTGCGACTTGGTCCTCCCTTCATACCTTTTCCAAATTTTCCAAATTTGATACTTTTGCTTCTTCTGAGGCTATTTTTGGGAGAAAAGTTCTTCAAGCAGTGGTGCCTTCTGTGTAGGTATCTGTCTTGTCCCTCCCGTTCATCCGTGTCCTGTTGCTTTGGTATTGTATCCCACAAGTAAGGATGAATCCGTGGACTCGTCGTATCTAGTAGAAGGAAAGGAAATTTATGCTTACCTGATAAATTGATTTCTTCTACGATATGATGAGTCCACGGCCCTCCCTGTCATATTAGACAGATTATATTTTGGTTTTCAAAACTTCAGTCACCTCTGCACCTTTTAGCTTTTCTTTTCTCTTCCTATACCTTTGGTCGAATGACTGGGGGTGGAGAGAAGGGAAGAGCTATATAGACAGCTCTGCTGTGGTGCTCTTTGCCACTTCCTGTTAGCAGGAGGATAATATACCACAAGTAAGGATGAATCCGTGGACTCGTCGTATCATACAGGGAGTGCAGAATTATTAGGCAAGTTGTATTTTTGAGGATTAATTTTATTATTGAACAACAACCATGTTCTCAAAGAACACAAAAAACTCATTAATATCAAAGCTGAATAGTTTTTAGTTTGTTTTTAGTTTTAGCTATTTTAGGGGGATATCTGTGTGTGCAGGTGACTATTACTGTGCATAATTATTAGGCAACTTAACAAAAAACAAATATATACCCATTTCAATTATTTATTTTTACCAGTGAAACCAATATAACATCTCAACATATACAAATATACATTTCTGACATTCAAAAACAAAACAAAAACAAATCAGTGACCAATATAGCCACCTTTCTTTGCAAGGACACTCAAAAGCCTGCCATCCATGGATTCTGTCAGTGTTTTGATCTGTTCACCATCAACATTGCGTGCAGAAGCAACCACAGCCTCCCAGACACTGTTCAGAGAGGTGTACTGTTTTCCCTCCTTGTAAATCTCACATTTGATGATGGACCACAGGTTCTCAATGGGGTTCAGATCAGGTGAACAAGGAGGCCATGTCATTAGATTTTCTTCTTTTATACCCTTTCTTGCCAGCCACGCTGTGGAGTACTTGGACGCTTGTGATGGA
This sequence comes from Bombina bombina, assembly GCF_027579735.1. Taxonomy (NCBI): domain Eukaryota; kingdom Metazoa; phylum Chordata; class Amphibia; order Anura; family Bombinatoridae; genus Bombina; species Bombina bombina. The sequence goes on along the minus strand of NC_069503.1, from coordinate 1,081,323,244 downwards.
GCATTGTCCTGCATGAAAATCATGTTTTTCTTGAAGGATGCAGACTTCTTCCTGTACCACTGCTTGAAGAAGGTGTCTTCCAGAAACTGGCAGTAGGACTGGGAGTTGAGCTTGACTCCATCCTCAACCCGAAAAGGCCCCACAAGCTCATCTTTGATGATACCAGCCCAAACCAGTACTCCACCTCCACCTTGCTGGCATCTGAGTCGGACTGGAGCTCTCTGCCCTTTACCAATCCAGCCACGGGCCCATCCATCTGGCCCATCAAGACTCACTCTCATTTTATCAGTCCATAAAACCTTAGAAAAATCAGTCTTGAGATATTTCTTGGCCAAGTCTTGACGTTTCAGCTTGTGTGTCTTGTTCAGTGGTGGTCGTCTTTCAGCCTTTCTTACCTTGGCCATGTCTCTGAGTATTGCACACCTTGTGCTTTTGGGCACTCCAGTGATGTTGCAGCTCTGAAATATGGCCAAACTGGTGGCAAGTGGCATCTTGGCAGCTGCACGCTTGACTTTTCTCAGTTCATGGGCAGTTATTTTGCGCCTTGGTTTTTCTACACGCTTCTTGCGACCCTGTTGACTATTTTGAATGAAACGCTTGATTGTTCGATGATCACGCTTCAGAAGCTTTGCAATTTTAAGAGTGCTGCATCCCTCTGCAAGATATCTCACTATTTTTGACTTTTCTGAGCCTGTCAAGTCCTTCTTTTGACCCATTTTGCCAAAGGAAAGGAAGTTGCCTAATAATTATGCACACCTGATATAGGGTGTTGATGTCATTAGACCACACCCCTTCTCATTACAGAGATGCACATCACCTAATATGCTTAATTGGTAGTAGGCTTTCGAGCCTATACAGCTTGGAGTAAGACAACATGCATAAAGAGGATGATGTGGTCAAAATACTCATTTGCCTAATAATTCTGCACTCCCTGTAGAAGAAATCAATTTATCAGGTAAGCATAAATTTCCTTTTTATCATTGTACTTGTTTAGGAATCTATTGGAGCTTTCTTTAACATTGGTAATTACTGTGATTACGTTTTTAGATCAGGTACAGATTTGTAGCATAATGTATAAACAAACACAAAAATGTGGGGTTCGTTTTTTCAAAATTATTTTGTTCCAAACCCCAAGGTTGTACTTTCAAAATAATTAGTTCTCAACATACAGTATATTGCTATTTTGTTTTGCTTGATATCAGATTTTACTAATTAGGCTCAGTGCTACAATGTTTTTTAATCTGGGTACGATCGATGAGATGAGACACAAGGAATGGGAACCTGAATGTTAAATGAAGCAACATGTGTTTCATAAGCCTAGTTTACTGTCTATGTTTACAATGCAGGTACTTTTGTAGGATTGAGTTGCTTTTGAGTAAGTAGGCACCCATAAAGTTTTTTGCTGTTTCACCTTTATCATCTTTTTATGAACTATGAGCTAGATTCCAAGTGGTGCGCTAACAGTTGTGCTTGAGTGAAAAGGGGTTTAGGTCTTTGCGTGCATCGGAAGTAGCTCACGTATTACAAACTTAAAGTAAACACGTTCGCTTGAGCGCAATTGAATTTAACTTGCGTCAGGATAGTGAGACTTCAGAGCTCTGGTTAACTGGTATGCAAAACAAAGAAGTTGCATAAAAAAACATCAAAAATACATTTAAAAGTACAGTTACAATCATAATAACACTATCTAAGTAAACATAAAAAAATGCATAGTAAAATTATAGGGCACAAAGATATGAGGTATTAGGTGCTAGAAAAAAAAACATGGACATTGATATACATGTCTAAATATGTATTTTTCTGTGTATGTGTATGTGTATATGTGTATATATATATATATATATATATATATATATATATATATATATATATATATATATATATATACCATTAAGAATAAATAGAACATCTTCTTTGTGAAGATCATTGGAATGTGAAATATTAATTTTTCATGTCGGGTTAGCGCACTTGAGAATACACAATCAGATTTGCGCCTGAGTTAATTTCCCCCCACTTTTTGTGCTCCATTGAAGTCTATGGGGGAATTAGTTAAATCTGACCTCCAGATGTTAGCGTGCTTGAGTCTTTCACTCAGAAAACCTAAGCTAGCTACAATATAACTAATAGTTACATTGTATCTAGCTTAGGTTTTATTTTTATTTCACAGGTAAGTTTGTATTTTTTTTAACTAGGTAGACTAGTTAGTAAATAGTTATTAACTATTTACTAACTACCTAGTTAAAATAAATACAAACTTACCTGTGAAATAAAACCTAACCTGCCTTACACTAAAACCTTACATCACAAAAAAAAACAACACAAAATTATCCAAAAAAATAAAGATTACTCCTATTCTAATACTCTTTAAAAAAACAACAACCCCTAAATAAAAAAACCCTACTCTAGAATAAACTACCAAGGGCCCTTAAAATGGCCTTTTGGGGGGCCCTTAAAAGTGCCTTTTGGTAAGGCATTGCCCAGAGATAAACAGCTATTTTACAAAAAAAAAAATACAAACACCCCCTAACACTATACATTACACAAAATAAACAAATTATCAAAAATTAAAAAATTATTCCTATTCTAATACCCATAAAAAAAACACCTTAAAAGGGCCATTTGTAGGGCATTGCCCTAAAGATATCAGCTCTTTTTTTGAAAAAAAATTACTAAGACTTACTAACATTACAAACCCCCCCCAAACCCACAAAATAAAAAAAAACTAACTAAAAAACCTAAGCTACCCATTGCCCTAAAAAGGGCATTTGTATGGGCATTGCACTTAAAAGGGCATTTAGCTCTTTACTGCCCAGACCCTAACCTAAAAAATAAAACCCACCCAATAAACCCTTAAAAAAGCCTAACACTAACCCCCTGACGATCCACTTACAGTTTTTGAAGTCCCGCTTGAACAATCTTCATCCCGGCGAAGTCTTCATCCAGGCGGCCTCTTCAATCTTCATCCTTGCGGTGACGTCCTGATCCAAGCAGAGAGAAGTGTTCATACAGGTGGCCTCTTCAATCTTCATCCAGGCGGCATCTTCTATCTTGATCCCAGAGGCACGGAGCAGGTCCATCCTGAAGACATCTGGCGCGGAACATCCTCTTCATACGGTCGCCACCGTACACTGGATCTTGAATGCAAGGGACGCGATTCAAGATGGCGTCCCTTGCATTCCTATTGGCTGAAAATTTTGAATCAGCCAATAGGAATTACGGCTGCTAAAATCCTATTGGCTGTTCAAATCAGCCAATAGGATTTAAGCAGCTCTCATTCTATTGGCTAATTCAAATTAGCCAATAGAATGAGAGCTGCTTAAATCCTAATGGCTGATTTGAATAGCCAATATGATTTTAGCAGCCGTGGATGAAGACTTCTCTCCGCTTGGATCAGGACGTCGCCGCCTGGATGAAGATTGAAGAGGCCGAAACGTCGTGTTTTTATGATCCTGTCCTGGATATCTAAATAAAGCTATTTTTGCATTATTGGAGAGCACTCTTTGTTTCATATTCCCCTATTCAACCCATTCTCCATGGCTGCAAGACATATTTTTTAAATAGAAAAATAAAGTATGCTTTGAATTTTGTACCTCTTGGTATGATATATATTGTACCAAAAATAAAAATCCTATATATGCAGAAATATGTATTTATGAATAGAGCATAAAATTCTATGTGAAGAACATTGGAATGTGAAATACTCAACATGTGCAAAAAGCTTACTTCTGGTGGAGTTAGCGAGTAGGATAGATAAATACCGCTCAAATCTTTCAAGGGATTTTATCAAATTTACTTAATTCGTTTGGTATCCTTTGTTAAAAATCTGTGAAGGTTTAGGAGTATCAATGCCCTAGTGGGAGCTAGCTGTTGACTGGTGGCTATGCACATATACCTTTTGTTAATTGGCTCACCAAGTGTGGTCATCTAGGTCCCAGTAGTGCATTGCTGCTCTGGAGCTGACTTTGAAAATGTGTTTAACCATTTGCAGGGGTTAAACACATAGTTATATGCAGAAAAAAGTAAAATAATAAAATGTTCTAACCCGTTAGAGCATTTTCTTTTTGTACTTTTTTGCCCTGTAGACGTCCCAAACCACTAAACTTACTATTAACCCCAGCCACCAATAAACTTTCAGCTGCAATTAATCCTTTAATTGTTGGATACATGGCTTCAGTTAACCTCTTAAGTGCTGGACCTTCCACCATTTTTAATCATCCTTACTTTGGCCCACCAACCCACGTAACCAACATACTCTCCATAGTAGCTAATCCACCAACCATGATGCTTGTTGCTGCACTTAACTTTTTAACTGTTGGACAGTCAACATCCCACTGCACTTAACCTCCTAACACTAAGGAACCCCCAATCCTTCTTATGCACCCCCGACCTAAGGAAACCTCTTTTATAAGGGAATGTATACCTTAAGAGACCACTAAACCCTCACTCAGTCTAAATCCTAAAACTAATCTAATAAAAAAAAAAACATTACAAAAAATTAATTTTCTAAAACAAGACTCTCCCAAACATACCAAACACTAATCTTAAATCCCCCCCCAATTAAAAAAAATAAAACATTTTCTAAAACTAAAGATTAGGTTCAGTTCAGGTTTCAGCACTTAGGGGGTTAAGTATAATGGGAGGATAGTGGTTAAAGATGGTTAGGAGTGGTCTAGGTTTCAGTGGAGTTTGGTGCGGCAGTGGTTTGACAATAAGGGGTACTTACTATGTGGTTGCCAGAAGTCTTGGATCCTGGCAGTAATGTACAAATCTGTAGTTTGTAAGCTGCAGGAAAGCTTGGATCACAGGGGTAAATCAAGATCTGTAGTTGCTTTTCTCCATTCACTTTCAGGAATGTTTGCGTTCTCTGGATAGATTATAACTAGTGAACTGAAAAGCTATTAGACAATGCTATGAGTATTCTTTGCAAGAGAAAAACAGTAGCAGGAAACACAGCTCTAATTCCATTAGAGCCCAAGGGGCATATTTATCAAGCTCTGTATGGAGCTTGATGCCCCGTGTTTCTGGCGAGCCTGCAGGCTCGCCAGAAACAGCAGTTATGAAGCAGCGGTCACAAAGACCGCTGCTCCATAACCTGTCCGCCTGTTCTGAGCAGGCGGACAGACATCGCCGGAAATCAACCCGATCGAGTACGATCAGGTTGATTGACACCCCTCTGCTGGCTGCCTATTGGCCACGAGTCTGCAGGGGGCAGCGTTGCACCAGCAGCTCTTGTGAGCTGCTAGTGCAATGCTGAATACGGCGAGCGTATTTCTCGCCGTATTCAGCGAGGTCTGTCGGACCTGATCCGCACTGTCGGATCAGGTCTGACAGACCTTGATAACTTGGGGCCCAAGTCTCCTTGTACCCCTTAAATATGCAATATACCAGAGCAAGTTATGAGGTCTATATCTATATAGACATTTTTTACAATGTTTGTCCAACCATGCAGTCTGTGTATTTGATTAATGTTTCTTGCTAACTATGTGTCACTATTTTGTGTGAAGTATTTCTATATTATACAAACTTTAATTGCAATGTGCTTGTTAAACTTGACTACATGTCAACATTGAAGATCCAGAAGGTATTTACAAAGGATGATTGATATTTTCACTCCCTTGAGAATTTGTTTTTGCAAGACAGTTTTTTTATTAGTAAGAAAAGACTATTTACGAGGTTGACGTTCGTTTTTCTTTTCATGAATTGATCAGTGATCTCATGTACCAGTAACTGTTGAAACGCAAACAAGCAGTATGAATTGATGGATAAATGTATTCAGCATTTGTTGTCAGGCTGATCATCTTCAAACACAGTCAAGTTTTAAAAGTTCCTTTTACTTCTCAAAGCTCAAGAAATGGTAATTATAGAATTTATTGAACTAGCTACCATGATCTTTAAAGGGACATTAAACACTAAATAAATGCTAGATAGAATGATGCATTCAAAGGGATGATTAGTCTGAGAATAACGTAGATGTATTTTTTAAAGTTGCATTAGTTTAAATAGTAAAAAAATAAGTGTAAAGATTTAAGGGCCGAATTATCAAGCTCCGAATGAGCCTTCAGGCTTGCCGGAAAACAGCAGTTATGAAGCAGCGGTCTTAAGACGACTGCTCCATAACTGGTCCGCTGTCTCTGAGGCTGCAGTCTGCAATCCGCCCAATCCTATACGATCAGCTGATTGACACCCCCTGCTAGCGGCCAATTGACCCCGAATCTGCAGGGGGCGGCATTGCACAAGCAGTTCTGGTGAACTGCTTGTGCAAGGTTAAATGCTAACAGCGTAAGCGTATCATGTCGGACAGACATTAAAAAATTGACCCCTAGTGTTTATAAAACAATGGGAGCTGCCATGTTTTAAGGTTACTTTCTCTGGTGTGGCCGATAAGGGACAGTTTCTTAATAGGTCACTAGAGTGTGCAGCCAATGGCTGTGTGGAATATAACAGTGTTCTGCACTTCCATTTCTAACAGCAACTGAAAAGCTCACAATTTCAGAATGGAATTACAGGAAAAGGGGACATAATAAAAAATGAAAGTATATTGCAGACTTTGTTTTTATACCTATGATTTATAATTTTATATTATCATCTCAAAGTGTTTAATGTCTCTTTAAAGGTTGTTTTTTTTTTTAACAAAACTCATTGAGGATTATTTAACTCTCGAATATATTTTTTTTAAATACATTTCCCCTTCTTACATTCGATCCTTGAATTAATGTGAACTAGATCTCTTATTGATCCAGAAGAATCAACGTGGATTCAGTCAAACTAAATTAAAACTATAGTTAGAATATGGTTATTTTTCTATATATTTTGCCCATTTTTACTAACTTTAAAATAATGGACTAAGTAGAGGACAGATTTCTATTTGCGTCCATACGTCAATATTTTTTTATCCTGTTGCTGGTTATTAGTTGTGGAATCAATTCCAGTTTCCATTTAATATAAAATATTTGCATTCATTTTCTTCTTCAACTCTGTATATAGTTGTGTGAATAGTTTCATATAAAAGCTAAATAAATCATGGATGAATGCTTAAATGTTAAGAGAAGATCTGTAGGGTCCTAAAAGTAATATCAATTAAGATATAATTAATCTTCTGAATGATTTCCACAACATAAATGAAAACAATTTATTTTTAGTCTATGTACAATAGCAACCATATTTAGAAGTCCTTGTAGTAAGTCTGCAGTGCACTGAAAATGTCTGCAAAATTTGACAGTGAATTTAATGATTTAAAGGGACATTAAATCCAATTTTTTTTTTCTTTCATGATCCAGATAGAGAATACAATTTTAAACAACATTCCAATTTACTTCTATTATCTAATTTGCTTCATTCATTAGATGTCCTTTGTTGAAGAAATAGCAATGCACATGGGTGAGCCAATCACATGAGACATCTATGTGCAGCCACCAATCAGCAGCTACTGAGCCTATCTAGATATGCTTTTTAGAAAAGTATATCAAGAGATTGAAGCAAATTAGATAATAGAAGTAAATTGGAATGTTGTTTAAAATTCGATTTTCTTTTTTTTTTTTTAATAATAATTTTAATTGGAATGAACAACAAAACAAATAACATCACAGAGTTCAACTGTTCAAGAATTACAACGTATTGTTTTAGTATTAATCTTGACAATGTCAGAGAGTGGAACAACTAATACATAATTTCCCCGGTTCTTAAACATATATTTACGAGACCTTGTATTATGCTTATTACAGAATGTCCAGTCCGCTGGAAATCCCACAAGTATCTCCAATTAAGTTAAAATCTGAGATTTAACTATGGTGGATTAGTGAACTCGGGGGAAATCCTTTGGTATGTGTAGGAAGAGTGTGAGGGGAGAGAGCCTGTCCGCCAGGAGCCTATAGAGTTAGTATGTTTCTTGTAAACATTGAGGTTTCAAATTACATATGCCAGTAAAGGTACTCTACCTATTTATGTTCTGTAGATGTTCGTCCCAAAGGAATTGCACTTCGGCAAATGAGGTGTTTTTGTTATGTCTCTTATGGCCATATTCCTCTAGTGTGAGTAAATCGTGCATTCTGTCTAACCACATAGACTCTGTGGGAGTTAAAGCTGTTTTCCAGTTTCTAGCTATGAGACTTCTCACTGCATGAATCCCTATTTGTATGAGTAACCTTAACTTACATGGAACTTTTGGCAGTTCGTTTAGTAGGGCTAATTTTGGTGTTAATATAAAATCCTTGCCTATTCATTTCTTAAAATGTCTTTCTACTATTAGCGATAATGAGCGAATGTACCCACCTGTCCCTTAAAATACAGAACACTTATAAGTTATACATGCTGCAGGGTGTGCAGGGAGGAAAATGAATAGTGCTGTCCAGAAACACAATACATGTTCCTCCCTGCACACCCTGCAGCATGTGTAACTCATAAGTGTCCAGGAAAACATGGCTGAGGTGGCAACCCTAGTTGTCACAGTACCACCACATGAAGATTAAAGTTCCAATGTTTCTGCACCCTATCCAACATCCAGCTGACTCACCTGGGTAAATGCTCTTTAATTTAGCGGGGGTAAGGTACCATCTCAGGAGGATCTTATAATTCAGTTATCTGGGGTGAGGTAGAGGTTTTGCGGGTATTTGTTATTATTCTTTCCCAATCTTTTTTGATCTATTTGTGTGTTCAGATCCTTCTGCCATCTGATAGTATAATCTGGGAGAAGGGAGTGTCTAGTTATGTCATGCTACTGTCCCTTTAATTAGAGGCATGCACCTTTTTCTCACTCTGTCTATTTAACCACACCTCTGATAACTTTTAGTTGCTTGTTATTGTGGCATGTGTTCACTTCTCTGGAATACAGCACCTAAAGCCTACTCATTTATATTAACTGAAGTACAAGACTTGCCTGCTCATTTTCTGAGCATTCTGGATTTTCATTTACTCAGTAGCTGCAATCAGCTGTGTGCAGCTCTGCCTTTCTCTGACACACCTTTCTCACAGCCTGGATCGCAACGAGACCTGCAGACTGCATCAGCCGCCATAACAGCGTGTCTCCTCTGAGCAGAGCCTGCTCTATCTGGGATCCCAGCACCGGTAACTACACTATATGCAATATTGAGTGACAAATGTAAGTTATTTTGCTACAAGTCTAAAGTAACAACTTATAACGTGTAATTGGTATTATTCTAACAGCCTTTAAAGTAATCCACATACCAGTAGCCTGATTTCTATTCCTGTGGTTTCCTACCTGTATCCTTAACCAGTGTTCATAACAATTGTTATTCTATTAACCCTTTGTGGCGCTTGGGGCTATGTGAATATATGACCTGCTCTCACATGTTATCAAGGGTTAACACACTAACTGCCTATTTACTGACACTTATATATAAGGTTGTATAAGGATCATAAGCAGGCTACAAATACATAAGAAATGAGATTAACCCCCAATTCCTTAACTCTGTAAAAATAGATTCAGTAAACAGCATTACAAAATAACAAGCCCAAAAAATGGATCCTACAGAGCTGTCCTCACATGTGCACAACCTAAACCAAAGGGTAGAACAATTAGCACAGGGACTAAGGGAATTACAAATTCAAAATGAAACATTAAGGGGTGTAATTAAAGACACAGCAACACAAAAAGTTCAGTTAACTGATGCTACTAATGAACCTAATGTTAGCCCTCCTGAGAAATACTATGGGGATAGATCCCTTTTCAGAGATTTTTACAACTCATGTCATTTGATGTTTGACCTTAAGCCAAAAGCTTATGCCACCGAAAAACAAAAGGACTGTAATATCTTATCTCCATGCAGAACCAAGGTCATGGGCAAATTCATTTTATGAAAATAATGACCCAATACTTGATTCCTTAGACTCATTTTTTAGAGCTATGGAATTGTTATATGATGACCCACTTAAGCAGTTAACAGCAGAAAACAACATGAGATCTCTGAAACAGCTTAGACGGCCAGTAGAGGACTATATAGCTGATTTTAAAAGATGGGCTAGAGACAGTGAATGGAATAACATTGCCCTAAAAAACCAGTACAGAACTGGCCTGTCTGAGGCCGTCAAAGATGAGCTTGCTAGAGTAGAGATTCCTGACACTTTAGATGAATTGATGTTACTAAGTATTAATATCGACAGGAGATTAAGAGAAAGAAAGAGAGAGGCACTTTAGAACCAATTAAAAACAAACCTTACAACAACACCCCCTCATTTCCATCAACATCAATAACTGAACCTATGGAAGTAGGGTTGGCTAGGGGCCCCCTCAAACCTGAAGAAAAGGCAAGGAGACGACTCTTGAATTTATGCTTATATTGTGGAACCAAGGGACATGGGGTTAAGGACTGCCCTACCCTGGCAAGGACTAAGAAAGGTAACAAAAAAGACATTCATTATGATACTGTTTGTAACCTCTCTATTACCCATTATTGTCATCTTCTTATTACTTTACAGTGGGGACACCATCAGACTGAAGTCACAGCAATAGTGGACTCTGGCGCCTCAGGTGTATTCATAGACACATCACTCATCACTGTAAATAAAATACCCACTGTTAAAAAGCAATATCCAGTCGTTTTGCGTGTATTTGATGGTACTTCTTCCTCAAATGGTCCCATCACACATCAAACCACACCCTTACTACTCACTACAAAGGAGAGTCATGCAGAACATATAGTATTTGACGTTACCTGTTCACCATTATTCCCTGTAGTATTAGGTCTGTCATGGCTTAAACTCCACAATCTAGTTATTAACTGGGACACGCTCACTATCACACTAGATTCAGACTATTGCAAGGATAATTGTTACATCAGTCACCCCTAATGACACCCCTAATGACCCCTAATGACACAATTCCCACACAATACCTAGAATACACAGACGTATTCAGTAAAAAGGAGGCAGAAACTCTGCCTCCACATAGGACATACGACTGTCCCATTGAATTGCTTCCTGGATCACCGATGCCAGTTGGTCGTGTATAACCCTTATCACAGCCTGAGTTACAACACCTCAAGGAATATATAGATGAGAATGTTAGGAAAGGATTTATAACACCATCCACTTCCCCTGCGGGTGCCAGAATATTTTTTGTCCGTAATAAAGACAACTCATTACGCCCTATTATTGAATACCGAGCACTAAACAAGGTTACAAAAAAGAACAGGTATCCGCTACCGCTGATACCGGAATTAATAGAAAGACTTTCCTCAGCCAAGATATACACTAAATTAGACCTAAGGGGGGCCTATAATTTAGTGAGGATCAGAAGTGGTAATGAGTGGCTCACCGCTTTTCGCACACAATACGGCCTATATAAATATAGGCTGATGCCGTTTGGGCTGTGTAATGCCCCCGCCACATTTCAGTTTTTTGTGAATGACGTATTTCATGATTTATTGGATGTATTCATTATTATTTACCTAGATGACATACTGATATACTCAGAGACACTAGAACAACAGATACAACATGTTAAAATAGTGCTGGATAGGCTCAGGAAGCTATTCGCAAAACCGGAAAAATTTATATTTCATACCACTCAGTTATCATTTCTTGGTTATAACATCAGTCCGCAGGGCATACAAATGGAAGATAATAAGATCACAGCAATCACTAACTGGCCTGTTCCCAAATCAAGGAAACAAGTGCAAAAATTCCTGGGTTTTTCTAATTATTATAGGAAATTTATACAGGGTTTTTCTGGAATAGTAAAACCACTAACCAGATTGACCAGTACAGCTACAAAATTCCAGTGGACTCCCCAGGCACAACACTCATTTGACCTCCTAAAACTTAAGTTCACCACTGCTCCTATCCTCCGCTTTCTGGACCATAATCTACAGTTCATTCTAGAAGTGGATGCAAGTGACTACACCATTGGAGCCGTTTTATCTCAACGGGAATCTTTGGAACATCCTATGCATCCTATCGCTTATTATTCCAAGACGATATCCTCCTCAGAACTTCATTATCCAATAGGTGAGAAGGAGCTATTGGCAATCAAAGTTTCATTGGAACATTGGAGATATCTCCTAGAGGATACAGAAAAACCAATCATAATATACACCGATCACAAAAACTTGGAGTACCTACAAACCACTCGTACCTTATCCCCACATCAGGTTCGGTGGAGCCTCTATTTCTCCAGGTTCCATTATCTTATAATGCATAGACCCGGATCTTGTAATGGAAAACCTGATGCACTCTCTAGGTTACCACCTCAACCAACTAAAAATATTACACCAGGTTCTGTTATACCAAATACTATATATTTTTTATATAATTGCTATGAACATATCTTTCCAACAACAAGTTTGTGTAGCACAAAATCAAGATAAGGAAAAACCTCTCCATAAACTAACAATACATCCAGATAGATTGTATTACCATGACCAGATGTTGTACATACCTCCACAACTTCAAAATGAAGTACTATCTTATGTTCATTATTCGGTTCTCTCAAACCATCCTGGTGAGAAGAAAACCTTAGAATTATTACAGCGTAACTTTTGGTGACCAAACATGACTCACACCATTAGTAATTACTTAAAAACTTGTCCTATCTGTATACAAACTAAGCCACAACACAAAAAACCTTATGGTTTGCTACTCTCCCTACCAATAGCAACTAGACCATGGAGTGATATAGCTATGGATTTCACTGCCTGCCTATTCCTTGCTAACGTAGTAAAACTTCATGGATTACCTGATACCATAACATCAGATAGACGAAGCCAATTTACCTCCAGATTCTGGAAGGAGCTCTGTAGCCAACTAGACATTAACCAAAGACTCAGTTCTGCCTTCCATCCTCAGTCCAATGGACAAACTGAGAGAGCCAACCAATGGTTGGAACAATACCTATGCTCTCATTGTAATGAACAACAGGATAAATGGGCAGATTACCTACCTTATGCAGAGTTCGCTTATAACAATTCTGTCAACTCCTCTACTAAATACTCACCTTTTTATGCGAACTACGGATACAACCCTACTTTTCACCCTCTTACGGAATCTACCACCAATACCCTAACTACTGAACAACTGGTGAGGGATCTCGCCAAGATCCATGAGGTCATGAAGTATAACATTCAAGAAGCCCAAGCAACCCAAAAGTTTTATTATGATCTTAGAAGACGTGAACCACCCACCTACAACATAGGTGATAAGGTTTGGTTGTCAACAAAGCATTTGAACCTTCATGTCCCATCAAAGAAACTCACCTCTCTATATATAGGTCCTTATTCAATCAGCAAAATAGTGAATAAAAATGCTGTGACTCTCAGACTCCCATCAACTATGCATATACACCCGACTTTCCACGTCTCCTTACTAAAGCCATACCATCAAATCTGGGGTAAGCCTTTGCAGGTCCCATGAGTTGATCTCTCAGATCATCCGGAATATGAGATTTCTGAAGTTCTGGACTCACGACAACGTGGACGATTTATTGAATATCTTGTTCATTGGAAGGTCTACCCCCATAATGAAGATTCGTGGGAGCCCTCGACTAATCTTCTTGCCAACCGTCTGGTATCTCTGTTCCATTGTCGCAATACGGACAGGCCATCTCCGTGAACACCTTTGGCGTTCATTGTGAGGGGGGTACTGTCATGCTACTGTCCCTTTAATTAGAGGCATGCACCTTTTTCTCACTCTGCCTATTTAACCACACCTCTGATAACTTTTAGTTGCTTGTTATTGTGTCATGTGTTCACTTCTCTGGAATACAGCACCTAAAGCCTACTCATTTGTATTAACTGAAGTACAAGACTTGCCTGCTCATTTTCTGAGCATTCTGGATTTTCATTTACTCAGTAGCTGCAATCAGCTGTGTGCAGCTCTGCCTTTTCTAACTGATAACATTGTGGGGGTCTGGAATACTTCGGCACCCAGCAAAGCACTCCCACTTCTGGGACTTTTAAAATATTTGAGACTAAAGATACCCATGCTTTCGTATCTATGGCTGTGTGCCAAACTAGTACTTTTTGTAATGTCACCGCATTATAATAATCTTGGATGCACGGAAGGCCCAAACCCCCCGCTTCTGTGGTTCTATAAAGTATTTGCTGTTTGATGCGAGGTCTACTTTTCCCTCATACAAATGTATTTATTGTTTTCTGTAAATGTGTAATATACCAATTTGGTAGGTGGACTGGAATAGCCTGTAGAATGTACAGGATTTGTGGTAGTGTCGTCATTTTGATAGTATGCGCCCCCACTATGAGATTGGTTTGCAACTCCAGTCCATCAAGTCTGAAAGAATATTCTTAAGTTATGAATTGTAATTTCGTTCAAAGAGTGTTGCATAATTAGGAGGAATATAAGTTCCTAGATATTTAATGGAATCTTTTTGTAACTTGAGGAGACATATGTTTTTTAGATCATCAAATCTACTTTCTGGTAGAGAGATATTCAAGACCTCCGATTTCTGAATATTTATGTAAAAACACGAAAAATTCCCCAAATGGGTAAGCTCTTTACAGATTTCTTGTATTGATCTCTCCGGTTCGGTTACAGTAAACAACACATATTACGCGTATAGTGCTATTTTAAAATCACTATATTCTATATTTATTCCATTTATTTTATTATTCACTCTAACAATGGAGGCCAATATTTCCATTGATAGAATAAACAACGTGGGTGAAAGGGGACATCCCTGCCTGGTTCCATTGTTAAAGGGACACTGAACCCAAATTTTTTTCTTCCATGATTCAGATAGAGCTTGCAATTTTAAGCAACTTTCTAATTTACTCCTATTATCAATTTTTCTTCGTTCACTTGCTATGTTTATTTGAAAAAGAAGGCATCTAAGCTTATTTTTTGGTTTAGGACTCTGGACAGCACTTTTTTATTGGTGGATGAATTTATCCACCAATCGGCAAGAATAACCCAGGTTATTCACCAAAAATGGGCCGGCATCTAAACTTACATTCTTGCATTTCAAATAAAGATACCAAGAGAATGAAAAAAATTTGATAATAGGAGTAAATTAGAAAGTTGCTTAAAATTGTATGCTCTTATCTGAATCACAAAAGAAAAAATTTGGGTTCAGTGTCCCTTTAATTTGAAAGGGCTGAGACAACATTCCATTTGCCTTAACTCTGGCTGAGGGGGCTGAGTAAAGACTAAAGATGCTGTTTTATAGTAGTACCGCCAAACCCGAAACACTCCAGTGCCTTTTGTAGAAAACCTCAATCCATCCGATCAAAAACCTTCTCCACATCTGTGGCGAGAAACACTGATTTCATTTTATGTAATTTTGCATATTCTGCCAAGGTTATTGCTCGAATCGTGTTGTCTCTCGCCTCCCAACACGGATCAAAACCCACTTGGTCCACATGGACCAGCTCCTCTAATACAGTATTAATACGGGTGGTTAATAATTTGCCTAGGATTTTCAAATCTGAATTCAATAGGGAGATAGGTCGATAGTTGCCCGTTTCGTCTAATGATCTACCAGACTTGAGTATAACCGATATAAATGCTTCCTGCATCGTTGACGGCGTCAGCTTTCCCTTATCTAGCTCTTGGAACAAGGAGAGTAAATATGGTACAAGTAATGTCTTGAAAGCATTGCAATAAGTATTTGTGAATCCGTCTGGACCCGGGCTCTTAACTGTGGGTAGTTATTCTATTGTAGCTAGTATTTCTTATGTTGTTATCGGGCTATCTAATATGTCTTCCTGACTCTGCGTAAGCTTGGGGATGTCTGCTCTCTGCATATATTTGTCTCTATCTTCTTTATTCTGAAGGTATCGTTTCTGTCTAGGTTATATACATTTTTATAGTATTCACTGAATTGATCTGCTATCTCTTTGCTATCATATATTAAGGAACCTTGTTTTGTTTTTAACTTGTGTATATGGTATTTAGTTATGGATGCTCTTAGAGATCTGGCTAAAAGACTACTAGCACGATTTCCTTCATAGAAAAACATTTTTCTCATATCTATGGCTTTCCTTTGTGTCTCTTGTGACGGACTTCCCGCTACCCCGACTGGGTAGTACCATTGACCGGGTCCTTCCTCTGCCTGAAACAAGTGGCTATGTAGCCCAGGAAAGTGATTCTAGCAGGAGCCCACCCAAATAACTAGACAGACTAGCATTCAGGTGAAACAAGAACTGACTTTATTGTGACAAACACACATCTTTTATACACACTCGTCTTGATAGAAACAGGAGACAATGCCACAGTTTTCCCGCCATTCCCACCCCTCCAGACAGGCTGGCGCCGGCCATAGCAGCCATGGTCCCACAGATTCCCAGTACCCAGGGGTGGCGGTTTTTGGGGTGATCCCGGGGAGCGGCAGCACTTCCAGTGTGTCATTTTAAAGTTCTCGATCCCCAGAATCTACAGTCCAAAAAGTGACGTGATCCGTGGCTGGGGACCGGAGTTATGATGTTTTAAAACATTTACCTGGAAGTCCAGGGAGAATAGGGGTTATAGTGGCAACTGGAACCTCCGGTTCCCAAGGGAGCTCCCTTGCAGCAATCACCCCACCTCTGGTCACCCTGAGAGGCAGCAAACCTCAGAAGAGCGGAGCCCTGGGACAAAGGGCCACTGGAGCGACCTGGGTCCAGGGCACCAGTAATCCTGGAGGATGCGGCCGACCGGTAGTTCCAGGGGCCCGGCCAGCCGAAGGGGAAAGTGCGTGACCAGCTTCTCCAAGATGGCAGTCCAACATACAAAACAACCAGGAATAGAAGGTCTGGGGAATCGTGGTTGCTCTGAGGAGCCCAAAACCGCTAAGCAGCAACAGGGGTAAAGTCTATAGGGGTGCAAGGGTTCAGCCCCTGCAGCCCAGTATCCGTGACAACTCCCCACCTCCAGTTTGGCAGACCCGGCTAGATCCACACCAGGGTTGGCCTGGGGATGTCCGAGGAGTTTATGCCACTTCAGTCCGCTGGGAAAGTTCATCAGCATTCCCAGTGCTCTTTCCCGGTCGGTACTGGATGTCAAAGTTAAATGGCTGCAGGACTAGGCTCCACCTCAACAGTCTCCCGTTGTCCCCGGAAACCCGGTTGAGCCACACTAGGGGGTTGTGGTCAGTAAGGATGGTGAAGGGTCTCCCATATAGGTAGGGCTGCCACTTCTTCAAAGCCCATACCAGCGCCAGACATTCCTTCTCAACCACCGTGTAGCCTACTTCTCGGGGTAGAAGTTTGCGACTGATGTAGGCAACGGGGTGGTCCTGTCCTTTCTCATCTGCCTGGCTTAGTATGGCTCCCAACATGGAGGCATCTGTGTGGACAGAAAAACGTTTGGCTGGGTCAGGAGTGGCCAGTACTGGGGCAGAGATTAAGGCAGACTTAAGACTCTGAAAGGCTTTTTCACACTCGGGGGACCACAGGACCTGTCGCGGAAGTCGTTTATGGGTCAGGTCAGTCTGGGGTTTGGTGAGGGTGCTGTAATTAAGGACGAACCTCTGGTAGTAGCCTGCAGTACCCAGAAAGGCAATTACTTGGGTTTTGGTCCTGGGGGTGGGCCAGTTAGCCACTGCCTTGACTTTTGCCGGCTCAGGTCGCTGCTTACCGCAGCCGACTCGGTGGCCTAATTACTGAACTTCCGAGCACCCAATGGTACACTTATCTGGCTTCAAGGTTAGGCTGGCAGCTTGAAGACGATCTAAGACGACACCTAGGTGGACCCAGGTCTCGCTATAGATGGCAATGTCATCCAGGTATGCACAGGTATAGTCCTGGAGGCCATCCAACAGGCGGTCTACCATTCTTTGGAAAGTGGCTGGGGCGTTCTCCATTCCAAACGGCATGACCTGAAACTGGTATAAGCCAAATGGAGTGATGAAGGCAGACTTGGGGACGGACTCAGGGTCAAGGGGGATTTGCCAATAACCCTTGCATAGGTCGAGGGTGGTCAGGAAGTGGCCCCGGGCGATTCGATCTAACAGGTCATCTACTCGGGGCATGGGATAGGCATCAGTGGTGGTTTTGTCATTGAGTCTACGGTAGTCAATGCAGAACCGTGTAGTTCCGTCCTTCTTGGGTACTAAGCTAACACTACCGGGGAGGCTCAGGGACTGTTGGATGGTTCAATGACACTGAGGTCCAACATTCCCTGGAGCTCCCGGTGCATACTGTCCCTGACGGCCTCTTGGACCCTGTAGGCAGCCTGTCGCAGGGGGGTCTGTCCCGGGGTCTCCACCCGGTGGATGGCTGTGGTGGTAAACCCAGGGACAGTAGAGAACATGTCACTTCTTTGTTCCAAGAGTCACCGGACCTTCCTTTTCTGTCCGGGCTCTAACCTATCGTCTAGGGATATGTCATACAGTAGGTCCGGGAAGCTCCAGCATTGGAAGACTTTCAGAGTCCTCCACTGCCAGCACACAGATAGCGGCCACATCTCTGGGTCTCTCTATGTATGCCTTTAACATGTTCACATGAAAGGTCCGACGGATCCTTTCATCTGAACACTTCGCTACCAGGTATGTGGTGGTGTTCAGTTGTTCCACAACCCGGTAAGGTCCTTGCCAAGAGGCATTTAGCTTGTTGGTTTTGACAGGCTTCAGAGCGAGGACCTTCTGTCCCACGATCAGGGTTCGGGCTTTGCGATCATACCATCGCTTCTGCCTGTGCTGAGAGGCTAGAAGGTTCTCGCGTACCTGGGCAGCCAGGTCCTTCAGCCGGTCTCTGAGCTGGAGTACGTACTCCACAACAGAGTGCTCTTCCCCCCCGGTGACTCCCTCCCAGTGGGCTCGTACCAAATCTAGCGGGCCCCTAACCTTTCAACCATATAGAAGTTCAAAGGGGGAAAACTTGGTGGATTCCTGAGGCACCTATCGATATGCAAAGAGGAGGTGCGGCAGGAATCTCTCCCAGTCCTTGTGAGTGGGAACATCTGAAGCAGTTGCATTAGGGTCCCGTTAAACCTCTCACACAGCCCATTCATGTGGGGATGGTAAGGGGCGCTGTGCAGGGGTTTAATCCCGCACAACTCCCAGAGTTGTTGAGTGATTTCTGCAGTGAACTGCGTTCCCTGATCGGAAACCACTTCCAGAGGGAAGCCTACCCTGGTGAATATCTGGAGCATCGCATCTGCTATGGTCTCTGCCTTGATATTGCCCAAGGGGATTGCCTCTGGGTATCAGGTGGCATAGTCCACCACTGTAAGAATGTATTTCTTCCCTGAGGGGCTGGGCCGAGCTAATAGCCCCACAATGTCTACTGCCACTCGTCTAAAAGGTTCCTCAATAATGGGCAGGGGATGGAGGGGAGCTTTCATATGGTCACCAGTCTTTCCTACCTTCTGGCAAACCTCACAGGATTTACAGTATTCCTTAATATCGGCTGTAATGCCTGTCCAAAAGAAGGTTTGAGTCAAGTGGTGGTGGGTCCTTTGCTTTCCTAAATGACCGGCTAAGGGGATGTCATGCCCTATGTTCAGTAGGTTGGACCGAAACTTCATCGGTATGACCAGCTGGCGTTTGGGCACCGGTCCTTTTCTCCTCTTGGAGATACGGTACAGGAGCTCTCCCTCCCACTGGAACCGTTCGTCTCCAGGGCCCTGGGCATCAGCATCTACTCGATCTCGGTAAGGGGCTAGGGTCGGGTCACTCAAGGTTTCTTTGGCGAAGTCAGAGGGGGTCGCCCAGGAGGGGGTGTCAGTAAGTTCGGGGTTAGTGGGGACAGGCAGTCAGGGAGAGGTAGGAGTCGGGGTGGTAGGTCTTACCTGGGTCCCCAGAGTTGGTGAGGTGGCTTGGCATCTGGCCTGCTGGCAGGTAGTCACTGGGCAGGTATCCAGAGAGGCATCCCCCACAAAGGCGGACACAAGGTGGCCGAGGTAATTTCCCAACTGGACCTCACAGGGATGTGGTGCATAACCCCCACTTCTACATTGCGGGAGTCGGTTTTCCAGTCCAAATGGACCCAGGCTGTAGGAATCCTGAGGTCCTCACCTCCCGCTACCCCAACAGCGAGGGTGTGCCCAGTGCAGTCTGAGGGGGGAACGAGGTGAGGTTGGATCAAAGAAACGGTGGCCCCCGTATCTCTCATTCCTTGAGCCACCTGCCTGTTGACCCAGACAACTTGCAGGTGTTGTTGTCGGTTGTCTTGGTCCATTGAGCTGACATGGTGCAAGACACCCACTTCTTCTCCTGTCCACTCAGCATAGGGGTCGGAGCTCGCTGTATGGGCACAATGGGCAGCGGCCTGATAGGTGCAGGCTTGAGGAGACCCCCACGAGGTTGAGGCAGGGTTCCTTGGTGGCTGGGCTGGGGGTTTCATTGTCTGGATGGGCAGTTCCATATAACATGTCAGGGGTGTCCACACCCATTACACCCCTGGGAATTGCTGCTCCCGGCCGGGTAAACAGGGGGCGGCCGGGTCTGTGACTGCCGAAAGACCATTGGGGGTCGGGCTGGAGTGGAGCGGGTTGCTGGCCGGGGGTCTGTGGCCACCTGGCACCAGGCATCAACATACTGATCGGCCAGGGCGGCGGCTTGGTCAGCTGTTCTGGGTCCCTTGTCTTTTACCCAGTCTCTTATCTCTGCTGGGGTGCGGTTGTAGAACTGCTCCAGGAGGATGAGTTGAACAGCTTTGTCTAGGGTGGTGATGTGGCACCCAGTAACCCAGGAGTTCAAGGATCTAGCTAAGCGGTGGGCAAACTCGGTATACGGTTGCTCCTCTTGTCTGTGTAGTCCCCTGAATTTTAGCCGGTGAGCCTCCAGGGTGAGTCCATACCGAGCAAGGATGCGCTCCTTCACCCAGTCATAGTTGCTTTGATCTTCAGAGGGGACAGTGTGGAAAGCCTCCAGGGCCCTACCGGATAGTTTCCCAATTAATATAGTAACCCTATCGGCATTAGTGACCCCATACATCCGGCACTGGGGATGAAGCTGTAGGCAGCAGTCGATATCCTCGCTCCCATCATCCTGGAAGGTTCGGAAATCCCCGTGAGGTAGTTTCTTGGCCCGGGAAGGGGGGTCCAGGGGATCCGGCATGACCCCCCCTATAGACTTCTGAAGCTCCAACATGTGTATTTTGTTGGCGTCAGTCACTATATGATCTCCTCGGGGGGGGGTTAGGTCCATAGAGAGCCAGTTGCCACTGTACCTGCCACTGCTTGTTGGATGTCGTAGACCCTTGAGTGGAGGCTGTACTGGGCTGTCCTCCGCTTTGGATCGCTGTCCGACCCACCAGCCTGTTCGCTAGCCCAATCATCCTCCATCAGTTCGGCTACGAGCACTGTCTTTGTCTTGTTGCTGGCAACTTTCCCTCTATTCTGCAGCAACGTTCTCAATTCTTCCTTCCAGAGCCCATGGTACTGCTCCATCCGGCAAGATCTTCAGTTGGAGGTTTGGACGTTCCAGGTAGACGGAAGCATCCCACCGCTGCCAACCAATGTGACGGACTCCCTGCTACCCCGACTGGGTAGCGCCGTCGACCGGGTCCTCCCTCTGTCTTTGTAGCCCAGGAAAGTGATTCTAGCAGGAGTCCACCCAAATAACTAGACAAACTAGCATTCAGGTGAAACAAGGACTGACTTTATTATGACAAACACACATCTTTTATACACACACTCATCTTGATAAAAACAGGAGACAATGCCACAGTTTTCCCGCCATTCCTGCCCCTCCAGACAGGCTGGCGCCGGCCATAGCAGCCATGGTCCCACATATTCCCAGTACCCAGGAGTGACGGTTTTCGGGGTGATCCCGGGGGATCAGCGGCACTTCCAGGGTGTCAATTTAAAGCTCTCGATCCCCAGAATCTACAATCCAAAAAGCATCATGATCTGTGGCTGGGGACCGGAGTTATGCTGTTTTAAAATGTTCACCTGGAAGTCCAGGGAGAGTAGGGGTTATAGGGGGAACCGGTTCCCAAGGGAGCTTCCTTCCGGCAATCACTCCACCTCTGGGTCACCATGAGAGGCAGAAAACACCAGAAGAGCGGAGCTCTGGGACAAAGGGCCACTGGAGTGACCTGGGTCAAAGGGCACTGGTAATCCTGGAGGATGTAGTTCCAGGGGCCCAGCCAGCTGAAGGGGAAAGTAGCGGTCCTTAACCAGCTTCTCCAAGATGACAGTCCATATACAAAACAACAAGGAATAGAAGGTCTGGGGAATCGTGGTTGCTCTGAGGAGCCCAAAACCGCTAAGCAGCAACAGGGGTGAAGTCTATAGGGGGGGCAAAGGTTCAGCCCCTTCAGCCCAGTATCCGTGACACCTCTTTTGTAAGAATGGAGTTTAACTCTTTCTTAGCCTTTGTCAGAGATAAAAATATAGCAGTATCTTTGGGAGTGGCTTTATGTTGTAATTCTAATGAGCTGATTTGTATAGTCCATTGTTTGACCGAGTTGTTATTTAATTTCTTTCTCATCGCTGTATGTTTTATACATTAATGTTATTTGGGAACTTTAGGAGGTCTGTGGATTAGATAGAAGGGAGGCATCATATCTCCAGATGTATGGAGTTGTTGGACAGTCTAATCTATATTGTAATCCCCAAAAGCTTGTATAAGCCCCTATTTCACATGAGTCTACCCATGATGACAATTTGGTAAGGTGATCACAGTAACAGCAGTGTACTATTTTTAATATTATTTACTAAAATCTATGCAAAAATTATATATATTTTATACAGTTTTTGCTGCAGCTATCTGACATGAATTATAAATATAATAATGGAATATTGTGAATCTGCTGGGCCTCCTAAAGAAAAACAATATATAATTTGTGTGGGTCACTCACTGAAATTTGACTTACAATAGGGTTGAAATTTAAGTAGCCAGAAAAGCTCAAAATTGGCTCAGCACTTGTGTGTAAAAAAGCATTTTTTACACACAAGTGTACTGGCAATACTGATGCTGAGTTCAGCAGTGCAAATCAAAGTTTTGAACATCTGATCACACCTTTAATTAATGTGACATTAATTTGAAAATCTATGGACCTTGGTTTTTGTCAAGGAGGTTGTGGAAATAAGAAGAATAATGATTTTGAAGCTGCTAAAGTTCACAATCCTTATCTGTAACTAATTTTACATCTGTCATTAAATTCACATTGCTTTTCTTAGCTAAGTAGTTCCCTATCTTGCTCTTTATCTGAAGCAATTTATTTATTTTTTTGACAATGAGGATAGGTGGAGATCATTGCAAATTCCATGAAGATCAAAGTAAAGAATATGAAGATGCCCTTTCTTGAGACCTTTTTATGGGTTTTCTGATTTGTAAGATGTTTTTTTCAAATTTATTGAACGATTCTCCTTATTGATTTTAATTTTGTTGAAACTGCTAAACAAATAATAAAACAGCAAAACTGCTTTATGATATTTCCAAGTGCTATCTCAAGCATGTTTATCCAATATTTGTTCATAAGGTTGTTCAGAATTTGTTTTGTTAACAAAAATCTATTCAATTAAATAAAGCTAAAGAAGTAAATAGAGCTGCTGCTACAAGCCAGTCCATGAGGCCGAATTATGAAAGGTCTTGAGGACCTGATCCGACAGTGCGGATCAGGTCCGCAAGACCTCGCTGAATGCAGAGAGCAATACGCTCTCCATATTCAGCATTGCACCAGCAGCTCACAAGAACTGCTGGTGCAACGCCGCCCCCTGCTGACTCGCGGCCATTAGGCCGCCAGCAGGGAGGTGTCAATCAACCCGATCGTATTTGATCGGGTTGAATTGCGGCGATTCCTGTTCGCCTTCTCAGAGCAGGCGGACAGGGTTATGGAGCTGCGGTCTTTAGACCGCTGCTTCATAACTGCTGTTTCTGGCGAGTCTGAAGACTCGCAAGAAACACGGCCCTTCAAGCTCCATACGGAGCTTGATAAATGGGCCTCAAAAACTTACATGCTTATTGGATCACAAAGGAATCAGTTACTTAACTGGAACATTTCTGGATCAATTTGAATAGTGATTTCAATTTGAATAGTGTAAATTTTAAGTAGTTTTAATCCATATTGCGAAGCTGTGCTTAGAATAGTGCACAATATGATATAACTTGTCAATGGCTAAAGATAATAACCAGGGAATGTTAGTGCAGCTGAGGTTTTTTTTTAGCGAACCCTATACTTTCAATGGATAGCACGGGCCATGCTAACATTACTCAAATTGTGGTGAGTTAGGTTTTGCTCGCGAGCACAACACATAATAGTGCTAAAAAATTTAGTGCACCTTAAGATCTGACCTACAGTGTTAGGGCTAGAATAAAAGTATAGCAAATTGTATGTACAATAAATGAAAATAAAGTATTTCACACATACACATGTATATTAAAGTGAATGTAAATTTTGATGCTAAAGTGCCCGGTTTTTAAAAATTCGATTAAAAACAGGGGCACTTCAATTCATCAAAATTTACATTTCACTTGTGCTGTGAAAAAAATACTTACCTTTTAAACTTGACAGCAGCTCCAGCTTCCTCTGGTCGTCGCAAGGCATTTTTGATGTCAGAAATGATGGATAGGTCATCCTCCAATCACGGCTCCCCCCCCCCCCCGGGGGAATCAGTGTCTGATTCAATGCGTGATTGGAGGAAGCCGGATTCCTCATTTTAGACTCAAGAAGAGGCTTTGCGACGGGTGGAGGAAGCTGGAGCTGCTGTCAAGATTAAAAGGTAAGTTTTTTTTTCACAACATGAGTGAAATGTAAATTTTGATGAATTAAAGTGCCCCTGTTTTTCAAATTTTTAAAAACCGGGCACTTTAGCATCAAAATTTACATTCACTTTAAGGCTAGATTACTAGTGGCACGCTAACTGTTATGCCTGATCGATAAGGGGTTTATCGCGGCTCTTTGCACACATCAGAAGTAGCACGCATATATATTGAAAATTCACTTGAACTCTTAACTGTTACACTCAACAAAAAAAGTTGCGTAGAAAACATCAAAATGAAATTTAAAGGGACAGTCTACACCAGAATTGTTATTGTTTAAAAAGATAAATAATCCCTTTATTACCCATTCCCCCATTTTGCATAACCAACACAGTTATAATAATATACCTTTTACCTCTGTAATTACCTTGTATCTAAGCTTCTGCAGACTACCCTCTTATTTTAGTTTTTTTGATAGACTTGTATGTTAGCCAATCAGTGCTGAATCCTAGGTAACTCCATGGGCGTGAGCACAATGTTTTCTATGTGGCACACAGGAAATAATGCCATCTAGTTGTGAAAAACTGTCAAAATGCATTCAGCTTAGAGGTGGTCTTCAAGGGCTAAGAAATTAGCATATTAGCTTACCTAAGTTTAGCTTTCAACTAAGAATACCAAAAGAACAAAGCAAAATTGATGATAAAAGTAAATGAGAAAGTTGTTTAAAATTGCATGCCCTATCTGAATGATGAATGTTTATTTTTGACTAGACTGACCCTTTAAGAGTACAGTTACACTCATAATAATAAAAAAATGCATAAAAAAGTTACAAGTGCTCAAAGATATAAGATACTTTCAATAGTTCACATTCCAATGTTCTTCACATAAGGGAATATGTTCTAAGTATTTTTAAATAGATATTCCTATATATATATATATATATATATATATATATATATATATATATATATATATATATATATATATCTGTATGTGTGTATATATATATATATATATATAATCATAGATAGATAGATATTTTACCTAAATCTCTTGAGAAAGACTGGATTAATCAGAGGAAACGTGTAGAGGAAAAGAATAGGAAGCCAAGCTTAAACACTGATGACCTGTTAAAACTCAGCGGATGTAGCTTGTGGAACGCTTATCGCCTGCCTTTTTTTTTTGCAAGCTGGTAAAATGAATGCACAAGTATGAATACTGGGTGGAACATAATAGATGATGTGGGATTTCGTGAGCCAAAATTATTAGTGTTTTACATCTGCCAATTATCTGCAAATATATAAACTTGTAAAACCGCTATTTTTTTTTCTTAAAATCAGTATTAGATTATTTATGATTTAATATTTTATTTCTAGATCACTCTTCTTGTTCCTCCGCCTCCTCATACTTCTTTATTCATTTATAGTGTGACGTAGATAGCAGTCCCACCCTCTCGCTACGTAGGGAGTAATGAACGCTCACTAGTATGAGAACTCCAACGCATGCACAATAGCTCTGCAGCGGCTCTGATGTAAACAATGAATTATAAGATTTTGCGACAGCACAAGAGTTCACAGTGAACACACATGGATCAGGCCAAAATACAAGCGCATGCGCATTAAATTCAATAGGTGTTTTGTCTATGAAGTTGGGCACCTAAAGGCATGGAAATCAATTGGACATTAGCAAAAATGTCATTAAAAAAAAGAGGACATCTGAGCCGGGCAGAGGAGTGACGTGAAATATAGAGACAATAGCAGTAATAAGAGCTTTATTTGGGAATTTTTAAAAAAAATTATAAATGAAAATAATGTTTAATTTTAACAATATTAATAATGCTATTAGGCAAAATTATCAAGTTTTACATCACTTTATCTGCAAGGGACACAAAAGTCAAAATTATAGTTTTAAGAGACTTTCCAATTTATTTCCATTGTCAAATTTGGAGGAAATAGTGGGGATATATCAGAACATCATTAAAAAGGAAGGATAGTTTTATGGATGAAATATTGTAGAAGAGTGATAGCCAACTTCCTAAGACATACACTTTCATATTTCTCTTGTAAGGTGTATCCAGTCCACGGATCATCCATTACTTGTGGGATATTTTCCTTCCCAACAGGAAGTTGCAAGAGGATCACCCACAGCAGAGCTGCTATATAGCTCCTCCCCTAACTGCCATACCCAGTCATTCTCTTGCAACTCTCAACAAGCATGGAGGTAGTAAGAGAGAAGTGGTGTAACATAGTTGTTTTTTTTCTTCAATCAAAGGTTTATTTTTAAATGGTACCGGAGTTGTACTATTTTGTCCCAGTCAGAAAATAGAAGAAGAATCTGCCTGTGATTTCTATGATCTTAGCAGGTTGTAACTAAGATCCATTGCTGTTCTCACACATGGCTGAAGAGAGAGGTAACTTCAGCGGGGAAATGGGTGCAGGTTATCCTGCTATGAGGTATGTGCAGTTAAATTTTTTTCTAGAAGATGTGAATGCTAGAAAATGCTGCTGATACCAGATATATGTAAGGTAAGCCTGAAAACAGTGATTTAATAGCGACTGGTATCATGCTTACTTTCTGAGGTAATACTCTTATATATTTACAATATAAAACGTTTGCTGGCATGTTTAAGCGTTTTTATATATACTTTGGTGATAAAACTTTATTGGGGCCTAGTTTTTTTCCACATGGCTGGCTTAAATTTGCCTAGAAACAGTTTCCTGAGGCTTTCCACTGTGTTACTATGAGTGGGAGGGGCCTAATTTAGCGCTTTTTTGCGTAGTAACTTTTACAGACTGAGACATCCAGCTTCCTCCAGGAGTCCCCTGAATGCTATAGGACCTCTCTCAAGGGCTCTTAGGCTTTCCAAAATCGTTTATTGGGGAAGTTAGGCCCACAGCAAGGCTGTGGCAGTTTGGTGTGACTGTTAAAAAACGTCTATATCGTTTTTTTGATCCGTTTTTTTGAACTAAGGGGTTAATCATCCATTTGCAAGTGGGTGCAATGCTCTGTTAGCTTATTATACACACTGTAAAAATTTCGTTTGATTTACTGCTTTTTTCCCCACTGTATTTCAAATTCTGACAAAATTTGTTTCTCTTAAAGGCACAGTACCGTTTTTATTTTTTGCTTGTTAACTTGATTTAAAGTGTTTTCCAAGCTTGCTGGTCTCATTGCTAGTCTGCTTAAACATGTCTGACATAGAGGAAACTCCTTGTTCATTATGTTTAGAAGCCATGGTGGAACCCCCTCTTAGAATGTGTACCAAATGTACTGATTTCACTTTAAGTAATAAAGATCATATTCTGTCTTTAAAAAAATTTATCACCAGAGGAATCTGACGAGGGGGAAGTTATGCCGACTAACTCGCCCCACGTGTCAGACCCTTTGACTCCCGCTCAAGGGACTCATGCTCTAATGGCGCCAAGTATATCTAGTGCGCCCATAGCGTTTACTTTACAAGACATTGCGGCGGTCATGGATAATACCCTGTCAGCGGTATTATCCAGACTACCTGGGTTTAGAGGAAAGCGAGACAGCTCTGGAGTTAGAAGAAATACAGAGCATACTGCCGCTTTAAGAGCTATGTCTGATACTCTCTCACAATATACAGAAGCTGAGGAAGGAGAGCTTCTTTCTGTGGGTGATGTTTCTGATTCAGGGAAAATGATTCAACCTGATTCTGATATGTCTACATTTAAATTTAAGCTTGAACACCTCCGCGTGTTGCTCAGGGAGGTTTTAGCTGCTCTGAATGACTGATACAATTGCAGTGCCAGAAAAATTGTGTAGATTGGACAAATACTATGCAGTGCCGGTGTGCACTGATGTTTTTCCAATACCTAAAAGGTTTACAGAAATTATTACTAAGGAATGGGATAGACCAGGTGTGCCGTTCTCTCCCCCTCCTATTTTTAAGAAAATGTTTCCAATAGATGCCACCACACGGGACTTATGGCAGACAGTCCCTAAGGTGGAGGGAGCAGTTTCTACTCTAGCTAAGCGTACAACTATCCCTGTCGAGGACAGTTGTGCTTTCTCAGATCCAATGGATAAAAAGTTAGATGGTTACTTTTAAAAAAAGTTTATTCAACAAGGTTTTATTCTACAGCCCCTTGCATGCATTGCCCCAGTCACTGCTGCTGCTGCGGCTTTCTGGTTTGAGTCTCTGGAAGAGGCTTTACATGTAGAGACCCCATTGGATGACATACACTTAAGCTAGCCAATTCTTTTGTTTCTGATGCCATTGTTCATTTGACTAAACTAACGGCTAAGAATTCTGGTTTTGCTAATCAAGCGCGCAGGGTGCTATGGCTTAAATCGTGGTCAGCTGACGTTACTTCAAAGTCTAAGCTGCTTAACATTCCCTTCAAGGGGCAAACCCTATTCGGGCCTGGTTTGAAGGAGATCATTTCTGATATCACTGGAGGAAAAGGTCATGCCCTTCCTCAGGATAGGTCCAAATCAAGGGCCAAACAGACTAATTTTCGTGCCTTTCGAAACTTCAAGGCGAGTACGGCATCAACTTCCTCTAATGCAAAACAAGAGGGAACTTTTGCACAGTCCAAGTCGGTTTGGAGACCTAACCAGACCTGGAACAAAGGTAAGCAGGCCAAAAAGCCTGCTGCTGCCCCTAAGTCAGCATGAAGTATCAGCTCCCTATCCGGTAACGGATCTAGTAGGGGGTAGACTTTTGCTCTTTGCCCAGGCTTGGGCAAGAGATGTCCAGGATCCCTGGGCGTTGGAAATTGTATCCCAGGGATATCTTCTGGACTTCAAAGCTTCTCCTCCAAAAGGGAGATTTCAACTTTCACAATTATCTGCAAACCAGATAAAGAGAGAGGCATTCTTACACTGTGTTCAAGACTTCCTAGTTATGGGAGTGATCCATCCTGTTCCACAGGAGGAACAAGGACAGGGATTTTACTCAAATCTGTTTGTGGTTCCCAAAAAAGAGGGAACCTTCAGACCAATTTTAGATCTCAAGATTTTAAACAAATTCCTCAGAGTTCCATCATTCAAGATGGAGACTATTCGTACCATCCTACCTATGATCCAGGAGGGTCAATACATGACTACAGTGGATTTAAAGGATGCTTATCTTCACATTCCGATACACAAAGATCATCATCGGTTTCTCAGGTTTGCCTTCCTGAAAAGGCATTACCAGTTTGTAGCTCTTCCCTTTGGGATAGCTACAGCCCCAAGAATCTTTACAAAGGTTCTGGGGTCACTTCTGGCGGTCCTAAGACAGCGGGGCATAGCAGTGGCCCCTTACTTAGACGACATTCTGATACAGGCGTCAAATTTCCAAATTGCCAAGTCTCATACGGACATAGTTCTGGCATTTCTGAGGTCGCATGGGTGAAAGATGAACAAGGAAAAGAGTTCTCTATCCCCTCTCACAAGAGTCTCCTTTCTGGGAACTCTAATAGATTCTGTAGAAATGAGGATTTACCTGACCGAGTCCAGGTTATCAAAACTTCTAAATTCCTGCTGTGTTTTTTATTCCACTTCTCGCCCTTCGGTGGCTCAGTGTATGGAAGTAATCGGCTTAATGGTAGCGGCAATGGACATAGTGCCGTTTGCACGTCTACATCTCAGACCGCTGCAACTATGCATGCTCAGTCAGTGGAATGGGGATTACACAGAATGTCCCCTCTACTAAATCTGGATCAAGAGACCAGGGATTCTCTTCTCTGGTGGCTATCTCGGGTCCATCTGTCCAAGGGAATGACCTTTGCAGGCCAGATTGCACAATTGTAACGACAGATGCCAGCCTTCTAGGCTGGGGGGCAGTCTGGAACCCTCTGAAGGCTCAGGGATCATGGACTCAGGAGGAGACACTCCTTCCAATAAACATTCTGGAACTGAGAGCGATATTCAATGCTCTTCAGGCTTGGCCTCAGCTAGCGACAATGAGGTTCATCAGATTTCAGTCGGACAACATCACGACTGTGGCTTACATCAACCATCAAGGGGGAACAAGGAGTTCCCTAGCGATGTTAGAAGTCTCAAAAATAATTCGCTGGGCATAGTTTCACTCTTGCCACCTATCAGCTATCCATATCCCAGGTGTAGAGAACTGGGAGGCGGATTTTCTAAGTCGACAGACTTTTCATCCGGGGGAGTGGGAACTCCATCCGGAGGTGTTTGCACAATTGATTCATCGTTGGGGCAAACCAGAACTGGATCTCATGGCGTCTCGCCAGAACGCCAAGCTTCCTTGTTACGGATCCAGGTCCAGGGACCCCAAGGCAACGCTGATAGATGCTCTAGCAGCACCTTGGTCCTTCAACCTGGCTTATGTGTTTCCACTGTTTCCTCTGCTCCCTCGTCTGATTGCCAAAATCAAGCAGGAGAGAGCATCGGTGATCTTGGCCACGCAGGACTTGGTATGCAGATCTGGTGGACATGTCATCCTTTCCACCATGGACTCTGCCGCTGAGACAGGACCTTCTACTTCAAGGTCCTTTCAACCATCCAAATCTAATTTCTCTGAGGCTGACTTCCTGGAGATTGAACGCTTGATTTTATCAAAGTGTGGTTTCTCCGAATCAGTCATTAATACCTTAATTCAGGCACGAAAGCCTGTCACCAGGAAAATCTATCATAAGATATGGCGTAAATATCTTTATTGGTGTGAATCCAAGGGCTACTCATGGAGTAAGGTCAGGATTCCCAGGATATTATCTTTTCTCCAAGAAGGATTGGAGAAAGGATTGTCTGCTAGTTCCTTAAAGGGACAGATTTCTGCGCTGTCTATTCTTTTGCACAAGTGTCTGGCGGATGTTCCAGACATTCAGGCATTTTGTCAGGCTTTAGTTAGAATCAAGCCTGTGTTTAAACCTGTTGCTCCACCTTGGAGTTTAAATTTGGTTCTTAAAGTTCTTCAGGGGGTTCCGTTTGAACCTCTTCATTCCATAGATATCAAACTTTTATCTTGGAAAATTCTTTTTTTGGTAGCTATTTCCTCGGCTCGTAGAGTTTCCGAGTTATCTGCCTTACAATGTGATTCTCCTTATCTGATCTTCCATGCAGATAAGGTAGTTCTGTGTACCAAACCTAGGTTTTTACCTAAGGTGGTATCTAATAAGAATATCAATCAGAAGATTGTTGTTCCATCATTGTGTCCTAATCCTTCTTCAAAGAAGGAACGTCTATTACACAATCTTGACGTGGTTCGTGCTTTAAAGTATTATTTACAAGCTACTAAAGATTTTCGTCAAACATCTGCTTTGTTTGTTGTCTACTCTGGACAGAGGAGAGGCCAAAAGGCTTCGGCAACCTCTCTTTCGTTTTGGCTAAGAAGTATAATCCGCTTAGCTTATAAGACTGCTGGCCAGCAGCCTCCTGAAAGGATTACAGCTCATGGGCCTTTAAAAATGAGGCTTCTGTTGAACAGATTTGCAAGGTGGCGACTTGGTCTTCGCTTCATACTTTTCAAAATTCTATATATTTGATACTTTTGCTTCTTCGGAGGCTATTTTTGGGAGAAAGGTTTTACAGGCAGTGGTACCTGCCTTGTCCCTCCCTTCATCCGTGTACTTTAGCTTTGGTATTGGTATCCCACAAGTAATGGATGATCCGTGGACTGGATACACATTACAAGAGAAAACATAATTTATGCTTACCTGATAAATTTATTTCTCTTGTGGTGTATCCAGTCCACGGCCTGCCCTGTCATTTTAAGGCAGGTATTTTTTAATTTTAAACTACAGTCACCACTGCACCCTATGGTTTCTCCTTTCTCTGCTTGTCTTCGGTCGAATGACTGGATATGGCAGTTAGGGGAGGAGCTATATAGCAGCTCTGCTGTGGGTGATCCTCTTGCAACTTCCTGTTGGGAAGGAGAATATCCCACAAGTAATGGATGATCCGTGGACTGGATACACCACAAGAGAAATAAATTTATCAGGTAAGCATAAATTATATTTTTTTTTTCGATCAATCCATCCTACAAACTGTTTACAATCTCTTTTCCAATATTAAAATAGATTAACATACTTTTAAACTAGGAAACATGTTTAAAATTAAAATATCATAGAATATTTGTTCATGATGGCAATGAATTGTTTAACAGTTATAATAAAAACAGAATTTATGCTTACCTGATAAATTACTTTCTCCAACGGTGTGTCCGGTCCACGGCGTCATCCATAACTTGTGGGAATATTCTCTTCCCCAACAGGAAATGGCAAAGAGCACAGCAAAAGCTGTCCATATAGTCCCTCCCAGGCTCCGCCCCCCCCAGTCATTCGACCGACAGTTAGGAGAAAAAAAGGAGAAACTATAGGGTGCCGTGGTGACTGTAGTGTATAGAGAGAGAAATTTTTCAAACCTGATTAAAAAAACCAGGGCGGGCCATGGACCGGACACACCATTGGAGAAAGTAATTTATCAGGTAAGCATAAATTCTGTTTTCTCCAACATTGGTGTGTCCGGTCAACGGCGTCATCCATAACTTGTGGGAACCAATACCAAAGCTTTAGGACATGGATGAAGGGAGGGAGCAAATCAGGTTACCTAAACAGAAGGCACCACGGCTTGCAAAACCTTTCTCCCAAAAATAGCCTCCGAAGAAGCAAAAGTATCAAATTTGTAGAATTTGGCAAAAGTGTGCAGAGAAGACCAAGTCGCTGCCTTACATATCTGATCAACAGAAGCCTCGTTCTTGAAGGCCCATGTGGAAGCCACAGCCCTAGTAGAGTGAGCTGTGATTCGTTCAGGAGGCTGCTGTCCGGCAGTCTCATAAGCCAATCGGATGATGCTTTTCAGCCAGAAAGAAAGAGAGGTAGCAGTAGCTTTTTGTCCTCTCCTCTTACCAGAATAAACGACAAACAAAGAAGAAGTTTGTCTGAAATCCTTTGTTGCTTCTAAATAGAACTTTAAAGCGCGGACTACATCTAAATTGTGTAACAAACGTTCCTTCTTTGAAACTGGATTCGGAGACAAAGAAGGAACAACTATTTCCTGGTTAATGTTCTTGTTGGAAACAACTTTTGGAAGAAAACCAGGCTTGGTACGCAAAACAACCTTATCTGAATGGAACACCAGATAGGGTGGGTCACACTGCAAAGCAGATAATTCAGAAACTCTTCTAGCAGAAGAAATAGCAACCAAAAACAAAACTTTCCAAGATAGTAACTTAATATGCCGAACTGAAAGAACTAAATTTAGACTCCAGGGAGGAGTCAAGGGTCTGTAAACAGGCTTGATTCTAACCAAAGCCTGTACAAAAGCTTGTACATCTGGCACAGCTGCCAGTCGTTTGTGTAACAAGACAGATAAAGCAGAAATCTGTCCTTTTAGAGAACTCGCTGACAATCCCTTATCCAAACCTTCTTGGAGAAAGGAGAGGATCCTAGGAATTTTAATCTTATTCCAGGAGAAACCCTTGGTTGATGTACCCTGATGGTTGATGTACGCTACAGTCGTCATGTTGTCTGACTGGAATCTTATGAATCCGACCTTCGCTAGTTGAGGCCAAGCCTGGAGAGCATTGAATATCGCTCTCAGTTCCAGGATGTTTATCGGGAGAAGAGACTCTTCCCGAGACCATAGACCCTGAGCTTTCAGGGAACCCCAGACCGCGCCCCAGCCTAATAGACTGGCGTCGGTCGTGACAATGACCCACTCTGGTCTGCGGAAACTCATTCCCTGGGACAGGTGATCCTGGGTCAACCACCAACGGAGTGAGTCTCTGGTCATCTGGTCTACTTGAATCATTGGAGACAAGTCTGTATAGTCCCCATTCCACTGCTTGAGCATGCACAGTTGTAATGAATTCGAGCAAAAGGAACTATGTTCATTGCTGCAACCATCAACCCTACTACTTCCATGCACTGAGCTATGGAAGGCTGCAGAATAGAGTTAAGAACTTGACAAGCGTTTAGAAGCTTTGACTTTCTGACTTCTGTCAGGAAGATCTTCATTTCTAAAGAATCTATTATTGTTCCCAAAAAGGGAACTCTTGTCGACGGAGACAGGGAACTCTTTTCTACGTTCACCTTCCACCCGTGAGATCTGAGAAAGGCTAGAACAATGTCTGTATGAGCCTTTGCTTTGGAAAGAGACGACGCTTGGATTAGAATGTCGTCCAGATAAGGTGCCACTGCAATACCCCTTGGTCTTACGACCGCTAGAAGGGACCCGAGCACCTTTGTGAAAATCCTTGGAGCAGTGGCTAGCCCAAATGGCAGAGCCACGAACTGGTAATGTTTGTCCAGAAAGGCGAACCTTAGGAACTGATGATGATCTTTGTGGATAGGAATATGTAGATACACATC
This sequence comes from Bombina bombina, assembly GCF_027579735.1. NCBI lineage: Eukaryota > Metazoa > Chordata > Amphibia > Anura > Bombinatoridae > Bombina > Bombina bombina. The sequence goes on along the minus strand of NC_069503.1, from coordinate 1,081,288,423 downwards.
CCTTAAATCCACGGTAGTCATAAATTGACCCTCCTGGATTGTAGGTAAAATTGTTTGAATGGTTTCCATTTTGAACGATGGAACTCTGAGAAATTTGTTTAGAATTTTTAAATCCAGAATTGGTCTGAAAGTTCCCTCTTTTTTGGGAACTACAAACAGATTTGAGTAAAACCCCTGACCTTGTTCCACAGTTGGAACTGGGTGTATCACTCCCATCTTTAACAGGTCTTCTACACAATGTAAGAATGCCTGTCTCTTTATTTGGTTTGAAGATAAGTGAGACATGTGGAACCTTCCCCTTGGGGGTAGTTCCTTGAATTCTAGAAGATAACCCTGAGAGACTATTTCTAGTGCCCAGGGATCCGGAGCATCTCTTGCCCAAGCCTGAGCAAAGAGAGAGAGTCTGCCCCCTACTAGATCCGGTCCCGGATCGGGGGCTACCCCTTCATGCTGTTTTGGTAGCAGCAGCAGGCTTCTTGGCCTGTTTACCCTTGTTCCAGCCTTGCATTGGTTTCCAAGCTGGTTTAGTCTGGGAAGCGTTACCCTCTTGTCTAGAGGCTGCAGAGTTGGAAGCCGGTCCGTTCCTGAAATTGCGAAAGGAACGAAAATTGGACTTATTCTTAGCCTTGAAAGGCCTATCCTGTGGGAGTGCATGGCCCTTACCCCCAGTGATGTCTGAAATAATCTCTTTCAATTCTGGCCCAAAAAGGTTCTTACCTTTGAAAGGGATATTAAGCAATTTTGTCTTGGAAGATACATCCGCTGACCAAGACTTTAGCCAGAACGCTCTGCGCGCCACAATTGCAAACCCTGAATTTTTCGCCGCTAACCTCGCTAACTGCAAAGCAGCGTCTAAAATAAAGGAATTAGCTAACTTAAGTGCGTGAATTCTGTCCATGACTTCATCATACGGAGTCTCCCTACTGAGCGACTTTTCCAGTTCCTCGAACCAGAACCATGCCGCTGTAGTGACAGGAATATTGCACGAAATAGGTTGAAGGAGGTAACCTTGCTGTACAAAAATCTTTTTAAGCAAACCCTCCAATTTTTTATCCATAGGATCTTTGAAAGCACAATTGTCCTCAATAGGAATGGTCGTGCGCTTGGCTAGTGTAGAAAGCGCCCCCTCGAACTTAGGGACTGTTTGCCATAAGTCCTTCCTGGGGTCGACTATAGGGAACAATTTCTTAAATATAGGAGGAGGGACAAAAGGTATGCCTGGCTTCTCCCACTCCTTATTCACTATGTCTGCTACCCGTTTAGGTATCTGAAAAGCATCAGGGTGCACCGGGACCTCTAGGAACTTGTCCATCTTGCACAATTTTTCTGGGATGACCAGATTGTCACAATCATCCAGAGTAGATAGCACCTCCTTAAGTAATGCGCGGAGATGCTCTAATTTAAATTTAAATGTCACAACATCAGGTTCTGCCTGCTGAGAAATTCTTCCTGTATCAGAAATTTCCCCATCTGACAAACCCTCCCTCACTGCCACTTCAGATTGGTGTGAGGGTATGACAGAAAAATTATCATCAGCGCCCTCCTGCTCTACAGTGTTTAAAACAGAGCAATCGCGCTTTCTCTGAAATGCTGGCATTTTGGATAAAATATTAGCTATGGAGTTATCCATTACTGCCGTCAATTGTTGCATAGTAACAAGCATTGGCGCGCTAGAAGTACTAGGGGTCGCCTGCGTGGGCATAACTGGTATAGACACAGGAGGAGATGATGTAGAACTATGTCTACTTCCTTCATCTGAGGAATCATCCTGGGCAACCTTACTATTTGTGACAGTACTGTCCTTACTTTGTTTGGACGCTATGGCACAATTATCACACATATTTGAAGGGGAAACCACATTGGCTTCCATACATACAGAACATGATCTATCTGAAGGCACACACATGTTAAACAGGCTTAAACTGGTTAATAAAGCACAAAAACCGTTTTAAAACAAAACCGTTACTGTCTCTTTAAATGTTAAACAGGGCACACTTTATTACTGAATATGTGAAAAACTATGAAGGAATTATCCAATCTTTTCCAAAATTTCACCTCAGTGTCTTAATGCATTCAAAGTATTGCACCCCAATTTTCAAGCTGTTAACCCTTAAAATTTTAACCCCCCTACAGTCCCAGCCACAGCCTTTGTTGCGACTTCACCAATACCAGGGGGGTATATGATACCAGTTGAAGCCTTCTAGGATCGTTTTCAGTGGATGCCAGACCCTCACACATGCAGCTGCATGTACTGTACTCAAAAGTAACTGCGCAATAATGGCGCGAAAATGAGGCTCTGCCTACTATAGAGAAAGGCCCTTCCTGACTGGGAAGGTGTCTTAACAAGTGCCTGGCGTTAAAAACGTGCCCCAGTATTAGAAAAGTGTGAAATTCACTTCAAACTGCATATTATACTTAAATAAAGCAATCGATTTAGCCCCTAAAAGTGTCCACCAGTTTATAGCCCATAATAAGCCTTTATTCTGTTTGAGTCTAAGAAAATGGCTTACTGATCCCCATGAGGGAAAAATGACAGCCTTCCAGCATTACACAGTCTTGTTAGAAAAATGACTAGTCATACCTTGAGCAGAAAAATCTGCAAACTGTTCCCCCCAACTGAAGTTCTCTCAGCTCAACAGTCCTGTGTGTGAACAGTAATTGATTTTAGTTACTGCTGCTAAAATCATACTCCTCTTTTAAACAGAACTCTTCATCTTTTTCTGTTTCAGAGTAAATAGTACATACCAGCACTATTTTAAAATAACAAACTCTTGATAGAAGAATAAAAAACTACAACTAAACACCACATACTCTTCACCATCTCCATGGAGATGCTACTTGTTCAGAGCAGCAAAGAGAATGACTGGGGGGCGGAGCCTGGGAGGGACTATATGGACAGCTTTTGCTGTGCTCTTTGCCATTTCCTGTTGGGGAAGAGAATATTCCCACAAGTTATGGATGACGCCGTGGACCGGACACACCAATGTTGGAGAAAGCTTTCAAGCAAATGTTATCACAAAATGAAAATGAATAGGTTAGTGGCACAGATGTGATTGTCGAGATAACAGGCAAGTAAGTAGGAGAGTGTCTGATGTCAGAATGAGTAATGGTTCAGCTAGTGAGGGTGCTTATGTAGGAAAACACGTTGAAACATGTAACTAGACATAGGTCCTTATTTGTCATGCTGCAAGCATACAAGGTTCCAAGCTAGGAAAATGTCTACTATTGTTTGTGGTCCACAAGCAGCATTCCGTACCCACATCCAACATTGCACAAACAAATGCTTGTGCAGCCCTGCCCTTCCCCTCTCATGCAACCAATTGCACATGGCAGGGCTTCTCAATCATCCCAGTAAAAAATAAGTCCAGGATGATTTAACCAAGTCATCCCTGCACAGGCATCTTGATATATGGAGCCCATAGAGTAAACTGCCTGGGTGAAGTGTGGTGAGGAGAGGTGGACCTTTTTAAAGAGCAAGTTCAGTTAATGATACTACACCAGCAGTCAAAATGACTGTATGTAGCAATAGAACCTAGGCCAGATACCTCCAGGACACCAAGATATAGGGACAGCTGAAGATTATACAGAACAACTGAAATCTTAAAGTCAGGATTCTAATATACTTGTAAATTTGGATGCATTGTTAGCTATTCGGCTCTTTTTGAAACCAGATTGTTTCTGGTGCAAGATGTTAAGATCTTATTATGCTCAGATCTAGATTCTAATGTACCCACAAGCTCCGTCATAGGCATAAGGAACCAGGTTTTAACTTCAAGGAAAATGCTGTATTAATACAGGTTATTACAACATATTCTGAATAAAAAATATAAAAAGTACAAAATCACCAGTGGTATAATCAACAAAGGAATAAAATCAAATCAAGAAAGTGTGAAAATCATACAATATACATGCAAAAAATAAAAAAAGACAAATCTTGTCTCCCTAGACAACTAACACGTTCCTTGACTTGGAACTTTGTCCACCTTCTCAATGGTGATTAGGGCTCTATATATTTTATCCTGTCTCTGTTTGTTACACATGAGCAGTGAACATTCTCCCCACTATGTAATAGCTCACTCTACCATGTTTCCCCAAAATTTGGTACCCGCAATTATTAGTGACCACCTGCTTTTGACTGTGTGCCCCTTATCTATGGTTTCTGAAGACAAAACTGGTGCTTACTGCTCTGTGTGGGAGCTGTTGAGGAGGAAGATTTACAGCTCTGTAGTGACAATACAATTTCAGACTGCAGACCTGCTGTAAAAGCAAATAAGTAACAGTGGATCTGTAGTTCTTTGGAAATAAGAACAGCCTTATTGGTTGAATTTCACCAGATCTAATGTTGTATTATGCTGATAATGATGACCTTCTTACCTGGGTATATTTTGAAATCCCCAGTTTTTTTATACAATATTTAGCTATGAGACTTTGTCCTAGTATTTACTATTTATTAGAACTAAGGATCTTTATTTGATTTGAGAATTTCAGTATGCTATATAGTGCAGCAGCGTAGCTTTACAGTGAATTCTGTATATTATAATGTCTGTGTTTAGACTGGCTCCTAGATTTTGAACATATATAAATATACTTAAATATATAAATATTAATTATATATTATATATTATATTACATATAGCACATATAAGGGAATGCTTAATTTTTTCATCAGTAGGTCTTTGGTATATATGGCTCCTGGAGACATCTATGGGTGTGAGTTCAACTAATATCTATTGGGAGTATATGCAGAATATTCTACAAGAAATATATCCTTTTTAGTTAACATTTCAAATACTTCACAGTAAAATATTAGTTCAGTAAATGAAAATGCCCTCTTGGGAGAAAAAGATTTTATCTGAAGTATTAACACTTACACAATGTAGTGTGCATCATTCCTCAGTAATTTTCTGCCCAATATAGCCTTGGTACATAGCAGGTCTATAGAGTGTTGCAACAACTCTCTAGCCAATTTGTTATAAAAGGAACAAACATACTCACAATCACTGTCTATTTAACTTTTTTGTTTTTACTGGTAGAAACTAGAAATAATAACATGTTAAAGATATTTATTTTAGGTATACTTACAGTGAAACCTATCACATAAATGTGCACACATGAGTGATAAGAGATGATATCACAATTTGATTAGTAATAGAATTTCAGTATACACTGATTTAAAATAGATTTGATAGAACTCTATAAAGTAATATCAAATCTACCAAGTAAATACTTATAATCAGTTTTTTACACAAATAATATACATTTTATTAATAATTTAAAAATAGTTTACTGAAATATATTTAAAGCCAATTTTTACAACACTATTAGCTAGATTACAAGGGGAGCGGTAATTTATCGCGAGGGCGCAAACTGGCAAATTTGCCTGTTTGTGGGTGCGCAATAAATAACCAGACCTCTGGTTATTTTTATAAATGTCCCCCAATTGCCCCCCAATTTTAGAGTACTGTTCTTTATTAAAAAATAAAAATATCAGAATTTTTATTTTTTCTGAATTTCTATTTTTTTAATAAAGTAACTCCATGAAGCAGTTATAAGGGGCTAAATTTGGTGGGTGTGGGGTGTTAAAAAAATGGCAAAGTGCCTTTAGATTGCGGTTTATGGGATCTGTGTGTTCCGTGTAAATATAAATGTATATGCTTATATACATATATATTCATGTGTTAATATGTGTATTTATACAGTTAAATACATATATATATATATATATATATATATATATATACACAGTATATACATATATATTACCTTCCCATCGCAGCGCGACTTACCCCTTCACTGCATTGAATATCACCATTAAAATCTATGATTTTTGTAAATAAATAATTTGACAGGTTTTTCTAAAAGATTGTGATCTAACCCATAGTGTTTAAATACACTACTAATTTGGAAGTTGTAAGTAAAAGGAAAAATAGATTTTTTTTTGTATTTATTTATTTATTTATAAAATATTTTACCAGGCAGGAACATTGAGATTTTCTGCATTGATACAATAGGGTACAATAAAATTAAAAAACAATAATAAAACACAATATATGCAAACATTTAACATATTTAATCAACCATGACAGATGCATTCTGTTTTGAGATATGTAGAGAGGGATCTCTTAAAGGATATTAGGCTTGGGGAAGGTTTGTAAGTGTGCGGGAGGTCATTCCATAATTGTGGTGCTCTGTAGGAAAAGGAGGATCGAACTGCTTTCTTTTTGTATTGAGGCAAGCTAAATAATGTGCTGGTACTGGATCGGAGGTTATAGGAACAGCCGGGGAGAGCATTCTGCTCAAGTAGGGTGGGAGCTTCCCAGAAAGGCTCTTAAACACAAGGCAGGAAAGATGTAGGGTACGTCTGGATTCCAGAGTCAGCCAGTTTAGTTCTTTTAGCATGTCACAATGGTGGGTCCTGTAGTTACATTATAGCACAAAGCGGCAGAACGAGTTATACAATGTATTAAGTTTATTAAGGTGAGTTTGTGGTTCAGGTGCATATACTACATCCCCATAAACAATGATTGGCATCAGCATTTGCTGTACAATCTTTTCCTTTACTGTAGGACTGAGGCAAGATGTGTTTCTGTACAGGGTACCTAGTTTTGGATAAAGTTTAGATGCAAGTTTTTCTATGTGGAGGCCAAAAGATAGATTGTGGTCTAACAACATACCCAAGTATTTGAAAGAGTAGACTGCGGTCAGTGTGCAATTGGATTTTGTTTTGATGCATAGATGGGAATTTTGTAATTTGTGTAATTTAGGACCCGTTCCAAAGATCATTGTGACGGTTTTGTCAGTGTTTAGGAAGAGTTTGTTTTTTGAGATCCACTTTTCTACCTCTGTGAACTGGTCTTGGAGCACTGCTTCAAACTGCGGCAGATCGGAATTGTTTGGAAAGATTACCGTGTCATCTGCGTACATGTGTACAGTTGAGGATTTGCAGACATTAGGCAGATCATTTATAAATGATTAAATATGGAATACCTGTTTATGAAGATTAAATGGGCTATCCTATTCAGTTTAAGAGGGTTGGGTGAGGCAATACAGATGCCTCTGAGGCGTGTATGCTGTTAGTTTTACTCCTCTGCTAACCAGTGTCTGGAACCAATAGTGCAGAGAATAAGCAGCACTCAGTTATCAACTACAGTGTAGAGTTATCTGTAGACAAGCCAGGGGTCAAAGCTAGAACCAGGTATCAGAGCAAAAGAGTAAATCAAGTATGTAGATTAGGTCACAGTTCCTAAATTCATAAGCCAGTAAGTCAATCCTAAGAATACGTATCTCAACTGTAATTCTCTTCTTGTAAGTATAATGTAGCTCTGGCCACATTGGAGATCTTTACAATATCATTGATGCGTAATGCTCACTGCTTCTATAACAGGGCGCAAGAATAGTTCAACTCCAAGATGAAGATGCAGAACTTCACTAACCAGTACTTGTAAAGGGTTAAAATAAGAGAATAGATTTAAAGAAAGATGTAAACAATAGCCTGGTGAATAGTGACCATGCTACTGTAGTTGTACCCAACAGTGTAATGTCCCTTTAATCTGCCCATAAGTATTTGCTAATTTTCCAACTATATAAATGTAGGGCATCTATAAAGTATTATATTCATTTATTTGGTAATGTCCTAAATTTGTCTGCATATTTTGATATATCAGTTCTGGGCAATGACAAACTGTATTTCAATGAGCTTAAGATGTTAAAATCAGATCACATATCCATTAGGGGATCAGCACATCTTAGCCAAACTCATTATCCCAGGGTTAAGCAAGTTTTTTTAAAGCAGATTACCTCTAAGAGACTTTATTTCCTCAGTGAGCTAATGGAAGTTAATTTTTAAATAGCACTGAATAACAGTCATACACGGTATGGGAATCATTAAATTAGACTGAAATAGTCCAGAAGAAAAACTTGTGTATATATACTGTATATGTGTGTGTGTGTATGTATATATATATATATATATATATATATATATATATATATATATATATATATATATATATATATATATATATATATATACATACACATATATATACATACATATTTTATTACTATGTAAAGGTTTTATAGTAGTTGAAGACATAGCTGAACATGCAATGAAAAATAGAAAGAAAATAGCACCTAACCAGTACAACAATTAAGTTGGGCTAAAACTTCTATCCTTCAATGTAATTCTCCACCCAAGCACTGGGTATATTTAAATGCAGTAGAATTATTTTTTGTTGTAGTTGATATTTTCTAATTGTAGCCAATTACAACCTGATTATTAAGGGGATAGTAAACACACATTAAACTCCACCCACCACCTGCCTTAATTGGGGGAGCCAGTCAGGACTTGATTAGACTATGCTAGTGGATCTTGCCATGGGCTCTTCCAGTTGTAAGAATTGGAAAACTCCTAGTTATCACCCTTAAAGGGATGTGAAACCCAATACTTCTCTTTCAAGATTCAGATAGAGCATACATTTTAAGCAACTTTTCAATTTTTTTCAACTATCAAATTTGTTATTTTGGTATCCTTTGTTGAAGGAGCAGCAATGCACTACTGGGAGCTAGATGAAAAAAATTGTTAAGCCAATGACAGAGGCATTTATGTGCAGCCACCAATCAGCAGCTAGCTCCCAACTCCTTAGCCTACCTAGGTATGCTGTTCAACAAATGATACCAAGAGAAAAAAAAGCTAATTTAGATAATAGAAGTAAATTGGAAAGTTGTTTAAACTTTTATTCAATATCTGAATCATGAAATAATCCTTTAAATGACATGAAAAGGGAGCAAAAAAAATGCATTACTACGCATAATTAAACATTTTGTATCAAAATGTCCCTTTAGAAGGGTTTATATGCAATGTATATTTCTCAACTACTTTGCAACATCCTTGGAGATATGAAACTCATTTTGGCTTCACCCTAATGGTGACTTTTGAGAGAAATTCTCAAATGTTTACATTTACAAGGATACTTAGTTGACAAGTTGATGAACAGAATTGTTTTCTGGTTTATTAAAGCATGTGTTGCAATGCTCTCTGCAAATAAGATATGTACACAACTAAAATATTTCATCAAGTTCATTTGTGCAGGTACGAATAACCAAATCAGGAATTCCAAAATCCAAACTTATTCTGAATTCCAAACCTTTTTATTATTCATTTTTTTTAAAATAAAATTATAAAAAATTACTATTTTCCCACACGTGTAAGTCACAATCACCTCTGCCTATGTCTTTGGCATCGCCGCCACTATAATAATTTTTTTAACCCCTAATCTGCCGAACGCACGCCACCACCTACATTATCCCTATGTACCCCTAATCTGCTGCCCCTAACATCGCCGACACCTACATAATATTTATTAACCCCTAATCTGCCCCCCCAACGTCACCGCCACCTAACTACACTTATTAACCCCTAATCTGCTGACCGGACCTCGCCGCTACTCTAATAAATGTATTAACCCCTAAAGCTAAGTCTAACCCTAACCCTAACACCCCCCTACATTAAATATAATTTTAATCTAACAAAATAAATTAAATATTATTAACTAAAGTATTCCTATTTAAAGCTAAATACTTACCTGTAAAATAAACCCTAATATAGCTACAATATAACGAATAATTATATTGTAGCTATTTTAGCATTTATATTTATTTTACAGGCAACTTTGTATTTATTTTAACTAGGTACAATAGCTATTAAATAGTTATTTACTATTTAATAGCTACCTAGTTAAAATAATTACAAAATTACCTGTAAAATAAATCCTAACCTAAGTTACAATTAAACCTAACACTACACTATCAATAAATTAATTAAATCAACTACAAGTACCTACAATTAAATAAACTAAACTAAATTACAAAAACAAACACTAAATTACAAAAAATAAAAAAAGATTACAAGAATTTTAAGATAATTACACCTACTCTAAGCCCCCTAATAAAATAACAAAGCCCCCCAAAATAAAAAAAATCCCTACCCTATTCTAAATTAAAATAGTTAACAGCTCTATTACCTTACCAGCCCTTAAAAGGGCTTTTTGCGGGGCATGCCCCTAAGAAATAAGCTCTTTTGCCTGTAAAAAAAACACACAATACCACCCCCCAACATTACAACCCACCACCCACATACCCCTACTCTAACCCAAACCCGCCCTTAAATAAACCTAACACTACCCCCCTGAAGATCTCCCTACCTTGAGTCGTCTTCACTCAGCCGAGCACCGATGGACCAAAAGAAGACATCCGGAGTGGCAGAAGTCTTCATCCTATCCGGGCAGAAGAGGACATCCGGACCGGCAGACATCTTCATCCAAGCGACATCTTCTATCTTCATACATCCGACGAGGAGCGGCTCCATCTTCAAGACCTCTGGCGTGGAACATCCTCTTCCTACCGACGAATGAAGGTTCCTTTAAGTGACGTCATCCAAGATGGCGTCCCTCGAATTCCGATTAGCTGATAGGATTCTATCAGCCAATCGGAATTAAGGTAGGAAAAATCTGATTGGCTGATTGAATCAGCAAATCAGATTCAAGTTCAACCTGATTGGCTGATCCAATCAGCCAATCAGATTGAGCTTGCATTCTAATTCTAATATTTAATTTATTTCGTTAGATTAAAATTATATTTAACTTAGGGGGGTGTTAGGGTTAGGGTTAGACTTAGCTTTAGGGGTTAATACATTTATTAGAGTAGCGGCGAGGTCCGGTCGGCAGATTAGGGGTTAATACTTGAAGTTAGGTGTCGGCGATGTTAGGGGGGGCAGATTAGGGGTTAATAATATTTATTATAGGGTTTGCGAGGCAGAAGTGCGGCGGTTTAGGGGTTAATACATTTATTATAGTGGCAGCGAAGTCCGGTTGGCAGATTAGGGGTTAATAAGTGTAGGTAAGATAGCGGCGACGTTGGGGGCGGCAGATTAGGGGTTAATAAATATAATATAGGGGTCAGCGATGTTAGGGGCAACAGATTAGGGGTACATAGGTATAATGTAGGTTGCGGCGGTGTACGGAGCGGCAGATTAGGGGTTAATAATATAATGCAGGGGTCAGCGATAGTGGGGGCGGCAGATAAGGGGTTAATAAGTGTAAGGTTAGGGGTGTTTTGACTCGGGGTACATGTTAGGGTGTTAGGTGCAGACTTAGAAACTGCTTCCCCATAGGAAACAATGGGGCTGCGTTAGGAGCTGAACGATGCTTTTTTGCAGGTGTTAGGTTTTTTTTCAGCTCAAACTGCCCCATTGTTTCCTATGGGGGAATCGTGCACGAGCACATTTTGCCAGCTAGCCGCTACCGTAAGCAACGCTGGTATTGAGAGTTGAAGTGGTGGTAAATATGCCTGTACGCTCCCTTTTTGGAGCCTAATGCAGCCCTTCAGAGAACTCTCAATACCAGCGTTGTTTAGAAGCAGCGCTAGAAAAAAAACATGCGTAGCTAACGCACCCCTTTGGCCGCAAAACTCTAAATCTAGCTGATTGTCTGTTATGTTTTATTTGTATATACAAATCTAATCTCACCGGCATTCTGGATTTTGTAGTCGTATGATGCATTTACGATTATACCAGTAATTGGAAGAATACAGGCCTCCGTTTTATCACTTAATTTGTCGTATAGGTTTTCAAGATGTATATTTTCTAGTTTTATATATTCAATCCCAGTATGTAAAATTTATTACAATCTGTATCAACCGCCAATGCTCTAATTTGAGGAACTTCACTACATGAAGATCACTTAGCCCCGAATTTTGTATGGCATTTCTCCAATAAGGGCCTTTTCGGTGGTTAATATTTCTGACTCTAATACAGGTTCAGATACCGTTTGCCACGATTAATGGATGCCCTCAAGCAATAAGTATTTGCCAGTAATAATTATGGTGCCTATAACTCATAGCGCTAAGCCAGAAGTCCACAGACCGGAAATCATGTTGTTCATGTTTTGAAACCGGAAATACTTAGGGTGTCTTACACGTGCCATACGAGTCGATTACGAGTTGATTCTAAGTTTGATACTCACAAAGATAGATGAAATACATATACAGTTTTGGCGGTAAATTAAAGTTACTTGATTGGTAGGGATACTACATTTAAGGCCACATTACACATACCTCCTTATGTCTTAGCGTAAACGCTAAAAATAAGGAGGCTTGTATTCTTTCCCGGTGAGTCTGTTTCTGATCAGACATTCTAGATTTTGTTGTTTTTTGCATTTATTCGTTTTATTTTTTCCCAGGTAGATCGAGTTTGGGCTCACCTATTACATGGAGGTCATATATCTACAGTAAAGTTGGCATCCCAGCATTTAGGAGACCCTTAGGATTTCACTCACACTTGGATATCATCTAGGACACTCCAGGACTTATTTTTTTTTTGGCCATACTTCTTTTTGGACAATCTTTTTTTAGCTTACACATGTGTACCATTTATATTTGTTAGCCTACTATAGAGGCTCACTGACTTTTTTGTTTTTTTGTCCACAATACCCGGGTATTATTTACCATTGTACCATTGCATATGTATGTGTGTTTTCTAATTGGATATTATAGTTTTGGGAAACCTTTGTTTGAATATAGTTTTGGGAACCCGCTGTTTATACATTCTCATCCCACATTTTCCCTTATCACTTACACTGTATTGCCACTATTTACTTGTATTCCATTATTTTTTCCACTAGCACATATAACCACATTTGAATTGTACTTTTTTCTCTGGGTTTTAATATTTGCATTTTGATTGTATTATGATCTGTGATTAATCCATGTCATTCCATATTGAGTGATAGATGTCTCGGTTATAGACTGATATCAGCCTTCTGATCATATTGTCACTCTTTTTTAGTGTATTTTTTAGTGTTATTTTTTTTATTATCCTACTATGGATTAGCCATTGTTAGTATTAACATTTATTTGTATTTTGCCCATTTTATTGATCTTATAGCCCAATTAGCCTATGTGAGGTTTAATTGGTATAATAAACCTTTTAACTTTTAATACTGTTTATCTATATTGTGTTTGTCTCTATCCCTATTCATAGCCTTTGAGCGTTCTTTTAGCCCTGACCAGTGTCCTTAAGCCATAGGCGCTCCTATACTTTTATTTCTTTAGTTTTAGACTTTGTTCTTTTTGGGTCTTTTGTTAGGGAGACCCTTGTATAGTGAGCTTGCTCACTTTTACTACGGTACAGTCAAATACCTTAGTTATATTTGTTTCAGATTACAGTTTTGCCATTTGGGTTATATGGTGCTCCTGCAACATTTCAGAGAATGATGGATAGAATTCTAAAGCCCCCTGTTCATTATGCTGCAGCTTATCTTGATGATGTAATCATTTATAGTACAGATTAAGAATCATATCTCCCAAAAGTTCAGGCAGTTCTTGACTCAATTTTCTCTGCTGGCATAACTTTAAATCCTTCAAAATGTACAATTGGTTTAGAAGAAGTGAAGTACTTGGGATATACAATTGGGAGAGGATTAGTTAAACCACAGACAACTAAAATAGAAGCCATACAAAACTGGCCCCAGCCCCTAACTAAGAAACAAGTTAGAGCTTTTTTGGGTTTGACTGGATATTATAGAAGGTTTATTCCAGATTTTGCTACAATAGCAATCCTTTAACTGATATTACAAAGGCAAAATCGCCAGTGATGGTTAAATGGTCTACAGAAGCAGACAAGGCTTTTAAGCATTTGAAAGATGCCCTGTGTGCCTATCCAGTTTTGTTAACTCCAGATTTTTGTAAAGATTTTATAGTGCAGACTGATGCTTCTGATGTTGGTGTGGGGGCTGTTCTTTCCCAAGTGTACCAAGGGGAGGAGCATCCTGTATTAATTCTTAGTAGAAAATTAAACCAACAATAGAAAAATTACTCTATTGTTGAAAAATAATGTTTAGCTATTAAGTGGGCTTTGGAGTCTCCTCTGAACTATTTTTTTGGGGAGGAAATTCAGATTGATTTGATTCCTCTCAAATGGATGAGTCAGAATAAGGAGAGGAATGCAAGAGTGACTTGATGTTTTTTTAGGGGCCTATCTATCAAGCTTCGAATGGAGCTTGACGCCCCGTGTTTATTGAGAGCCTGCAGGCTCGCCAGAAACACCGCTGCTTCATTACCCTGTCCGCCTGGTCTGATGAAGCGGACAGGAATCGCCGGAATTCAACCCGATCAAGTATGATTGGGTTGATTGACACCCCCTGCTGGCAGCCAATTGGCCATGAGTCTGCAGGGGGCGGCGTTGCACCAGCAGATCTTGTGGTGCAATGCTGAATACGGAGAGCGTATTGCTCTCCGCATTCAGCAATGTCTGTTGGACCTGATCCGCACTGTCGGATCAGGTCCGTCAGACATTTCATAAATAGGCCTCATTGTCTTCAGTCTTTTCATTTCATTGTTGAGCACAGAGCAGGTCTTTTGCAGGGCAATGCTGATGGTCTTTCAAGGGTACACTCTTTAATGTCTATGGTCACTTACTCCACCAAGTGTGAGCTGGGGGGAGGAAGTGTGACAGAAAGTCTGGTTTGGTGATAGAGGGATTATATATTAGACCAACTTTAATACATTTCACTTTACCATTTTGCTAAGAAACCCCAGGGAAGTGATTAGTGTTTTTTAATTGTGAATACCTTACAGCTGTTAAAGACAATTAAACTCAGGTGTGGCTCATGATTACTGCTCCTAGGGTTTAAAAGGGAAGCATTTCTCTAGCTAAGTAGATTACAGCCAGGCAGGAGGCCTGATATGATGTGTTGTGAAAAATATTATGTACTAAACGTTTTGCTGGATTTCTGTTTGCTGTTACATTCTGTAAAGAACATTTGTATTGATGCCGACAGAGATTTGCTGTTTTGGAAGCTTGTGCAGAGAAGCTTGTCCTTTTGCCTTACCTGTGAACAAACTGTATGCTGCTGTTAAAGTCACCTTGCTATTTTGGAAGAAAATAAAGTTTTGAAAACTTTAACTGAATTGTCCTCTATTGCATTTAAACCCTAGAAGACAGTGGTTGCCAAAGATCCTTGTTACAATATATATAAATCCAAGTATGAATCTGCCCTCCTGGGACAACCACCTGGGCTTACACTCGAAATAGATACAGAACTATGGACGGTTAAGCCTCAGGGTTTTGCAAAACGTGCCAAATTTATTAAAGGGACACTGAACCCAATTTTTTTCTTTCATGATTGAGATAGAGCATGCAATTTTAAGCAACTTTCTAATTTACTCCTATTATCAATTTTTCTTCGTTCTCTTGCTATCTTTATTTGAAAAGAAGACGTCTAAGCTAAGGAGCCAGCCAGCAATTTTTTGGTTTGATACCATGGACAGCACTTGTTTATTGGTGCTGTCCAATCAGCAAGGACAACCCAGTTTGTTCACCAAAAATGGGCCGGCATCTAAACTTACATTCTTGCTTTTTCAAATAAACATAGTGAAGAAAATGTGATTAGGAGTAAATTTGAAAGTTGCTTAAAATTGCATGCTGTATCTGAATCACGAAAGAAAACATTTGGGTTCAGTGTCCCTTTAATAAAAATAAATAAATTTGGCATGTTTTGCAAAACTCTGATATATATATATATATATATATATATACTTAAATTTGTATTATATACTTAACAAATACTAATGATTTATATAACTTATTTATACGTTTGGCTGTAAAAATAAGCTTCTTTTTCTTCAATTTTTTGTATTCACACACACACACACACACACACACACACACACACACATATATATATATATAAGATTCAATACTATTTTGTTGGGGATGTAAGGGGTTAAATTTATCTCAGAGATACCGATATTACCTTATGTTTTTAACATGTGCTGAATAAGGGATTATAACTTTCATCCATGGAGTGTTGGGATCCTATGTATTGGCTATTGAGAGATATACATGAGAAAAAGTACCCTACTAAACAAAATAACCTAGTGTTGTTTTTTTGTTTTTTTTTTCAAACAAGCTTTATTTTCAATAAAAAGAACAAGGAGGACATTGTTTACATGAGCCGTTACATTGTGTCGGCTTGAATGACATGTCAAAAGATTATCAGAAATTAAGCTAAATAACAACAAAATAGTGATTGTCCATGTGTTTTAAGTTTCTTACGTTCATGTTATCGTAAACATATGAACCTTCTGTGGGACAAAAGCCTGCAGGTTTTTCTAATTTTCTGCGTTAACATAAAACAAAACTGTACAGTACATTATACTTTAAAACAATCGAACTTTGAAACTTTGTTGCGCAGCGTGAACACATGCGGTAATAGTTTCTGAGTGGATTTTCATTAGTATGGAAAGCAGCGATTGGCTGAAGGGGCAGCTGACTTCTTGTTATGGGGCGTATAATGCTAAGGTTCTCGTTACTTAATGTATTTTAACATAGCAAAGTGTTTCAGTATCATGACTTAATATTACATAACAGACCATTTTGCAAACGACTGGTCAGGTGTTGTGTCGTCAGCCCAACAGCTCCCTAAATTTCCTGTGTGGGGAATGGGTTCAGTATTAAGCCCTTATAGCTATGAGTTTTGAGTTTGGGAGGGTGTCCCGTCGCTTGCATGAGTGTAAGTTTCCCAGAAAAATAACATAGCACAATAGAAATACATTCTATTGGTTTTTAAGTAGTGGAATCTCTCGAGGGACAGTAGGAGCGTAACAACATTTTGTGACCATTCAGTTTTGGAAGGGACTCTGCGTTGTTTCCACAACCTAGGGACCAGTTGGTTTGCACCACTAAGCATTATGTATAACAAAACTGCCTTGTATTTGCATTTGATTTTGGGCGGTTTATTGAATAGTATAGTCAGGGGATCAAAAGGGATGGCCAGCGAGAGAACTTTTTGGATCTCCCTATGTACACCCTGCCAATAAGGTTGGAGTAAGGGGCAGTCCCACCAGATATGGTATAGGTTACCAGTCTGTTTACAGTCCCTCCAGCAGAGTGAATCAGCGTGTGGATAGATCCTAGCTAGCCTAGAGGGGTATAAGTACCATCTTCCTAACAGTTTCATGTTGGTCTCAGTGATACTCATAGAGGGAAATCGTTGTTATGGAGCAAGGGAGTTAATGGCGAGGGGATTGTGTAAATACTCTTCTGGGAGTAGGTAAGACGGTCCCATGTTTGAAGTGTGGTGGTCACTAAGGAAGGGGCAAGTGGCGGCATATTTCTATGTTGTTTATATGTCCAGCAGAGTGCCCCTAGGCTTTTGGAGCCGACTAAGTCATGTTCTAATTTCACCCATTCCTTATTAGAAATATTTTTGCACCAATCGACTATTCTAGTCAGCTGCACCGCCTGATGATAAAACAGGAGATTAGGTACTCCCAAGCCCCCCTTATCTCTGTTTCTATAGAGTGTGGACTTAGCTATTCTGGGGTTTTTATGAGCCCAAATAAATTCATTTAACTAGTGTCTGTGCAATACATATATATTGTGGAGGGTGTTGGATCGGAACGGTCTGGAACAGATAAAGAAAGCGAGGCAAAATGCTCATCTTGAAGGCTTGTATCCTGCCCAGCCAGGAGAGGCATTTGCTCTGCCAGGCTTGCAGTTCTCGTCCAACAGATTCTAAGAGGATCTGGTAGTTCATCTGATGTAGGGAATCCCTATTACTATACGTCTCTATAACTGGTAGCAGTGCAGAAAGACTGTATGGGAGAGGTTAACGAGAATAAAACATCGTCTGCATAGAGCGCTGCCTTATAGTGGGTATCTTCAATTCGTATCCCGTGTATTTTTTCATTGTTCCTAACATTTGAGGCTAGAACTTCCATAGCTAAAACAAACAATAAGGGAGAGAGTGGGCAGCCCTGCCTTGTTCCGTTCAATATGGGAAAGGAGTCTGACATGGAATCGTTTAATTTGATGCATGCATTCGGTGTATGGTAGAGAGCGAATATTTTCCCTACTAGCTTCTCTCCCATGCCGAACCCCTTTAGTGTAAGTTTTAAAAATAGCCAATCTAAACTGTCGAAAGCCTTTTCGGCATCGATGGCCAGGAAGATAGAGGGTATATCATGAGTTTGGGAGTACTCTAGCAGGTTGAGAATCTTGATGGTGTTGTCTCGTGCTTCCCTATGGGGCATGAAGCCAACCTGGTTTAAGTGGATTAGTTGTGGCAAAAATGTATTAAGTCTAGTGGCTATGAGTTTCGCATAAAGCTTAATGTCTACATTTAATAGCAATATAGGGCGGAAGTTGGAGGGGGTGTCAGGGGACTTACCGGGTTTGGGGATTACGGTGATGTGAGCCTCTAGCATGGAGGAGAGGAACGGATGTTCCTGGCCTGCTGTGTTGAAAATTGAGCATAAATGGGGTAGCAGAATCGCTATAAATTTCTTATAGTATGCGACAGTGAATCCATCGGGGCCAGGGCTCTTGCCTATGGGTAATTGATTGAGGGCAGTTTGGATTTCCATTATCGAAAAGGGGGCCTCCAATTCCTCCGCCTGTGAGGAAGTGAGTTGAGGTAGGGGAGTTTCTGACAGATATGTTTTAATAGTGTCCCCCGTGTCTCTGGGGGGGTCATATTTCGGGAGGTCGTAAAGTTTTGAGTAATATTCCCAGAATTGGGAGAGGATTTCAGGCGTGGTATTTACCTTCTGGTTAGTGGGGGATTTTATTTCATGTATAAAGGATTTTAGTTTTTTGAATTTAAGGGAGCGTGCAAGAAGTTTTTTCTGCCCGGTTGTTTTCAAAATAAAATTTTTGCTTGGTTTTCAGGGCCAGTGTGTTTGCTTCTTTTATTAGTTGGTCATGGACTGCCTTTCTGGCCTTCTCTAGGTCTGCTAGGATTTGAGGGGAAGTGGGATTTCACTTGTGCTCATATTCGAGCCTAGATAACAGGTCAGTGGAAGTTTTGTATAGTAGCCAAGCTTTTTGCCTAACGTGTGCCTGATATTTTATGAATTCCCCTCTGATGTAGCATTTATGTGCCTCCCACACTACAAAGGGATCTGTTTCGGGTAGGGAATTGAAGTGGAAGTATTCAGGGAGTAGCTTCTCTATTTTAGCTTTAAAATCAGGGAAATTTAGTAAGGTCTCATCTATTTTCCATTGGTAGGTACTTTTTGGTGCTGAGGGCCAGTTAAGCTTCGTGAGGACTGCAGAGTGGTCTGACCACACTGTGTGAGAGAGCTTGGAGGACAGGACATTAGTTAGGCCGTTTTGGTTTGTGAGGTGGTAGTCAATTCTGCTATAGGAACGATGTGGGGCTGAAAAGAAAGTATAATCTCTCTTCCCGGGGTGTTTAAATCTCCATATGTCAAATAGTGTCTGCTCATACATTAACTTCCAGAGTTGTTTAATCGTATGTTTTGGTGTTGAAGATTTGGGATTTGTAGTGTCTAGGGCCGGTTGAATGGAAATATTAAGATCTCCTCCTATATAAAGTGCCCCTATTCCATGATCTAGGATCTGGGCAAAGTATTTTTTTTAAAAAGGGAGCTGCCTAGTATTAGGGGTGTACAAGCTAACCAAGGTCACGGGGAACCGAACAGTAAGCCAGTCACACATAGGAACCTACCTTCTGCATCTGTATGAGTTTGTATGGGGGTGAAAGATAGGTGTTTGCTTATAAGGATGCTTACACCATTGCGTTTGTGGTCAAAAGAGCTATGAAAGCATTGTGTGTAATATCCTCCAAAATAACTGGGTTCTTTATTTTTTTAAAAATGAGTCTCCTGTAGGAAGATGATATCGCCTCCCTTTCTATGGAGGTCTCGCATGGCTAATGAACGCTTCTGTGCAGAGTTCAGGCCTTTGGCGTTCTGGCTAAGCAGAGTTAAAACCTTATTGTTTACAGCCATTGTGTGTCTGTGGGGCTTCGTTCATAGATATGTTTGGTGATTTGGAAACTTTGCACTTATCTATGGTCTGTGTGAATACATAGAGTTCTAAATGTGTCATTAAACCCGTGTCCCCGCTGCGCAACTTTAAAGACATTACAACAAAACAAAATTGAAACAAACAGCATAATTTGTATCTTATTAAAGGGTATCTTAATTCTATTAAAGACATTTGACGGTAAATATACATGAGGGAATAGTAGTAACCAGCTCCCTCTCAGAAAATTAAACATTAAATCTAAATAACGCCTAATCAAACCATTAATAACAGTTCTTTGTTAATTATTGTCGCTATCTCGGCATAAGTTTAGAACAGTTACAGCCAGAGAATATTTGTGGTACAAATGGGCACGAATGTGCACTTCAAAAACAGTACATTACCCAGGAACACTTCTGATGGAGAAAACAGTGCAGCCTCTCCTGGATACAATTTCTAAGGGAGTCTAGTGCGAGGGAAGACCCTCTAATCTGTGTTCAGGTGTGGAGAGCCATGAGGTCCTTTCTACGGACGTGTCTTTGATTTGGGGACCACCCGGTGCCAGTGTCTAGGATCGGCTCCGGCTGATCTCTTCCTTGGAGGTTCTAAAGGTTCCTCTGCGGGAAGTCCCGTTGGAGGATCAATTTCTAATGCTAAGCAAAAATCTTTGACATCTTCAGGGGACTTGCAAATCAATTTTCTGTTTCCGTGCAGTACATAGAGGTGAAAAGGGAATCCCCACCTGTAGAGGATCTTCTTTTGACGTAGGAGTGTAGTTATGCAGGAAAGATCTCTTCTCCGTTGCAATGTCCTTTGAGACAGATCTTGGTAGAATTGAAGAACAACTCCCCTAAATTTCACCGGTTGGTTTTTTCGAGAAAGATTCAGGAGTTCCTCCTTTTCTCCTTTTCTCTGAACTCCTTGAACTTCATAATGATATCCCTAGGGGGTGCCGTGTCGGGTGGTTTCAGTCTGAGGGCCCTGTGGGCTCTGACCCATGGGATATCCGTTGAAGGTGAGGGGTTCCTGAGATGTGCAAACAGAGCAGGGAGATAAGTTGGGAAATCTTTGGGTAGTACCGACTCGGGTACCCCTCAGATTCTAAGGTTCTTCCGACGACTACGGTTCTCGAGGTCTTCGATTTTGTCATGGAGGTCAGCTAGGAGTGCCGTATGGTGATTTGTAGCATCTTGGGTTGCATTGACTTCTTCAAATTTTGGAAGATGGTAGTAAAATGGGCATTCTAAGTAAGAAAGAAAAAAGATACTTACTTCCGGACCATCCTAGTGTACCCTATTACTACCATCTCCCAAAATTGCATAAAGATGCCCTTAAACCACCGGGACGACCCATTATAGCGGTTATTAACAGCATAACCGATAGGTTAAGTGAATACGTAGACACGTTCTTGCAAAAATATGTCCAACATCTCCCCTCCTTCATTAAAGATACTACAGATTTGTTACAAAAACTCACAAATATACAGTATAAAAATAATTATATATGGCTGTCCTGCGACGTAGGAGCCCTATACTCTAATATCTCACATGAATGGGGGTTAAAAACTACCTCGATTTTTTTGAATAGAGACATATACATGCCTGACAAACAGAATATCTCATAACTTTGATAGATTTCATACTCAAGCATAACTACTTTCAATTTTTGGACCAGTTTTATCTACAGACCAAGGGAACGGCCATGGGCACCAGATTTGCCCCTAGCTTTGCTAATCTCTTTATGGGGATCTTCGAAGAAACTTACATCTACAATACAAAGTGGAGGGGCAGTCTGGTGTTCTATGGCCGTTACATAGATGATCTATTGTTCATTTTTGAGGGCTCTATTGGAGAAGCACAAGAATTTTGTAAACTTCCTAAATAACAATAATATGGGTATAGACTTCACATCCAATATACAGATACAAACAATTGAATTTTTGGATTTATTGCTAACGTGGGGGCCTAATGGTACTGTCTGTACTTCTACTTACTTCAAGTCAGTAGACTGTAATAATTTCTTACATTACTCCAGTAACCATTATAACAACTGGAAAATCAATATTCCTTATAGCCAATTTTGCCTCATTAGGCGTAACTGTAGTTCTATTAATATGTATGATGAACAGTCCTGTATATTGAAGGACAGATTTAGGGAAAAAGGCTATCCAAAGGGTTTAATAGAATATGGCTACAATTGAGCAAGATCACTAGACAGAAGTTCGTTATTATCCTGCAAGACTAAAAAAGGGACAGAAAATACAGGTCATCAGGGACAACCTTTATTTGTCACACAATATAATTCCAACTTTAAGGCAGTCAATAGAATCATAAAGAAACACTGGCATATCTTGCTCAGAGATCCCATACTAAAAAAAGTGCTGGCCCCCCAACCTAGGATAGTGTATAGGAGGGCGCCAACCCTGAAACAGAAACTAGCACCTAGTAAGGTAGTCATGACAAAGAAGCACATCAAATACAATAAGAATGGGCCTAGAAGTCAGGATCACACAATTGGGAGGAATAGTAACAACATTGGGACCTATAGATGCGGACATAGACGGTGCCACATGTGTAAGTTCATCACACATGGAAGAAAATCCATAATATCACATGCAACAGGGGAAGAACATCAGATCAGAGAACATCTGACATGTAACTCTGGTTACGTAATCTATGCACTTACTTGTGCATGTGGGGTCCAGTACATTGGACGCACCTCTAGGAAGGTACGCCTCAGATGGGGGGAACACAAACGGAATATAATCAGACATTCATCTAAACATAGTGTATCCAGGCACTATTGCATTAAAAGTAGGATAGGCAGATGCCAATTCAGTATTACACCTTTGGAGAGTGTTCCCAATAGTCATCATTACAATAGATTCACGCGCCTGAGACAAAGGGAAACATATTGGATCTTTAAATTCCAAACGCTCTTCCCCACGGGACTAAATGAAGTTATAGATTCTATAGCTTTTGTTTAGCTTGTTTTTATGGTAGATGTTTAGCTTACATTGATCCCAATAGAGACTGGAATAGTGTGGTCCCTACAGTTAGTACTGAAACCCCTTTAGGGAGGTTCGCCCTACATAGGGGTATATCTTAGTAGACTTATGGGCCTTATGACCCACAGACTGGACACCTGAGATATATGGTTTATCTCGTGTTCAGATCGGATAAATGTATCATACTAATACACTTTGTGATCACATGCATAATGTTCTCCAATTATCTGTTTAAATACTTTCCAGTATATTACGGTAACCAGTCACATATCTACACATTAACTGACAAGTTTAACTAGATACTTCTTTTCAGGAGAAAACACTTACTAGTGCTTTTTTCATTTATTATGTTTTTAATATCATATTTTACACTCACTAGTGTTTATGTATATGCCAGATAGACCACGAAATAGGTTCCTAATGGTTCACTTCATATATACATTATTTAGTTTCTTTATTCACATTTTTTAAGATAGAATATAAGTACCTTCATAGGTATGATTTAATTATATTAGCACAACCCATTTTGGGTTTATATATCACATAGATTCTATCCTTATTCTACGCTTTTTATTAATTATGCGGCGGTTACACTTATACGAGTATGAGGTTCACCTATCACATATACTTTATTCTCACCTTACTTTTTATCTATCCATGTTTTGGATGTACTTAAATGAGCAAATTTATTGCGCTATTTATTCACACTTACATCACTTTATATTTATTCATGTAGTGGATGTATTCAAATGAGCAAATTTATTGCGCTATTCATTCACACTAACATCATTTATATGAAATGACATTACGTTCCAAATAACACATTTGAAATTCACCATCTAAATAATATTGATCATCAGATTGTTTATTTTTATTTTTACCTATTCACATCCATTCACAGATTTAGTAATATCACTTTGTAGAGCGATCGCTCCTTCTGATACCAATATTATCCGGGGTTCTGACCAATGGGGCACTTTGTTTACATTTACCGCTGACCAATAGTGATCCCCGCTCCAATATAACATCCGGAAGTAGGACCAATGGGATACACTGTTTACAATCACCACGGAGCAACTAATATACTTCCTTGATGGGCGTCTATTGTAGTGCACTGCCGATGACAGCAAAAGTAGAGGCACGCCCGATATTAGCTTTTCTATTGGAAGCTCCACTTACTAGTAACAGCTGATAAGTAGTTAGGATTATTTGGCGCGTAAAAACTTTTGATTGACGGCCATATGGACGTATCCTAAGCAATCACCATAGGTCACATTAACACACTATGATTGACGGCTAGGACATCCAATTAGAACACCGAATTGACGAACATTCGTAATCATCAAATGTTGACCACAAAAGCACTATGCCACTGCGAAATACTTATATACACATACACACAATCTAAGAAGTAGTAAGGTCATCTATATATATTATAAGTAACTACATCCCCTTCTAAGTATTTATATG
Source organism: Bombina bombina (assembly GCF_027579735.1). Classification (NCBI taxonomy): domain Eukaryota; kingdom Metazoa; phylum Chordata; class Amphibia; order Anura; family Bombinatoridae; genus Bombina; species Bombina bombina. The sequence continues at coordinate 1,081,264,118 of NC_069503.1, read as the reverse complement.
ATTATATTACCACAGGGGTGGATCCATTACGAATGAGGGATACTGATTGGTTTGTGTTGTGCCAATTGTTGGGGGTGGTTCTTTAGTAGCATAGCCCTATATAAGGAGTAAAGATTTGTTTAGAAACATACCTGAGGAAACAGTTTTAACTGAGAAACACGTCGCATGTATTCCTTATGTATCAATTACTTTTTTAACACTGTGATGAGTGGTAAACCTTTTTATATGTTTTAAATAAATCCATTTTTATATAAATCCACTCTCAGTGTTATGTATGGTACTTTTTTGCTATGCTACTTTAGAGTATCTGCACTCTGACACCCACGAACCAGCCATTACACCCTGGATCAGCCAGCTGGATTGCTGTTAAAATCCAGCCCGTCTCTATAGGTACAAGTGAGTGCCTTCAACAAATGTGAGTACTCTGTGTATATTGGGCTATTATTGCTATCTGTACCACCATTTACCTGCACCATTGGCGCCTCTATCCTTGCTTACACAATTTTTTGCATTGACTTCTTCTTGTAAATGATCAGTAAATTCTTCTATAGCCTCCACTCTATTGCCCAGAGAGTGTAAATCTTGTTTTATTTCTGCGATTTCCTCGCGTATACAAGAGCGAATTATGTCTGCAATGTCCTGTTTGGACGCTAGTGTAGAGAGAATAGTGTTTGGCACCGGTGTACTTTCCTCTGAATCTTCCATTTGTTTTGTGGTGATGGCGCCGCTTTTGAAAGCGATCTAATGGTCTCTCTATTCTCCGTGTTCCTTGAACTCGAGGGGGAGAAGAACTGATCTACTGAGCCGTCCTTGTGATTATGATTTGACGGTCTTGGAGCCTTATTAGGCTTTACAGTGTGTTTTGTGTTCATGCTGGTTAGCAGCTCTTAGCTTGTCAGGTATATAGTCTCTATTGTTTAGAGCCAAACTTGATGGCTTAGCAGGGGTATATGATAGTCTATTTTGGCTTTATCAAGTTCATCTGATATTTTATTTTATTTTTTTCCTTTTTTATTTTTTTTTGTTTCTTGATTTACAAGTGTTTTTGTATTTTTTTTTTGTTGTTTTTTATTTTTATGAGTGGGTTCACTGTAGGACTTTCCTGAGGTCAATAAGGCAAGGCACTCAGCTTGTGACTAAGAATAAAAAAAGAAAAAAGAAGGGAACTCCGTTTGCTTTGTGTAGCACAGAATAGGTGCTGGGGAGCGCGCCACACATGTGCTGAGAAAGGCAGGCCTCTATTAATGTTGCAAATCTAAACCTCTTCTGACAAGAGTCCAGCGTAAACGGTAAGGGTAAATCCCTGTGATAGGCAGTACAGGAGGGGACCAAGTGTTATAACGCTGCGAGCTCTTTACTTGTTATGTAGTGCAGCGTGTAATCACAGCGTTATTGCCGGGTCGCAATATGGCGGCTCCCTGTAATGCCGAGGTGTGCTTTTTCACAGTGGCTCTTATTTTGGGGTATGTTGTAGGTCTCTGTGACAGGCAGTGTAGAAGGGGGCCGAGTGTTGTATCGCTGCAGGCTCTTTACTAGGTACAGTGTGCAGCGTTTAGTTGCAGCGGCTGTCACCGGCTCCCAATATGGCGGCTCCCTATAATGCCGGGTTGCGCTCTGCTACTGTGTCTCTGTTTGGGGTATGCTAAAGGCACCTTATGCAACCCTCACTAAGTCTCAGGCTGTGTGTTTGATGGCGGTTACCTTCTTTCTATTTTGTAGGTCTGGCTCTTCTGTTAATCACTGTGATGATCGCGGTATAGCCGCTTGCAGGAGGGTTTGTGACTGCAGCCCGTTAGGTTATGACTGATGTTTCTGGCGGCACCTTCAATCCCTTCAAATCTTGTTGTGTTATATTTTTTGTTACCTCCTGATGTATGCGATCCTCTGGCTGCTATTAATAAGTGCTATACATTGGAGTTAGGGCTAATTTAGGCGATGTTATGGAGCTGGTTTTTCAGAGCTTTGGAATTACGCAGCCATCTTAGCTGCGGCCAAGCTCCGCCCCCAACCTAGTGTTGTTTTATTCTGCAAAGCTACTATATGTAATTTTTATAGTAGAATCAGCTGTCTCATCTTATATAAACACTATTAATTCACTAATTATTTTATGCAACCTAAATTCTCTCACACTCCAGTATGAAGAAAGAATTCAATCATAACTTTATTAAAACTACACAATCTTTTAAAGGTAAACACATCTTTATGGCAAGATAATTCCTTTAGCTGACAAACACCTGGAATTACAAAACTCAAATAGCAGATACCATACCAGTTAATAAAGGGAAAAATACATATGCTTTCATAACACAGATCCAATACAAGCCATTGTAAGTAGAAAATATACCATCAATATCACTATAATTATAACACTCCCAAAATTCATATTTCTATGTATAATTGATATAAATTTCTAGCTGAGACGTGTCCTCACTCTTTTATTTCGAGTAGTTTGATTATACACTAAGGAATGATTACAATGGAAAATTCCTACAAAAACGTCCTATTCTCATACCTTTCTAAACTTTAAGACACATATATCCCTTCTTCGCTTAAATATTAAGGGGCGGTATAGAAACATGGGGGAACCTTCTGTGTTCTACAATGGTGAAGGGTCTAGACTATTCTGATATATTGCAACATTTTATATAAACTATGAAGGTGCAAACATATTCTCTATACTCAGTGGGCCATACACAGGGCCGCCATCAGGGGGTGACTCCTGTCAGGGGCCCAATGGGTCAGGGGGGCCCCATGAGGCAAGAACTAAAAAAAATAAAAATATTATTATTTTTTTTTTTTTAATTTTGGTATCCACCAGTGGGTATTACAGCAGAGTGCTAATTGAGCATGGGAAATGTTATTACAAGGAGTAAAGTATTAGCATTTGAGAGGATTTCTGAGTGTGCACAAAGCCACTATGCACAGTATGAGACAGACTTGGCACTTTGTTTGTACAGTGTGTGCCTGGGTAAGACGGCAGATCACTTTCATTTGCAGAGGAGGTAGGACTTACTTAGCAAATGTTTTTTATTTCCTTGTGCAATTTTGGATTGTAACTTCAGTGTGGTAGTAGTTGTATGGTGGGGCCAGGGGTCCATAAAAACACATTTTTTTTAGCAGCAGTGTATTTATGATTATTTGACAAGGCTGTAGAAATTCTATATTTAAAACCATGCTGAAATGCTTCCTGCTCAATACACAAATGGTAGGTGCCCTTTTGGCAGATATGCATTTATATATATATATATATATATATATATATATATATATATATATATATATATATATATATATATATATATATATATATATATACAGGGAGTGCAGAATTATTATGCAAATGAGTATTTTGACCACATCATCCTCTTTATGCATGTTGTCTTACTCCAAGCTGTATAGGCTCGAAAGCCTACTACCAATTAAGCATATTAGGTGATGTGCATCTCTGTAATGAGAAGGGGTGTGGTCTAATTACATCAACACCCTATATCAGGTGTGCATAATTATTAGGCAACTTCCTTTCCTTTGGCAAAATGGGTCAAAAGAAGGACTTGACAGGCTCAGAAAAGTCAAAAATAGTGAGATATCTTGCAGAGGGATGCAGCACTCTTAAAATTGCAAAGCTTCTGAAGAGTGATCATCGATCAATCAAGCGTTTCATTCAAAATAGTCAACAGGGTCGCAAGAAGCGTGTGGAAAAACCAAGGCGCAAAATAACTGCCCATGAACTGAGAAAAGTCAAGCCTTGGGGCATGCCCCGCAAATGGCCCTGTTCAGGGCTGGTAAGGTAAAAGAGCTTTGAACTGTAGTAATTTAGAATAGGGTAGGACATTTTTTTATTTTGGGGGGCTTTGTTATTTTATTAGGGGGCTTAGAGTAGGTGTAATTAGTTTAAAATTGTTGTAATATTTTTCTTATGTTTGTAAATATTTTTTTATTTTTTGTACTTTAGCTAGTTTATTTAATTGTATTTATTTGTAGCAATTGTATTTAATTAATTTATTGATAGTGTAGTGTTAGGTTAATTGTAGGTAATTGTAGGTAGTTTATTTAATTAATTTATTGATAGTCTAGTGTTAGGTTTATTTGTAACTTAGGTTAGGATTTATTTTACAGGTAAATTTGTAATTATTTTAACTATTTTAGCTATTAAATAGTTCTTAACTATTTAATAGCTATTGTACCTGGTTAAAATAAATACAAAGTTACCTGTAAAATAAATATAAATCCTAAAATAGCTATAATATAATTATAATTTATATTGTAGCTATATTAGGATTTATTTTACAGGTAAGTATTTAGCTTTAAATATGAATAATTTATTTAATAAGAGTTAATTAATTTCGTTAGATTTCAATTATATTTTACTTAGGGGGGTGTTAGTATTAGGGTTAGACTTAGCTTTAGGGGTTAATACATTTATTAGAATAGCGGCGAGATTCGGTCGGCAGATTAGGGGTTAATGTTTGAAGTTAGGTGTCGGCGATGTTAGGGAGGGCAGATTAGGGGTTAATACTATTTATGATAGGGTTAGTGAGGCGGATTAGGGGTTAATAACTTGTAGGCAGGTGTAGGCGACGTTGTGGGGGGCAGATTAGGGGTTAATAAATATAATATAGGGGTCGGCGGTGTTAGGGGCAGCAGATTAGGGGTACATAAGGATAATGTAAGTAGCGGCGGTTTACGGAGCAGCAGATTAGGGGTTAAAAATAATATGCAGGGGTCAGCGATAGCGGGGGCGGCAGATTAGGGGTTAATAAGTGTAAGGTTAGGGGTGTTTAGACTCGGGGTACATGTTAGAGTGTTAAGTGCAGACGTCGGAAGGGTTACCGCATAGCAAACAATGGGGCTGCGTTAGGAGCTGAACGCGGCTTTTTTGCAGGTGTTAGGTTTTTTTTCAGCTCAAACAGCCCCATTGTTTCCTATGGGAGAATCGTGCACAAGCACGTTTTTGAGGCTGGCCGCGTCCGTAAGCAACTCTGGTATCGAGAGTTGAATCTGCGTTAAAAATGCTCTACGCTCCTTTTTTGGAGCCTAACGCAGCCTTTATGTGGACTCTCGATACCAGAGTTATTTTTATGGTGCTGCCAGTAAAACACGGGCGTTAGTTTTTCGGGTCGTTACCGACAAAACTCCAAATCTAGCCGTCAAATTGTTAAAGCATGTTATGTTTGCATTTACAACCCTCACTTCCTATGTGTTTAACCCCCGCAATAGTCAGTTGAATAAATACTGGCAAGTGGCCTATTATCTCCATAAACTCTGCCCAGCTTTTTGTATTGCTTAAAGGGATATGAAAGTAAAAATAAACTTTCATTATTTTAAGATACATCAATGTACTTATTTAATCAAATATGTGCTGATCATCATCATCTCTGGTCCTGCATTTCTTATCTAACAATGGAATTTTGGAAATTCACACACATTTGTTTAATTTAGAAATGACTCTCAATACTTGCACCAAAACCCAGCTCTGCCTGTCAGTATCCAATAGATGTAAAACATGTACTCACCTCATCTATAAACATGTCTTAGCGCTTGAAGGTTCACTGAATTCTGCGTGAGAATTTCAAATAGTCTCTCAGGTGTTGCTTTTATAAGCTAGCAGAGAAGGAGAAATTACACCACATTACACTTGTTTTAAATGAGTGTGTGACACTTACTGACATCAAGCTATCAACTGGAAATGGTACTACATAGGGTTAATTACTGCAGTATTTACTACACGAGCGCAACAATATCTATACTGCTTACAATAATTATCACAAACACTTATCTGTAGTACTTTTATATATGTATAATCTTTAAATGCAAGAATTCTATCAATAATCTAACGATTAGCGATAAAAAATACTGGGCAAAAACGTAAAGGGACCGTCTACTCCAGAATTGTTATTATTTAATAAGATGGATAATCCCTTTATTACCCATTACCCAGTTTTGCATAACCAACACAGTTATATTAATACACCTTTTACCTCTGTGATTACCTTGTATCTAAACCTCTGTAGACTGTCCCCTTATCTCAGTTCTTTTGACAGACATGCATTTTAGCCAAATCAGTGCTGACGCATAAGGCCATGGGAGTGAGCACAATGTTGTTATCTATATCTGTACTCTCCATATCGGCCACACACCTCACACACAGGCTCACCAGGGAGAGGCCAATGCGAGGAAATCGGAAGCAGGTCCCACCTATAAGACTGCAGGACAGCATTGTCACATACAGCTACCTAGAAGGACGGGAAGATTATCAAGTGAGTATAATTCACAAAAATACCCTCCCTCCATCTCTGCTTCTTCCCCTCCTCCAAGCCCTACTTCCCAAAAAATTGCACCTCTCCACCCCTGCTTCGTCCCCCTCTGTTTCCCCTATCTCCTTGGCCTATTATTCCTCTTCTGAACATGAGGCATTTGAAACACAAGTTTTCCCTGCTCAGTCTAGACCCCCTTCCTGGCGAGCAAATAGTCTCCCCCCATTTCCCCTCCTCACTTCCGCATCCCGGGTCCACATCCTCCTAATGGAGTCTCCATTCAGGGGTCTACTAAGTCCCGGCATTCTTCTAGGCCCCCTGCTAATAGTGCCTCCATGCTGGGGTCTCCCAAGGCCCGTCATGCTGCTAGGCCCTCTGCCACCACATCAAATATGGCAGCTGTGTCCACCTCAAAGATGGCGACCGCATCCGGCACTCCTCCCCCATCCCTCTTCAGGCCCAAGCGGAAGTGCGCGTCTAACTGGAAGTGCTGTGAGATCTCGGCAGCGTCACTTCCGGTTGCGCACTTGAACACACACGGTGCAGATGCCGGTAAAGGAATGGAGGACACTTGGCGAATATCATTTAGTACTCCCATCAAGTAGACTCTGCTTTTCGCCTGTTCCCTCCGGGAGGCACGCATCTCCTCGAGGAAATCAGTCAAGATCTGCACCTCTGCTCTAAGGGTATGTTCTGAGGATCTGCTGCACGGCGGGCTGCTGGTGCACGGTGGGCTGCTGGTGGACAAGGGGCTGCTGCAGGGATCTCTTCTGCAGTGGGGGCTTCTTCAGAGGTTGAGGGTACAGGGATGTCTTCAATGTCTCCCCGAGGTGGCGAGTCATCTGCACCACTCTCATGCCTGGGTTAAAGAGGAGCCTGTGGTGCTGTGCTGCTTCCTCCCCAGGCTCAGACTCTGTATATTGAAAAAAGAAAGAAATCGAGATATTAGCATAGTTCCAAATTAAGATGTAAATGTTCTATTTGAAAGTGTATTAATGAGGCTGCCTTCATAATTCTATTGTACTCAAAAGCAATCAATACGATTTCTGCATTTGCAAACCCGTCTTTCTGATATCTATATGGTCAATCTGAATGTCTTTTTGTGTTTGTCTTCAATCGGATTAAATGCACACCTAATCAGTAGACTAGATACTAATGTGATGTCTTTTCTTGAAATGCAACTTTCGCAAGGTAATTGTGAATGCGTTTACGTAATGTGTAAAAAAGAGTAATTGCGTTAGTCATATCCTTAAATTTTTTTTTAGTATGAATGGGTTATGAGGTGGATGTAAAGAGATTAGTAAATGAGCTTACCGGCAGATGAGAGGGGCAGGTTCCTGGTATCAACTCCTCCGATACTGACTATGGCCACCTCGGAGATGTTGGGACGCAGCATTTCTTCCCAGCGGGAATATTCAAAGAAGATTTCTGGCCCACCACTGGTCCCAGCTGTATATTCCATCTCCCTTGAGATCTTTCTTTTGAGTTCAGCTCCGCAGTGCCAGTAACGATGCTGTATAGACTTCACATCCCTGTTATAAACCCCCACTGAATTAACGGCATCCCTGATCTCCAGCCATAGCTTCCTCTTCTCCTTAGGGGTGGCCTTCTGTGCCTGCAGCCTCCTAGCCCTCTGCATATTAGCCTCCTTCTCACCCATGGTATACCTCTCCTCCCTCTGCCTGGGCTTCCCATGCGATGTGAGCCTCTGTTCCCCGGACTGTGAAGCTCCCTTTCTACGCTGCACCCCACTGTGCCCAGCCACTTGTTCATCTTCAACAACGTGGCTGGGTCCAGCCACCCCTTCCTCTCCCCCTTCCTGTCCCGTTCCTCTCCCCCTTCCTCTCCCCCTTCATCCCCCTCCCTCTCTCCTGACTAACCTTGTGCCTAACCTCCTGCCTAGCCTCCTCTAGGAGCTAATCCCTGAGCTTCGCCCTTGCCTCCTGCATAAGAATCTCTAATAGTTCCGGGCTAATCTGCCCCCTTTCCCCCTTCCCAACATACTCAAACAAAATGTGAATGTGCCGAAATGAAAGGGGGTCAAAATAATGAACAAAAAGTAAAAAAGTGCTGAAAGTGTGAATGGGATTTAAATAAAAGAGGGTAAGGGGTATTAAACAGACAAACGTATATGTGGAAAAACACTAAATTGAGGATATATAAACAACAACAAGTTTAATAAAACAAAAACCTATGGGCTTAAAGGGAATGGAGTATGAGCTTAAAGGGAATGGGGTATGGGCTTAAAGGGAATGGGGTATGGGGTTAAAGGGAATAGGGTATGTAGTGTAGTATGAGAGGGAATGGGGTATAGAGTGTATGTAGTGTTATTGATAAGTGTATGTATGTATTGAATGTGTTTGCTTGTAAATGTGTTTATATACTAAATGTATGAACAAAACACTCGCACACTCACCCAAACAAACTCTCGCTCACTAACCCTCACTAACTCTCACTAAATCTCACTACATCTCACTAAATCTCTCTACTCTCACCAAACCCACCAACAACTAGACCTGCACCTAGCTTTAAAAAGCAATACAGTCAAAGAAGCCATGCTTTGAGCGTGCTTATATACCCTATGTAAATGTTTAATGATGTACCGGTTTGTAAAGTAAAGGAGGTTAAGGTGTGCTTTGTTTGTAATTAGTATGTGTGCAATGTGTATTAGTTGTTTAAATTTGCGCATGCTCATATTGATTTAGTATTTGTGGAATGTGTATAATGCGATGATGCCATAATGATCGTTTTGCATAACATTGTCCAAAAGTAGTATCTGTAAATGTAAATGGTGATTTGTGATGGTCTCGTATTTGTCAAGTGGTGTAAATGTTTATTTGTACTAATGTTACGTAATCTTTAATGCAAATGTTTTGTTTGTGTATGAGTGTGCAATTCTTTTTTCATGTTGTTTTGTTCTGTGTTGCAAGATCGTAATGTATTTATGGATTCTTTGTTTAGTGTAAATGTTGTGCATTATGTTTTGTTTCCGATTGTGAATGTGTACTGCGTATGTGCTATGTTGCATGAGCGATTGTTGTTTGTACATTTGATGTGTGTTTTTGTTGTGCATTATATGGTATACGTAATATGACAGAGCAGAGTGTATTTCTCACGAGATCTAGTGTTAGCTGAAAAAAAGTGCTTAGTTCATTTAACATTGATCTCTATGGGACAATGTTTAATGCATCTGTAATTACGCTAATTAAATAAACGCGGTAATCGTGTTACCACGACACGTTGCGAGGTTGTTTTCAGACTCGTAATACCTACGTTCTAAAAAGATACGCAATGGAAATAACGTACAAGTAATTAGCGAGCAGCCATAATGCAAAACTCGTAATCTAGCCGTTTGTTATTAATAGTAGGTTTTATTTAGATTTTTTTAATTATGAAGTTAGTGGGTGTTAGGGTTAGGGTTAGACTTAGGGTTAGGGGTTAATAACTTTAGTATAGTTGCGGCGACGTTGGGGCCGGCAGATTAGGGGTTAATTAGTGTAGGTAGATAGCAACGACATTGAGGGCGGCAGATTAGGGGTTAATTACTGTAATGTAGGTGGCGGCGATGTCGGGGGCAGCATATTAGGGGTTAATAAGTGTAGGTAGGTAGCGGTGATGTCGGGGCGGAAGATTAGGGGTTAATAAGTGTAATGTAGGTGTCGGAGTTGTCGGGGGCAGCAGATTAGGGGTGTTTAGACTCAGGGTTTATGTTAGGGTGTTAGGTGTAAACATAAATTTTTCTTTCCCCATAGGAATCAATGGGGCTGCGTTACGGAGCTTTACGCTCCTTTATTGCAAGTGTTAGGCTTTTTTTCAGCCGGCTCCCCCTATTGATGTCTATGGAGAAATCGTGCGCGAGCACGTAAAACCAGCTCAAAGCATCGCTGGTATTGGAGTGCGGTATGGAGCTCAATTTTGCTCTACGCTCACTTATTGCCTGCTAACGCCGGGTTTATGAAAACCTGTAATAGCAGCGCTCTAGGGAGGTGAGCGGTGGCAATAACTTGCAAGTTAGCACCGAGCAGCTCTTACTGCAAAACTCATAATCTTGCCGATAGTTTGTCACAAATAATTTGGGAAAAGCTTTAAAACCCAGTCTATTGGCAGCAGTAACCAGCCACGTAGCCGTTACATGCTATGCTAGGCTTTAATATAATCAGGATTCTAATAAAAACACAACTATTTGATTTATTTTTTATATATAATTTAATATTCAACATTGTTGCAGCTCTCTGACTAAATATAGCAATTGTATACAACAAAATGAAATTTCTGAAAAGAATAATAATTTACACAAATAGATTAAAAGGACAGTTTACCCAAATAGGTTCTTCCCTTTAAATTTTTCCCAATAATCCATCTTACCTGATAGAGTGTATTTAATTGTTTACAAGTAGCTCATTCACCCCTATTTTGGCATTTGAAATATCTGATTCAGCCTGTGGTATACCCACTGTGGTATACAGGAGCCTCATCTATTGAATAGCCTAAGTAACCACAGTCAGAAGGAGAAATTACACTCTCCGTGAGGTACAGGATAGTTAAAGGGACAGTCAAGTCCAAAAATAACTTTCATGATTCAAATAGAGCATGAAATATTAAAAAACTTTCCAATTTATTTTTATCACCAATTTTTGTTTGTTCTTTTGGTATTCTTAGCTGAAAGCTAAACCTAGGAGGTTCATATGCTAATTTCTTAGACCTTGAAGCCGCCTCTAATCTAAATGCATTTTGATAGTTTTTCACCACTAGAGGGCATTAGTTCACGTGTTTCATATAGATAACATTGAGCTCATGCACGTGAATTTACCATGGAGACAGCTCTGATTGGCTAAAATGCAAGTCTGTCAAAAGAACTGAAATAAGGGGGCAGGCTGCTGAGGCTTAGATACAAGGTAATTACAGAGGTAAAACGTGTATAATTATAACTGTGTTGGTTATGCAAAACTGGGGAATGGGTAATAAAGGGATTATCTAACTTTTAAAACAACAAAAAAAATCTGGTGTTGACTGTCCCTTTAAGTAATAAAATGACAATTTTCAATTGCTATGTCTAAACATTAGGCATAGATTTCCAGACAAATATCAGATAAGGACAATGAGATATGCTATTACCTGAAACTCAACCCATTGTAATAGGCTGAAAATAAACCTGAAAATTCAATTTCTCCTACATGTTATACTATACAGCTGGTGTAACAAATCATTGAAAATACATCAACATAAAACAATTTTACAGTGTACTGTCCCTTTAAGGGCTGACCATTTAAAATATGTATATAACATATATGGATAGCCATTAATGGGAAACTTGTATTATTTACCATTAAAATTTTACTTCTTTACTGTATCATAATCTGCATATATTTTGGACATACTTAAATCATCCTATTAATCACTTGCCAGAAAAACTCTCTTATTTACCAGACCTAAAATCATGCACAGCATTGCACTTACAAATTCCTTAGTTAGTTCACTTGCAAAAACAATATATGTATATGCCTTAGACACATCATATCTCTCATCAATCCTATTATTGGAACACAGAATTAAGCATTGTACACATTTTTATTATTACATGACTTTAAAATCATGTTACAGCAATAACACTTCAAGCAAATAATTACAGCTTCAGATTTCTTAGCTTTTGCAGTGATTGTAAGAAATACACACTCCTCTCTCAACTTGCATACTGTAAATATTTCACTCCCAACATTCATTCTTAAGCAAACTTTTAAAGACACAGGAAACACATTTTATTAACGTTCTATCTCTTTAAGGAAAACATATATTTCAAACATATCAGGGACATTAGAAATACGACAAGATAAACTCTCCACTTTATTTAAAATGTATCTAAAATTGTCAGAACTTGCTAAGAATGTCCATTTTCCAGCAAATTGAGACGTAAACAAATTATTTTTAGACAGGATAATAAATCCTCAAATATTTAGTGGGGAGTAAAGCATTTACATGTAACACGAGACACAGTAGAACATCAGACAGACACTTCTTACATATAAAGACACAATGGCCTCTAGTTATCAACGCGTCTACTTTACCTGCCTTCGCCGGTCCAATACGCCCACCTAAGCTCGCCTACCATCGCCGCCGCGGACCTGAAAATTTTTGCCTAAGTTATAAAAAAAGCTGTCAAAAGGCCGCGCACCAAGTATGGGGCGATGAGCAGCGGACGGTGAGAGTTATTACTCATCCGATCTTGCTGCTCTCCAGCTTTTTGACAGCTTTATTGACAAGCTGTCACTAAGCACTCACACTAACTACACTATTCTACCCCCTATACCGGCGCACCCGGAGCCCCCCGCAACTAAATAAAGTTACTAACCCCTAAACCGCCGCTCCTAGACCCCGCTGCAACTCTTATAAATGTATTAACCCCTAAACTGCCGCTCCCGGAGCCCACCGCCACCTACATTATACCTACTAACCCATATCCTGCCCCCCCTATACTGCCGCCACCTATAATAAAGTTATTAACCCCTATCCTGAGGATCCCGGACCCCGCTGCACCTAAATAAATAGTTTAACCCCTAAACCGCCACTCCCGGACACCGCCTCAACCTATATTAAACTTATTTACCCCTAATCTGCCCCCCCTACACCGTCGCCACCTATAATAAATTTATTAACCCCTATCCTGCCCCCCCTACACTGCCGCCACTGTAATAAAATTATTAACCCCTAAACCTAAGTCTAACACTAACCCTAACACCCCCCTAACTTAAATATTAATTAAATACATCTAAATAAATCTAACTCTTATTAGATTTATTTGTATCAGCCAATAGAATGCGAGCTCAATCTGATTAGCTGATTGGATCAGCCAATCGGATTGAACTTCAATCTGATTGGCTGATTCAATCAGCCAATCAGATTTTTCCTACCTTAATTCCGATTGGCTGATAGAATCCTATCAGCCAATCGGAATTGAAGGGATGCCATCTTGGATGACGTCCCTTAAAGGAACCTTCATTCGTCGTTAGTCATCGGGAAGAAGAGGATGGCTCCGCGTAGGCTCGTCTGAAGATGGCTCCGCTCCGCTCCGGATGGATGAAGATTGAAGACGCCGCTTGGATGAAGACTTCAATCGGATGGAAGACCTCTTCAGCGCCCCTTGGATGATGACTTCTGCCACTCCGGATCTCCTCTTCAGTTCCATCGGTGGGTCCGCTGGCTGAAGACGGCTAAAGGTAGGATGATCTTCAGGGGGGTAGTGTTAGGTTTATTTAAGGGGGGTTTGGGTTAGAGTAGGGGTATGTGGGTGGTGGGTTTTAATGTTTGGGGGGTTGTATTTTATTTTCACAGGCAAAAGAGCTGAATTCTTTGGGGCATGCCCCGCAAAAGGCCCTTTTAAGGGCTGGTAAGGTAATAGAGCTGGTAACTTTTTAATGTAGAATAGGGTAGGGCATTTTTTATTTTGGGGGGCTTTGTTATTTTATTAGGGGGCTTAGATTAGGTGTAAGTAGCTTAAAATTGTTGTAATATTTTTGAAATGTTTGTAAAAAAAAATTTATTTTTTGTAACTTAGCTTTTTTTATTTTTTGTACTTTAGTTAGTTTATTTAATTGTAGTTATTTGTAGGTAATTTATTTAATTAATTTAATGATAGTGTAGTGTTAGGTTTAAGTGTAACTTAGGTTAGGATTTATTTTACAGGTAAATTTCTCTTTATTTTAACTAGATAGCTATTAAATAGTTAATAACTATTTAATAGCTATTGTACCTAGTTAAAATAAATTGAAATTTGCCTGTAAAATAAAAATAAATCCTAAGATAGCTACAATATAATTATTATTTATATTGTAGCTATATTAGGGTTTATTTTAAAGGTAAGTATTTAGTTTTAAATAGGATTAATTTAGTTAATAAGAATAATATTTATTTAGATGTATTTAATTAATATTTAAGTTAGGGGGGTGTTAGGGTTAGTGTTAGACTTAGGTTTAGGGGTTAATAATTTTATTATAGTGGCGGCAGTGTAGGGGGGGCAGGATAGGGGTTAATAAATTTAGTATAGGTGGCGATGGTGTAGGGGGGCAGATTAGGGGTTAATAAGTTTAATATAGGTTGTGGCGGGGTCCGGGAGCGGCGGTTTAGGGGTTAAACTATTTATTTAGGTGCGGCGAGGTCTGGGATCTGCAGGATAGGGGTTAATAACTTTATTATAGTTGCGGCGAGGTCTAGGAGCGGCGGTTTAGGGGTTAATAACTTTATTATAGTTGCAGTGGGCTCCGGGAGCGGCGGTTTAGGGGGTAATACATTTATTTAGTTGCGGCGGTGTAGGGGGGGGCAGATTAGGGGTGTTTAGACTCGGGGTACATGTTAGGGTGTTAGGTGCAGACAGCTCCCATAGGAATGAATGGGATATCTGGCAGCAGCGAACATGAACTTTCGCTATGGTCAGACTCCCATTGATTCCTATGGGATCCGCTGCCTCCAGGGCTGGGTACGGAAAAGTGCCGAGCGTGCCTGCTAGTTTTTTGATTACTAGCAAAAGTAGTCAGATTGTGCCGAACTTGTGTGCGGAACATCTGGAGTGACGTAAGAATCGATCTGTGTCAGACTGAGTCCGGCAGATCGAAGCTTACGTCACTATATTCTACTTTTGCCGGTGTCTAGGGCTTGATAACTAAGGCGAATCAGCCTCGCCACAAATACACTGCGGAATTCCAGCATATTTGAGGTTGCCGGCTTGATAACTAGGGGCCAGAATCTCAGTTTCGTTACTGCAAAGACCATACAACAAAAAGAAAGGGTTTTCACATACCAAGTTATTTTTCAAGATACATCCTGTGTCATGTCACATTACAACATTATGTACAGGGAGTCAGGAACTTTTCTCCATGAGCACAGTATGCAACAAAAAGCTACAGCACTTATAACTAAGCCCTTTGAACAGACCCCACATTCACAACACAATAAGATTAGCAATGAAATAAGCAATTAAGCAACAAACATCAAGTGACCATTCAGCTCCAGTGATATTTAAACTAAACTATACTATATGCTTATATAAGGGACTTTTAACCCTCTAAAACCCTTAAAGCAAAATACTTAACCTACAAACAAATTAGGTGAGAGTTAATAACGCACGCTATAATTTTTGCTATAACTTGCGCTAGGACTCAAACCTACGCAAACCCCATGCTTAACGGCAGGACTCAAACCTGTCCAGGGGAGTTTAACCCCTTATAAAGAGACATTAACTCTGTATATATCACTAATGCCGGTCAAACTGTGGGTTCAGATTCAGAGGGAAAAGCAGAATAAAAACACTTTTCTACTTACCCCTGTGTGAATCCCTTGCTCTGACACCAGAATTGTTAGGTGTTATCTTATAACTGGACACTTAGCAGTATTCTAAACCTTCACCTGGAACTGAATGGGTACTTACTTGGTGAGATCTCGGGAAACAGCATTTAGACATGCAGCAAGTAAAGTCTAATCACTGTTCTGTTTATTACAAGGTATCACGTGCTTTCAGCATATGTTCTCACAGCATAATAACCACATTATAATGAAATATAATGCTGAAACAAAATGGAGTCAGTATGGTTAAATATATATAAACTTATGTTTATTAAGCAAATTGTGTAAAGGGAAATAAGTTTGAGCCTTCTCTACAGTCTTTTTTCAAACTTGCCGTATTATACTCTTATTAAACTGTGTTCACTGTTACATGTGCAGGTTTTACTTTAGTATCACTATTTCGTTATTTCAGAGCATCAAAGTGACTCTATTGAGTTAAATGTTTATATAAACCAGTTATTGGTAGACGATAATGACATAGTGACATTAAGGAGACATATATATATATATATATATATATATATATATATATATATATATATATATATATATACAGTATATATATATAGTAACAGGAACACTTTTAACCACTGTCTTCTAGGGCACAAATGCAGCACAGGACAGTCCACTGTAGTTTAAAAGGCTTTATTTTTCACAGCAACAACAAACAGGCAGTTCATTTTCAAAAGAGGGAAATCTTTCCTCTGCAGCAATGTTAAGTACTTTTTGTAAATATCAGTACTTTCAAGTATGTCCCAGCACTTCACAGCATTCTACAAGTGCTTTGTCAAAATAATGTCCTTTTACAGTTCACAGGAACAAAAGTCTTTTAACACAGTGTAACAAACACACACCAGCTTATGTAGCTGTGTAACTCTCTCTCAAGGCCTAAGTGAGGCTGATATTTAAACCCTCACAACTTCTAATTAGCCACACCTGTGATTAGCTGCTGGACAGCTTCACAGCTGTCTGGGATAATGGCCCACCCTCTCTCCAATTATCCCAAACCCCAGGGACCAAGAACACATTTTATCAACTGCAAAATCAAATACACACACTTTCTCCCTGGGGTTTTAACTGAAAGGAGAAATAGCATGTACAATGCTTGGTCTCAAATATCTTCCATTTATAACCAGGCCTTGCTTTCTGTCACATATCCTAACCCCCAGCTCACACCCAGTGGGTTGAGCGACCATGGACATCAATGAATGTACCCGAGACAAACCATCAGCATTGCCCTGCAAAAGACCAGCCCTGTGCTCAACAGTAAAATTGAAGGGTTGCAAGCTAAGAAACCACCTAGTAACCCTTGAATTTGTTTCCTTATTCTGACTCATCCATGTGAGAGGAGCATGATCTATTATTAATTTAAATTTTCTTCCCAACAGATAGTACCTAAGGGTCTCTAAAGCCCACTTAATGGCAAGGCATTCTTTCTCCACTATAGAATAGTTATTTTCTTGTGGAATAAGTTTTCTGCTTAGGAAAAGGACAGGATGTTCTTCTCCCTGACACTCCTGCGAGAGAACTGCTCCTAAACCAACATCAGAGGCATCTGTCTGTACAATAGAATCTTGAGAAATTCGGGGTTACCAAAACTGGATGGGCACAAAGGGCATCTTTCAAATGCTTAAAAGCTTGTTCTGCTTCTAGGGACCATTTTATCATAATTGGCGCCCTTGCTTTTGTGAGATCTGTCAAGGGTGCCGCAATTGTAGCGAAATTCGGGATAAACCTTCTATAATAACTAGTTATCCCAATAAATGCTCTTACTTGTTTTTTAGTTAGAGGCTGTGGCCAGTTCTGTATGGCCTCTACTTTTGTTGTCTGAGGTTTAACTAATCCTTTCCCAATATTATAACCCAAGTACTTAGCTTCCTGTAAACCAACAGTACATTTTGCAGGATTGGCAGTTAACCCAGCGGACCGTATTGCATCAAGTACTGCTTGAACTTTTGGAAGATGGGATTCCCAATCTGTACTATAAATTATAACATCATCCAAATATGCTGCCGCATAATGAACATGGGGTTTCAGAATTCTATCCATCATCTTCTGGAATGTTGCCGGGGCCCCATGTAAACCAAATGGCAACACCGTATACTGAAATAAGCCCTCTGGGGTTGAAAAAGCTGTCTTTTCCTTTGCTTGACTAGTGAGAGGCACCTGCCAATACCCTTTCGTTAAATCAATTGTAGTGAGATAACCTGCTTTTCCTACCCTTTCTATCAACTCATCTACTCTAGGCATTGGGTAGGTGTCAAATTTGGAAACACAATTAAGCTTACGAAAGTCATTACAGAACCTTAATGAACCATCCGGTTTTAAAACAAGCATGATTGGACTGTTCCACTAACTTTGTGATTCCTCAATTACCCAAAGCTTTAACATTTTTTCTACCTCCAGTTTAATAGCCTTTCTACGAGCCTCAGGGACCCTATAGGGTTTAAGGCAGACCCTCTTCCCTGGTTCTGTTATTATGTAATGCTTAATAACATTATTTTTTCCCGGAACCACAGAAAATACCCCTTAGTTTATCCTAATAAGATCCTTGACCTCTCGCTTCTGATGTACAGATAGGGTTTCAGATATATTTACCTCTGGTTCAGTGACAGGGAGTTCTGTAGGTTTTAAGGCAACTAAAACTTCCCTATCTTTCCAAGGTTTTAACAGATTTATATGATATATTTGCTCAGGTTTCCTTCTCCCTGGCTGACTTACTTTGTAATTAACATCACCCACTTTCTCAATTATCTCATATGGGCCCTGCCAAGTAGCCAAGAATTTATTTTCAACTGTAGGGACCAGAACTAACACCCAATCCCTAGGTTGAAACACCCTGGCTCTAGCATTACAGTTGTAGCTGTACTTTTGTGCTTCCTGTGCTTTTCCCATATGTTCCCTTACAATGGCATGACAACTTCCATACAATCCTGTATTTGGGAAATATGTTCAATAATACTTCGATAAGGTGTTGTCTCTTGCTCCCAAGTCTCTTTAACTATATCTAGTAATCCCCTGGGATGCCGCCCATATAACAGTTCAAATGGGGAAAAACCTGTTGAAGCCCGGGGAACCTCTCTGATAGAGAACATTAAATAGGGTAACAGAAGGTCCCAATTTCTCCCATCTGTGTCAATTACCTTTCTAGGCATACTTTTGAGAGTTTTGTTAAACCTTTCTACTAAACCATCAGTCTGAGGGTGATATACTGAGGTCCTTAGTTGTTTTATGCCAAACAACTTACACAATTCTTTTGTAACCCTGGACATAAATGGAGTTCCTTGGTCTGTCAAAATTTCCTTAGGTATCCCGACCCTGCTAAACATTAGCATGAGTTCTTTTGCTATGGACTTTGCAGAGCTGTTATGAAGGGGAACTGCCTCAGGATAGCATGTAGCATAATCAAGGATTACCAGTATATACTGATGTCCTCTAGCAGATTTAACCAGTGGACCCACCAAGTCCATAGCAATTCTTTCAAAAGGCACATCAATTATAGGCAAGGGCACTAAAGGGTTACAAAAATCTTTAGCAGGAGCTGTAAGTTGACAGTTAGGGCATGAAGCACAATAATCCTTGATGGCTACAAATATCCCTGGCCAATAAAACCTTCTAAGAACTCTCTCTTTGGTTTTCTCAACTCCCAAATGCCCCCCTAAAATGTGGTTATGTGCAAAATTTTATACAGTGTTTCTAAAAGTCTTGGGCACCAAAAGTGTTTTAACAATGCCTGTTCCTTTCTTCTCTACACGATATACCAAATAATTAACTGCTTCAAAATAAGGATAGGGTAATACATTTCCTGGCTGTGTCACAACATCATTTATAACCCTGATATTATTTCTTGCCTCTACCAATGTTGGATCCTCCCATTTTAATTAAATTTTTTAAAATTATCAGGGCCACCAACCAGATCTATCAAATCATCAATATTTTCTGAGCTAGTACTTGGTACTTCATTACTCTGAGAAGGTTGATCACCTACTAATACAGGCATAGGGCAATAAATCTTATTTTTCTCCTTTTCAATGGAACCCCCTTCAAAATCAGTTTCAGAGAAAGGAAATACATAAATATCAGAAGTTTGACATATTTCTGGAGATTCTCCACAAATTTTGGAAAATCTCTCCCTATCACCACTCTCCCTATCACCACCTCATGGGCTAAATTTGGTACTACACCCACACAATATTTTAATTTACCACACTGAGTCTCAATCTCCACCTCAGCTATAGGATATTCCCGTTTATCTCCATGAACAGAGATAATTCCCATTTTTTCCCCATAATCTAATACTGCATCTGGTACTATAGATTTAGCCACTAGTGTGACCATACTTCCTGAATCAAGCAAAGCCCTAGACACTTTACCATTAACCGTCACAGTACACCAATGGGAATCATAATTAACAGAGCTGTTGCTATTAGACAATAGTGAATGTGCAACATTACAGTCCATAAATTCATCTTTATCACAGTCTCTAGCAATATGCCCAACCTCATTACATTTAAAACATCTTACAGGTTGGTTATATTTAAATGTTTCCTTAATTTCTGGGGAAATGTCTCTGGTGTTTTGCCTATACACCTGCTGCTCTTTTATCCCCTTTATCCCCTGAACAGTCTTACCAGTTCTTGTAGAGCTCTGGGACTTGGGATTGTGGGGCTGATCCATTGAAGATTGTTGCAAAACTTCTCCTGAAGCTATAAATCTTTCGACCAATACAATCAACTGATCCGCTGTTTGAGGATCACCTTGATTAACCCACCGCCGCAGGGAAGCAGGTAATCCACGCTGAAACCGGTCCATCACCAGTAGTTCCACTATTTTGGTAGCCAAATTAACCTCTGGTTGCAGCCACTTCCTAGCAAGGTGTATAAGGTCGAACATCTGGGATCTTGCAGCATTATGAGATGAAAACATCCAGGAATGGAATCTTTGTGCACGGACTGCCGAAGTCACCCCCAGGTGTGCAAGGATTTCTGCTTTCAATTTCTCATAGTCACTGGCTTGTGCTGGATCTAAATCAAAGTAGGCCTTCTGAGGTTCACCACTAAGAAATGGCGCAAGTATACTCGCCCACTCAAATGTCGGCCATTTTTCTCTTTCTGCTGTGCGTTCAAATGCCAAAAGATATGCCTCAACATCATCAGCTGCTGTCATTTTTTGAAGATAATGACTAGCCCTTATTACTCTGGAACCTTGGCTGCCACCAACATATTCAGAGTTCAGTTTTTCTGATATGGCTTGAACCTCTCGTTGCAGAGTTTGTGTAGCACTTTGTTGCTCTTCCTGGGTCTTCCTGAATGTCTCAGCTTGCACAGCGGCCATCTGTTGTATCAACAATTCAGTGTTCTCCTTCTGTGATTTAGCCAGCAGCTTAGCACTCTCTGACTGGGCCAAGACCAACTGTTGCAGTGCTGCACTATTTTCAGCAGCTTTTCTGTTAGTCTCCTGCTGTATAGCATTAGAATGGATCAAAACTTTAATGACTTCCTCCATGTTGCTTGCAGATTATTATGCCCACAGACATACAACGTGGTTGCCCGGATTCTCCACCAAGTGTAACAGGAACACTTTTAACCACGGTCTTCTAGGGCACAAATGCAGCACAGGACAGTCCACTGTAGTTTAAAAGGCTTTATTTTTCACAGCAACAATAAACAGGCAGTTAATTTTCAAAAGAGGGAAATCTTTCCTCTGCAGCAATGTTAAGTACTTTTTGTAAATATCAGTACTTTCAAGTATGTCCCAGCACTTCACAGCATTCCACAAGGGCTTTGTCAAAATATTGTCCTTTTATAGTTCACAGGAACAAAAGTCTTTTAACACAGTGTAACAAACACACACCAGCTTCTGTAGCTGTGTAACTCTCTCTGACGTAGGCCTAAGTGAGGCTGATATTTAAACCCTCACAACTTCTAATTAGCCACACCTGTGATTAGCTGCTGGACAGCTTCACAGCTGTCTGGGATAATGGCCCACCCTCTCTCCAATTATCCCAAACCCCAGGGACCCAGAACACAGTTTATCAACTGCAAAATCAAATACACACACTTTCTCCCTGGGGTTTTAACTGAAAGGAGAAATAGCATGTACAATGCTTGGTCTCAAATATCTTCCATTTATAACCAGGCCTTGCTTTCTGTCACAATATATATAATTACCTCTGTGATATAATTGTTGCAATAATTATTCATGTTATATTCCAGTCTACATTGTAATTTATATATTTTGTTTTGCGTTGTATGTATCCTCAATAAGGAACCTCGAAATTTCTTACAGAGTAACTATTTTGCAATATTGGTATTAAGACATTTTTGACACATAGCTTAGCTCTGCATATACATATGTTTTAGATTAATTCAATCTTCTCCCAAAATTGTCATAAATAATCTTTGTTATTTTCCATTATGGAAGGAATGCTAATTCTTTTTATTCATCCTAGCAATATGTGTTAAACAACTCGGCTGTTGTGTTTAAGTTGTAATCAATAAGTACCCAATAGAATGTCAGTTTTGGTTTTAAATATGGCGGTATTTTTATGAAGCCTATGTCTATGAGTAAGGCCCCAGGTTGAAACATGTCAGACGCTTGCTACAGCTGTTTGCTGTACTTGTAAATTAACCATTAAAGTCAGACTTTTTAATCTAACAGAACTGGATGATTTTCTTCATTTTTGATTGGTATCAATTTCCCCTTTTTCAAACCGAGTTGCTGTTTTTACTTCGGAACATAATTGTCTTTGAGCCTTAGAGCTTTTGAGCCTGATTCAGCCTCTGATCAGCTGGAGCTGCAACACTATCTCACGTTTTGTGGAGCGGTATCAATCACGTAATCAATGCTGGGCTTGCTGTTACATTGGATCCTCAACATGGATGGACACAGACCGAATCAAAGCGAGGCGGATCCATTCCCCTATCTTCCTAGAGCGTGGCGGTGGTGGTGCTGTATAGGAAGAGTTTGTGGTGAGAGAAGATCCCATACCTTACTCCAGTGTTTACCGTGAGTGCCTTCATATGTTATCTCCTGTTTGGAGCTCAAGTGTTTGCCCCTAAGACTTAAAACGTCTACTGAGTTACCGCATCCTGAGTGTTTACATGGAACTTTTCCTGATTGCTCCCTTTTAGAACACTTGCAGACTGTGATTTTTTTTTCTTTAGAGTATTTATATATATATATTATTATTCTTTATTTATAAAGCGCCGACAGATTCCGCAGTGCTGCCCATGGGTACAAGGATAACAGTACAGTGGAGAAACAATACGATAAATTTTACAGACAAATACAGGGGGAATTGAGGGCCCTGATCCCGTGGGAACTTACAATCTGGAGATATGTAGAGATAGATGGATAGAGAGAGAGATGGATAGAGAGAGATATGGGTATATATATATATATATATATATATATATAATACACCACTATATAATATTTCTCCTCATGCATATCATTATCATAGTGGAATCCTCACCAGTCCACCTTGTTGCCATAACATAGCCAAACATTACATTCAATGTTCAAATGGTAATATATAGCCTATAGAAACATTTGCATTGCTGAACGAATGTCAAGGAGGGCAGTTATTCTACCCATTGAATTTAAAAACTTATATCTACAGTATTAAAATACCTCTCTTTTCAGCCTCTTCCCTTTGAGACTATATAAAAGATTTAAGAATTCATTTCAGCTTCCTACTCCTCGTGAAACAATTTAGCAACATTTGAGGCATATCATTTTCATGTATGGAACGCTTGGATTTTACTTTCCAATTAGATAGTGTTTCAGTATTCTCTCTCTATGATGACAAACACTGGAACATTTCAAAATGTCAAAATATAGTTTACAATTGTGTTTGAAAAGTTATATATGCGCAGAATGTTGTTTCAAATTCTTATGGATGTCTTTACTGTGCATTCAGGTATATGCTCATTCCTTGTTTTGTGAACTTAGCAGTAATAGCTAATGTATCTGCAATTCTCAAGTAGAGCTAAGAGACTTTCAAAATATAAACAAATTCTATATTCTTTGGAACTTTATACTTTGTATAAAATATTTCTCATATAAAATTCTGTATGTCATGCAATTTGAACTATACACTAAACTTTAAGACAGCAGAATGTAGAAAAATATTTGTTATAATATACAGTACATTATACAGAAACTCACTTGCAGGCATTTAGTGTTGACACTGTTATAGAACAATCTTCTTAAAAAGACATAAAAGGAACATGAGATCCAAGATTTTTCTTTTATGAGCATACATTTTGAACTAACTTTCCAAAATACGTCTTGTATCAATTTTGCTTCATTATTTTGGTATCCTTTATTTAATTTGAAGCAATACACTACTGGGAGCTAACTAAACACATTGGTAAGCCAATGACATGAGGCACATTAAGGCAGCCACCAATCAGCAGCTAGCTCCCAGCTTCTAAGCCTACCTAGGTATGATTTTCAACAAAGGATATTAAGTGAACAAAGCACATTAGATAATATAAGTCCATTTGAAAGTTGGTTCAAATTGTATGATCTATCTGAATCATGAAAGAAAACACTTGGTTTCATGTCCCTTTAAACACTATATACATTGTATAAGCATAGTATTAAAGTTATTCCCTGTGTCCTTCTAGTCATGGCTGCTGCCATGTTGACCGTTACCTTCCATTAATTCGAACCAGCCAATAGGAATGAGAACTGCTTAAATCCTATTGGCTGATTTGAACAGCCAGTAGGAATTTAGCAGCCCTAATTCCTATTGGCTAATTTAACATTTTCAGCCAATAGGAATGCAATGGTACCCCCAGTATAAAAGTGGTACCTTGCATTCCTCAGTACCCGGCAGACGATCGCATGAAGAGGACCTCTACATCGGATCATTGGACTTCCGCCTGGACCTCCGCCTTGGACCTCTGCCTTGGACCTCTGCCTTGGACCTCCACCTCCGCGCATCGACCTCTCCACCTCCGCAGGGATGAACAAGATGCCAGTACTACGATGGATGAAGATGGAGCCGCTTGGATGAAGATGGAGCCACCGGGATGAAGATCGTTCAAGCGGACCTTCAGCAACTGTGAGTACCTAAAGAGGGGATAGTGTTAGGCTTTTTTTAAGGTTTTTTGGGGTGTTTTTTTTTTTAGATTAGGGTTTGGGCATTTCTTAAAAGAGATGAATGCCCTTTTAAGGGCAAGAAAAATAGCTGAATGCCCATTTAAGGTCAATGCCCATTCAAATGCCTTTTTCAGGGCAATGGGTAGATTAGGTTTTTTTTAGATAGTATTTTTTATTTTGTGGGTTTTGGGGTGGGTGGGTTTTTTAATGTTAGTGGGTCTTTGTATTTTTGTTCAGAAAAAGAGCTGATATCTTTAGGGCAATGCCCTACAAAAGGCCCTTTTAAGGGCTATTGGTAGTTTATTATAGATTAGGTTTCTTTTATTTTGGGGTGTTTTTAAAAAAATGGGCAATAGAATAGGAATAATTGTATTGTTTTGGATAATTCATTTGTTATTTTGTGTAATATTTTTTTCTGTTTTGGGGTGTTTTTTATTTTTAATGGACAGCAAAAGAGCTGAATGCCCTTTTAAGGGCAATATCCATACAAATGCTCTTTTCAGGGCAATGGGTAGATTAGGTTTTACTTTATTTTTATTTTGTGGGTTTGGGGGTGGGGGTTTGTATACTATTAGAGGGGTTGTTTTTCTTTTGTAGAAAAAGAGCTGATTTATTTAGGGCAATGCCCTATAAAACATAATTTATGTAAGAACTTACCTGATAAATTAATTTCTTTCATATTGGCAAGAGTCCATGAGCTAGTGACATATGGGATATACCATCCTACCAGGAGAGGCAAAGTTTTCCAAACCTCAAAATGCCTATAAATACACCCCTCACCACACCCACAATTCAGTTTAATGAATAGCCAAGTAGTGGGGTGAAAAAATAAGGAGTAAAAAAACATACAGAAAGAGGAACTGGAAATATAAATGTGCTTTTTATACAAAAACCATAACCACCATAAAAAGGGTGGGCCTCATGGACTCTTGTCAATATGAAAGAAATGAATTTATCAGGTAAGTTCTTACATAAATTATGTTTTCTTTCATTAAATTGGCAAGAGTCCATGAGCTAGTGACATATGGGATAGAAATACCCAAGATGTGGGAGACCACAGAAGAGTCACTAGAAAGGGAGGGATAAAATAAAAACAGCTATTTACTAAATTTCAAGAAAAAACTATAAGCAGAAAAATCAAACTGAGACAGCTGCCTGAAGAACTTTTCTACCAAAGACTGCTTCAGAAGAAGCAAATACATCAAAATGGTAAAATTTAGTAAATGTATGCAAAGAAGACCAAGTTGCTGCTTTGCAAATCTGATCAACCGAAGCTTCTTTCTTAAAAGCTCAATAAGTGGCAACTGATCTAGTAGAATGAGCTGTAATTCTCTGAGGCGGAGACTGTCCCACCTCCAAATAAGCATTGTGAATCAAAAGCTTTAACCAAGATGCGAAAGAAATGGCAGAGGCTTTCTGACCTTTCCTAGGACCAGAAGAAACAACAAATAGACTAGAAGTCTTCCTGAAATCCTTAGTAGCTTCGACATAATATTTCAAAGCTCTCACAACATCCAAAGAATGTAAAGATCTTTCAAGGGTATTTTTGGGATTAGGACACAAGGAATGAACAACAATTTCCCTACTAATGTTGTTAGAATTCACAACCTTAGGAAGAAATTTAAACGAAGTCCATAAAACAGCCTTATCCTGATGGAAAATCAGAAAAGGAGACTCACAAGAGAGAGCAGACAATTCAGACTCGTCTAGCTGAAGAGATAGCCAAAAGAAACAACACTTTACAAGAAAGTAGTTTCATATCCAAAGAATGCATAGGCTCAAAAGGAGGAGCCTGCAAAGCCTTCAAAACCAAATTAAGACTCCAAGGAGGAGAGATTGATTTAACAACGGGCTTGATATGAACCAAAGCCTGAACAAAACATTGATTATCAGGAAGCTTAGCAATCTTTCTATGGAATAAAACAGAAAGTGCAGAGATTTATCCCTTCAAGGTACTTGCAGACAAACCTTTATCGAAAACAACCTGAAGAAACTGCAAAATTCTAAGAATCCTAAAAGAATGCCAAGAGAATTTATGAGAAAAACAGCATGAAATATAGGTTTTCCAAACCCAATAATAAATCTTCCTTGAAATTCACTAAGCGTTCAATTTCCATACCTTCAAATTTAGCGATTTGAGATCCTGATGGAAAAATGGCCCTTGAGACAGAAGGTCTGGCCTTAAAGGAAGCGACCAAGGTTGGCAACTGGACATCTGGACAAGATCTGCATACCAAAACCTGTGAAGCCATGCTGGTGCTATCAGAAACACATGCAATTGTTCCAATATGATCTTGGAGATCACCCTTGGAGGAAAGAACTAGAGGCGGAAACATGTAAGCCAGTTGGTAAAACCAAGGAACTGCTAATGCATCCACGATCTCCCTGGATCTGGAAAGGTACCTGGGAAGCTTCTTGTTTAGATAGGAAGCCATCAGATTCTGTTTCAGGGAGACCCCACATCTGTACAATCTTACAAAATACATCTGGATGGAGAGACCACTCCCCTGGATGTAAAGGCTGATGACTGAGATAATCCGCTCCCCAATTGTCGACACCTGGGATATGTATCACAGAAATTAGACAGGAGTTGGATTCCACTCAAGAAAGTATCCAAGATACTTCTTTCATCGCTAAAGAACTGCGAGTCCCCCCTTGATTATTGAGATATGCCACAGTTGTGATATTGTCTGTCTGAAAACAAATGAATTATTCTCTCTTTTATGGTGGCCAAGCCTGAAGAGCACTGAAAATAGCACAGAGCTCTAAAATATTTATTGGTAACATCGCCTCTTGAGGATTCCAAACTCCTTGTTCTGTCAGAGACTCACAGACAGCTCCCCAACCTGTGAGACTTGCATCTATTGAAATAAAAAAAGAGGCCCCTTAAAATAATCAGATGATGGTCTAACCATCAGGACAGAGAGAGTTGAATGTTGGGATTTAAGAATATCAACTGTGATATCCGAGTATAATCCCTGCACCATTGATCCAGCATGCAAAGCTGCAGAGGTCTCATATGAAAATGAGCAAAGAGGATCGCGTCCAATGCTGCAGTCATGAGACCTAAACCTTCCATGCACATAGCCACTGAAGGGAATGATTGAGACTGAAGGTTTCGACAGGCAGAAACCTATTTCATTCGTCTCTTGTCTGTTAAAGACAGAGTCATGGATACTGAATCTATCTGGAAACCTAAAAAGGTGACCATTGTCTGAGGAATCAAGGAACTCATTGGTAAATTGATCCTCCAACCATATCTTTGAAGAAACAACACAAGTTGATTCATGTGAGATTCTGCTAAATGAAAAGATTGATCCAGTACCAAGATATCGTCCAAATAAGGAAACACCGCAATACCCTGCTCTCTGATTACAGATAGAAGGGCACTGAGAACCTTCAAAAAGATTCTTTTAGCTGTTGCTAGGCCAAATGGAAGAGCAAAAAATTGGTTATGCTTGTCTAGAAAAGAGAATCTCAGAAACCGATAGTGGTCTGGATGAATCGGAATGTGAAGATACGCATCCTGTAAGTCTATTGAGGACATGTAATGACCTTGCTGAACAAAAGGCAGAATAGTCCTTATAGTCACCATCTTGAAAGTTGGGACCCTTAAAAAATGATTCAAAAACTTCAGATCCAGAACTGGTCTGAAAGAATTTTCCTTCTTCGGGACAATGAATAGATTTGAATAAAAACTCAGAACCTGTACCAGAATTGGAACTGGTACAATTACTCCTGAAAGCTCTATATCTTAAACACATGTCAGAAAAGCCTGAACTTTCACAGGATTTGTTGGAACGTGAGAGAGAAAAAATATTCTCACAGGAGGTCTTATTCTGAAACCTATGCAATACCCCTGAGAGACAATATTCTGAATCCATTGATTCTGAATGGAACCTGCCCAAACGTCTTGAAATAATTTCAATCTGCCCCCCACCTGCAGAACTGGATTGAGGGCTGCACATTCATGCAGTCTTGGGGGCTGTGATATCCCTTTTAAGGGCTATCCCCTCCCATCTCATGATCCTCCCTTTATTAGGCAAGTTCTATCAAACAGTCCTTGCCTGAAGATTGAAGTTAAACAACCACTACTTGTTGCTCACAAATATCTTGTGGAATGGAAGGGTTATGGTCCCGAGGATAATTCCTGGCAACTTTTTTCGGATATTCATGCTCCCCGACTGATTAAAAAATTTCATCTCAGGTATCCTTGGAAGCCTCATTTGGGATCCCCTGGGGTGATCCCTTGAAAGGGGGGAAATGTGATATCCCTTTAAGGGCTATCCCCTCCCATCTCATGATCCTCCCTTTATTAGACAAGTTCTATCAAACAGTCCTTGCCTGAAGATTGAAGTTAAACAACCACTACTTGTTGCTCATACTTTTTCCTTTCAGGTCATATTGTACTTTTGGCTCTACTTCTAATTTCCTGAAGTCTTGGATTATTTCCCCTACAGACACCTACCATCATCCGGATCAGATTCATACGCATCCGGATCTACTTGCCTCCGCGTCCCGGAACTAAGCCGCACACACGCCACGCTGTTTCCCAAACAGCGGTCACATCTCATCTCTCCTCTCACAAACTGGTTACCGGTATCGTATGCTGCATTATTGCTCACTGCATGTACTTGAAATAAGACTGCCATATCTGTACTTGTATTCTATCTGAATTGCCAATTGCCTAACCGGATCAGTCTGTGCTTATTATTCAGAGGTTATTTTGGTTAACTCCGCTATAGTGGATTATCAGACTTGCCACTTAAAGCTTCTATCAAGTTAACTATTTCTGCCTTCCTGTGCAAGATTGAATGACTGATATTTGTACATATTTTAGTGTGATTGAGTGTGTGTGTGTGAAGATAGAAGGATACTACTTTAACTCAAGATTGGTATTAAGACTCATAACAGAGCGAATTCACTGCTTAACTCTTACAAGAGTTTCTAGCTCCAACTTAATCAAGTCGTTTCACTTCAGTTTAAGATTTCATATAAATGACTCACATTGTCTATTCAGGTAATTTTAAGTTGTAATTACTTGCTTAGCACAAAAAAGAGCAACAAACCTTTATTTAAAAGGAATAATCTTTGAATCTAAACTGAGACATAACAGAATCTTCAGGCCTAAAGTTTAGGGGAAATCTTGTATACAGATTATAAGATGGATCCCCAGGAAGTGAAAAAATCAATTAACCAATGTTTTTCAGAAACTTGATTATTTAAACAAAGGGTTAACTGAGGTACAAGCAGAAATGGTAGCATTAAGATCCTTAGTTAAAGAATGTATTCCTACAAAAACTACTTACTGCCCTGAACCACATATACAATACCCTCAACCCTTCTCTGGCAAACGTAATGAGTATAGAGATTTTAAAAATGCATGTCATCTGCTATTCTCTCTACGCCCACGTACTTATCATTCAGAAAGAATTAAGGTGTGCACCACCATTTCATTTCTGCAAGGGGAACCCAGATCTTGGGCCAATAGGTTCTTTGAAACTAATAACCCAATTTTAGACTCATTACAGGATTTCTTCCTCGCCATGGCAAACTTATATGAGGATGCCAACACCCAGATTACTGCAGAAACTAAACTGCGCTCTTTAAAACAGGGAAAACATACTGTCGAGAAATATACTACCGAATTTCAAATGTGGTCAAATGACTCTCAATGGAACGAAATTGCTTTAAAAAATCAATTTCGTTTAGGACTCTTGGAAAATTTAAAGGATGAACTCTCTAGGTTAGAGGTTCCTGAAACCCTCTCTGGTTTAATTAAATTAAGTACTACCTTGGACCGCAGGCTTTGTGAAAGAAAAGCAGAAAGAACAGGTTATGACGTTATACCTAAACGTTACTCCATGTATACTCCAACTTCTGAAAGATCGTCAGCTCCTAGTACACCTATGGAAATAGGGGTCATCAAGGGTCCTCTCACCCCAGAGGAGAAAATCAGGAGACGATTGGAGAAATTATCTCTCTACTGTGCTCACAAGGAGCATACAGTTGCTACATCTCCAATACTCCTCAAACAAAAGAAGGGTAAGCAAGCTCATAATTCTCAATTGTGCCATATAAGCTCTGACACACAAATGACTATATTTTTTTCCTTACAGTGGGATCAGAGAAACATACAAGCCACAGCCTTGATTGACTCAGGGGCTTCTGGAAACTATATTGATAGTACCTTTGTTAAAAATAATAAAATTCCATATGTGTGTAAAGCAAAACCTGTTTTTGTCAAATTGATAGATGGATCTCTTACACAACATGGTCCTATCACCCACCACACCATACCCTTACTCATAACAACTAAGGACGGACATACTGAATATATCACATTTGATTTAATTCCTATTTCTTTACACAGTTTCATTTTTGGGTATACATGGTTACAGAGACATAACCCTACCATAGACTGGACACTTAATGACTTAAAATTAGATTCGCCTTATTGTCTAAAGACTTGCTATCCTCACTGTACAATATCTGTATTGGAGAATGGTATACCCAAACCTTATCAGGACTTGGCAGAGGTCTTTAACATGAAAGAGGCAGAAAATCTGCCTCCTCATAGGGAATTTGACTGTCCCATTGACTTGATACCTAATAGTCAAATTCCACACGGAAAGATATATCCGTTATCTCAAAATGAATTATCTTTTGTAAGGTCATATTTAGATGATAACCTTCGTAAGGGTTTCATCTCACATTCAACCTCTCCTGCAGCAGCAGGTATGTTTCTCGTGAAAAACAAGGATGGAACCATACGTCCCGTCATAGATTACAGAGCGTTAAATAACATAACAGTAAAAAACAGATACCCACTTCCGCTTATACCTGAGCTTCTTGAACGGTTACATGGCGCTACCATCTATTCTAAACTCGATTTGAAAGGAGCTTATAATCTCATACGCATCAAACAGGGTGACGAATGGAAGACAGCTTTTAGGACACGTTATGGTTTGTACCAGTATAATGTCATGCCATTTGGGCTAAGTAATGCACCCGCTACCTTTCAACATTTTATTAACGAGGTTTTCCGTGATCTAATAGACGTATGTGTTATAATATATTTAGACGACATTCTGATCTATTCTAAAAACATACAAGAACATGAAAAACACGTCCGTTGGGTACTTACTGGATTGAAGGAACACAAATTATATGCTAAACTTGAGAAATGTTCCTTTCATGTACAAGAGATCAAATTTTTAGGTTATATCATAAAACCTGACAGAATACAAATGGATCCAGAAAAAATAAATGCAATTATAAATTGGCCGGTGCCAACAACTGTAAAAGCCTTGCAAAGATTCATTGGTTTTGCAAATTTTTACCGTAAATTTATTGCTAATTTCTCAATGATTGTGAAACCATTAACACGTTTAACTAGTAAAAAACAGAAATATAAATGGACAGAAGAAGCACAGTAATCTTTTAATACACTAAAGAATCAATTCACTTCAGCACCTGTACTTGCATTACCTGACTTCAACTCTCAATTTATCCTTGAAGTAGACGCCTCCAATACTGGAATAGGAGCAATTCTTTCACAGAAAAACAAGGAAAAGACAGAGACACATCCTATAGCTTTTTATTCTAGAATGTTGACGTCTGCTGAGAGTAATTACAGCATAGGTGATAAAGAGCTACTTGCAATAAAATGTTCTTTGGAACAATGGAGACACTTACTTGAAGGATCCAGTCTTCCATTCCTGATCTATACAGATCATAAAAACCTTGAGTACTTGAAATCGAGTAAAACTCTCACTTCAAGACAAGCTCGATGGTCTATATTCTTAGACCGATTCAATTTCCTTATAAGTTACAAACCAGGAAGTTTAAATGTTAAGGCTGATGCCTTATCAAGAGTATACGAAAAACAACTTTCAGATAACTTAGATTCTATTATACCTAAAGAAAAATTCATTGGAGTTCTAACTGCTATAGAAAAAGAAATCTTAGAAGTTCAACAAAGTGACTGCAATAAACCACCATCTTGTAAAGAAGACCTAAAGACAGGTCTATATTACCACAAATCAAAATTATTCATTCCTGAATCCCTCAGGAATTCAATCCTTAAACAAACCCATGATGGTACTCTATTCGGACATCCTGGTATCAAAAAGACAACCAAATTAACTAGAAGACATTTCTGGTGGCCTAAGATGAACCACACAGTCTACGAATACGTAACGCATTGTGACGTATGCGCTAGAAATAATGTAGAACATAAAAGACCAATAGGATTACTTACACCTCTGCCAATCCCAGATAAACCTTGGAGTACCATATCTATGGATTTTATTGTTGACCTCCCGAGTTCCCAACAAAATACAACAATCCTTGTAGTGATAGATCATTTGACACATTTAGCTCATTTCATACCACTAAAGGGGTTACCATCAGCTTTAACGACAGCAACAGCATCCCTAGATTCTATAGTAAAATTACATGGTTTACCTACCACTATTATCACTGACAGAGGATCACAATTCACCTCATCATTCTGGAAATCCTTATGCAAACTTTTAAAAGTTGATTCAAGATATTCCACAGCATTTCACCCACAGACCAATGGTTTAACTGAGAGGATAAACCAAACCTTGGAGCAATACTTAAGATGTTTCATCACTCATTTACAAGATGATTGGAAAGATTATCTTCCAATGGCGGAATTCTCATACAATAATTCAATATCAGCATCTATTAAAATGACACCCTTTTATGCCACTTACGGATATAACCCAAATACCATCGCACTTTCTATGACTGAAGTTAGTTCACCTTGTGCTCAACAATTCACATCCAATCTACAGGACAGATTAGATATACTAAAATCTCATCTGTCAAACGCAAAGGCATATCAAAAAAGATACTATGATTAACATCATAGACTGAGTCCACATTATCAGATTGGAGACAAAGTTTTATTATCTATTAAAAACCTCAAGTTACAAGTTCCTTGTAAAAAAATGGCAAATCAATTTCTTGGACCTTTTGAGATTGATAAGATTTTAAACCCCAATGCTGTTAGATTGGTTCTACCTGAGTCTTACAAAATACATCCCACGTTCCATGTATCACTGCTCAAGCCATATAACGTTGATTCCATCAACACGGGTCAACTCGCACCACCTCCTATTCTAATTGATGACCAGGAAGAATTTGAGGTTCATTCTATTCTTGATTCCAGAATACATCGGGATAAACTGGAATATCTTGTGAAATGGAAGGGTTATGGTCCCGAGGATAATTCCTGGCAACTTTTTTCGGATATTCATGCTCCCCGACTGATTAAAAAATTTCATCTCAGGTATCCTTGGAAGCCTCATTTGGGATCCCCTGGGGTGATCCCTTGACAGGGGGGAAATGTGATATCCCTTTAAGGGCTATACCCTCCCATCTCATGATCCTCCCTTTATTAGACAAGTTCTATCAAACAGTCCTTGCCTGAAGATTGAAGTTAAACAACCACTACTTGTTGCTCATACTTTTTCCTTTCAGGTCATATTGTACTTTTGGCTCTACTTCTAATTTCCTGAAGTCTTGGATTATTTCCCCTACAGACACCTACCATCATCCGGATCAGATTCATACGCATCCGGATCTACTTGCCTCCGCGTCCCGGAACTAAGCCGCACACACGCCACGCTGTTTCCTAAACAGCGGTCACATCTCATCTCTCCTCTCTCAAACTGGTTACCGGTATCGTATGCTGCATTATTGCTCACTGCATGTACTTGAAATAAGACTGCCATATCTGTACTTGTATTCTATCTGAATTGCCAATTGCCTAACCGGATCAGTCTGTGCTTATTATTCAGAGGTTATTTTGGTTAACTCCGCTATAGTGGATTATCAGACTTGCCACTTAAAGCTTCTATCAAGTTAACTATTTCTGCCTTCCTGTGCAAGATTGAATGACTGATATTTTTATTTGTACATATTTTAGTGTGATTGAGTGTGTGTGCGTGAAGATAGAAGGATACTACTTTAACTCAAGATTGGTATTAAGACTCATAACAGAGCGAATTCACTGCTTAACTCTTACAAGAGTTTCTAACTCCAACTTAATCAAGTCGTTTCACTTCAGTTTAAGATTTCATATAAATGACTCACATTGTCTATTCAGGTAATTTTAAGTTGTAATTACTTGCTTAGCACAAAAAAGAGCAACAAACCTTTATTTAAAAGGAATAATCTTTGAATCTAAACATAGACATAACAGGGGCTGACTTTGGTTTCTTGTAAGGCTTGGATTTATTCCAACTCGAGGATGGCTTCTGATTGGAGCCAGAGTCTTTAGGGGCAGGAGTGGTTTTCTGTTCTCTATTCTGACGAAAGGTACAAAACTGATTAGAAGCTTTAGATTTGCCTTTAGACTTTTATCTTGAGGAAAAAACTCCCTTCCCCCCAGTAATAGTGGAAATAATAGAATCCAACTGGGAACCAAACAAATTATTACCCTGGAATGATAGAGATAGTAACCTAGATTTAGATACCATGTCAGCATTCCCTGATTTGAGCCATACAGCTCTTCTAGCTAAAATAGCCAAAGACATAGATTTAACATTAATCTTGATGATATCAAAAATAGCATCACAGATAAAATGATTAGCATGTTGAAGCAAATGAACAATGCTATGCAAATCAGAGTCTTTTTCCTGTTGTGCTAAGCTATCCAACCAAAAAGTTGATGCAGCCGCAGCATCAGCCATAGAAATGGCAGGTCTGAGCATATAGCCAGAATGCAAATAAGCTTTACTAATAAGATTCAATCTTTCTATCTAAAGGATCCTTAAAAGAAGTACTATCTTCCATAGGAATAATAGTACGTTTAGCAAGAGTAGAAATCAACCTTAGGGACTTTTTTGCAAAACCTGGCAAAGGATACAACTTTTTAAACCTTGAAGAAGGAACAAAAGAAGTACCAGGCTTAGACCATTCCTTTCCTTAGAAATCACATCAGAAATTGCATCAGGAACAGGAAAAACCTCAGGAGTAGTCACAGGAGGTTTATAAACAGAATTTAAATGTTTACTGGATTTATTATCAAGAGGACTCCTCAATATCCAAAGTTATTAACACTTCTTTTAACAAAGAACGAATATACTCAATCTTAAAAAGATAAGATGATTTATCAGTGTTAATGTCTGAAGTAGGATCTTCTGAGTCATAGAGATCCTCATAAGAGGGTGATATATCAGTATGTTGCCGTTCATTACAAATTTCATCAGTATTATGAGATGTTTTAAAATACCTTTTACATTTATTTAAAGGCAGTATAGCAGCCATAGCCTTCTGTATCGCATCAACAATATCATTTTTCATATCAACATGGATATCATGTACTTTAGATGTTGAAGGAACAACAGATACTGTACTAGCACTAATATTAACCGTTTCTGCATTCAAAAGCATATCATGACAACTGTTACATACTACAGCTGGAGATATAATCTCCACTATCTTACAACAGATACACTTAGCTTTGGTAGAACTGTGTTCAGGTAGCATGGTTCCTACAGCAACTTCTGAGACAGGATCAGATTGAGACATCTTGTAAAATGTAAAAAAGAAAAATAACATTAAACAGAAATATCTTATTTCCACATATAGAAGTATCAGGAATGGGAAACAATGCAAATGCTAAAATTGGCAAAAAAGTAATAGCATAGCCCTCTGAGCATAAAGAAGGCAAGGAGCATATAGGAAGTGAGGTAAAATAAAACTAAATTTTTGGGCGCAAAGTATGACGCACAACGCAAAAGGAAGTTGAGAAATTTTTTGGCCCCAACAAACATCCAGAAATGACACAACTCGCATCATAACAAACACATTTTCACACCAAACAACCTAGCGTCAACTAAGACGCAGGAAATTATGAACTTGCATCATGACAGACGCATATTCGCGCCCAAAAAATGTCTCGCACCAAGAATGACTCAATAATTAACAGCATTTTGCGCCCTTGCAAGCCTAATTTGCCCGCAAGTTTAAAAAAAAAAAAAAAGTCAAATTGAAAAAAAGACTATGCCCCAGGTAAGACAAACTTCCTAAACATGATTCCCATAACGAAACTCCTGGACTGCAAAGGGAAATACACATAGACCTGACTCATGGCAAATATAAGTAAAATACATATATTTAAAACTTTATATTAATACATAAAGCGCCAAACCATAGCTGAGAGTGTCTTTAAATAATGATACATACTTACCGAAAGACACCCATCCACATATAGCAGATAGCCAAACTAGTACTGAAAGCTATCAGCAGAAGTAATGGTATATAAGAGTATATCATCAATCTGAAAAGGGAGGTAGGAGATGAATCTCTACGACCGATAACAGAGAACCCTTGAAAAGATTTCCTGCAAGGAAAACCATAAAATCAAACAGGCGATACTCTCTTCACATCCCTCTGGCAAACACTGTACTCTGAGAGGAATTGGGCTTCAGAATGCGTAGAAGCACTTATCATAGAAGAAATCATAAAAATCAAGTACAAACTTACTTCACCACCTCCAAAGGAGGCTAACGGCTAGATTTGGAGTTTTGTCGGTAACGACCCGAAAAACTAACGCCGGCTTTTTTCTGGCCGCACCATAAAAACAACTCTGGTATTGAGAGTCCACATAAAGGCTGCGTTAGGCTCCAAAAAAGGAGCGTAGAGCATTTTTAACGCAGCTTCAACTCTCGATACCAGAGTTGCTTACGCAAGCGGCCAGCCTCAAAAACGTGCTCGTGCACGATTCCCCCATAGGAAACAATGGGGCTGTTTGAGCTGAAAAAAAACCTAACACCTGCAAAAAAGCCGCGTTCAGCTCCTAACGCAGCCCCATTGTTTGCTATGCGGAAACACTTCCTACGATTGCACCTAACACCCTAACATGTACCCCGAGTCTAAACACCCCTAACCTTACACTTATTAACCCCTAATCTGCCGCCCCCGCTATCGCTGATCCCTGCATATTATTATTAACCCCTAATCTGCTGCTCCGTAAACCGCCGCTACTTACATTATCCCTATGTACCCCTAATCTGCTGCCCTAACATCACCGACCCCTATATTATATTTATTAACCCCTAATCTGCCCCCCACAACGTCGCCTCCACCTGCCTACACTTATTAACCCCTAATCTGCCGACCGGACCTGAGCGCTACTATAATAAAGTTATTAACCCCTAATCCGCATCACTAACCCTATAATAAATAGTATTAACCCCTAATCTGCCCTCCCTAATATCGCCGACACCTAACTTCAATTATTAACCCCTAATCTGCCGACTGGAGCTCACCGCTATTCTAATAAATGTATTAACCCCTAAAGCTAAGTCTAACCCTAACACAAACACCCCCCTAAATTAAATATAATTTACATCTAACGAAATTAATTAACTCTTATTAAATAAATTATTCCTATTTAAAGCTAAATACTTACCTGTAAAATAAATCCTAATATAGCTACAATATAAATTATAATTACATTGTAGCTATTTTAGGATTAATATTTATTTTACAGGCAACTTTGTAATTATTTTAACCAGGTACAATAGCTATTAAATAGTTAAGAACTATTTAATAGCTACCTAGTTAAAATAATTACAAAATTACCTGTAAAATAAATCCTAACCTAAGTTAAAATTAAACCTAACACTATACTATCATTAAATTAATTAAATACAATACCTACAATTACCTACAATTAAACCTAACACTACACTATCAATAAATAAATTAAATACAATTCCTACAAATAACTACAATGAAATATACTAACTAAAGTACAAAAAATAAAAAAGAACTAAGTTACAAAAAATAAAAAAATATTTACAAACATAAGAAAAATATTACAACAATTTTAAACTAATTACACCTACTCTAAGCCCCCTAATAAAATAACAAAGCCCCCCAAAATAAAAAATGCCCTACCCTATTCTAAATTACTACAGTTCAAAGCTCTTTTACCTTACCAGCCCTGAACAGGGCCCTTTGCGGGGCATGCCCCAAAGAATTCAGCTCTTTTGCCTGTAAAAAAATAAACATACAATACCCCCCCAACATTACAACCCACCACCCACATACCCCTAATCTAACCCAACCCCCCCTTAAATAAACCTAACACTAAGCCCCTGAAGATCTTCCTACCTTATCTTCACCATACCAGGTTCACCGATCCGTCCTGAAGAGCTCCTCCGATGTCCTGATCCAAGCCCAAGCGGGGGGCTGAAGAGGTCCATGATCCAGCTGAAGTCTTCATCCAAGCAGGAGCTGAAGAGGTCCATGATCCGGATGAAGTCTTCATCCAAGCGGGAGCTGAAGAGGTCCATGATCCGGATGAAGTCTTCTATCAACGGCATCTTCAATCTTCTTTCTTCCGGATCCATCTTGCAGACCTCCGACGCGGAACATCCTCTTCTCCCGATGCCTACTAGCCGAATGACGGTTCCTTTAAGGGATGTCATCCAAGATGGCGTCCCTCGAATTCCGATTGGCTGATAGGATTCTATCAGCCAATCGGAATTAAGGTAGGAATATTCTGATTGGCTGATGGAATCAGCCAATCAGAAACAAGTTCAATCCGATTGTCTGATACAATCAGCCAATCAGATTGAGCTTGCATTCTATTGGCTGATCGGAACAGCCAATAGAATGCGAGCTCAATCTGATTGGCTGATCAGCCAATCGGAATTCGAGGGACGCCATCTTGGATGACGTCCCTTAAAGGAACTGTCATTCGGCTAGTAGGCGTCGGGAGAAGAGGATGTTCCGCGTCGGAGGTCTGCAAGATGGATCCGGAAGAAAGAAGATGGAAGATGCCGTTGATAGAAGACTTCATCCGGATCATGGACCTCTTCAGCTCCCGCTTGGATGAAGACTTCAGCCGGATCATGGATTTCTTCAGCTCCTGCTTGGATGAAGACTTCAGCCGTATCATGGACCTCTTCAGCCCCCCGCTTGGGCTTGGATCAGGACATCGGAGGAGCTCTTCTGGACGGATCGGTGTGATACCCGGTGAGGTGAAGACAAGGTAGGATGATCTTCAGGGGCTTAGTGTTAGGTTTATTTAAGGGGGGTTTGGGTTAGATTAGGGGTATGTGGGTGGTGGGTTGTAATGTTGGGGGGCTTGGGTATTGTATGTTTTTTTTTACAGGCAAAAGAGCTGAACTTCTTGGGGCATGCCCGGCAAAGGGCCCTGTTCAGGGCTGGTAAGGTAAAAGAGCTTTGAACTTTAGTAATTTAGAATAGGGTAGGGCATTTTTTTATTTTGGGGGCTTTGTTATTTTATTAGGGGGCTTAGAGTAGGTGTAATTAGTTTAAAATTGTTGTAATATTTTTCTTATGTTTGTAAATATTTTTTTATTTTTTGTAACTTAGTTCTTTTTTATTTTTTGTACTTTAGTTAGTTTATTTAATTGTATTTATTTGTAGGAATTGTATTTAATTAATTTTTTGATAGTGTAGTGTTAGGTTAATTGTAGGTAATTGTAGGTAGTTTATTTAATTAATTTATTGATAGTGTAGTGTTAGGTTTAATTGTAACTTAGGTTAGGATTTATTTTACAGGTAAATTTGTAATTATTTTAACTATTTTAGCTATTAAATAGTTCTTAACTATTTAATAGCTATTGTACCTGGTTAAAATAAATACAAAGTTACCTGTAAAATAAATATTAATCCTAAAATAGCTATAATATAATTATAATTTATATTGTAGCTATATTAGGATTTATTTTACAGGTAAGTATTTAGCTTTAAATAGGAATAATTTATTTAATAAGAGCTAATTAATTTCGTTAGATTAAAATTATATTTAATTTAGGGGGGTGTTAGTGTTAGGGTTAGACTTAGCTTTAGGGGTTAATACATTTATTAGAATAGCGGTGAGCTCCAGTTGGCAGATTAGGGGTTAATGTTTGAAGTTAGGTGTCGGCGATGTTAGGGAGGGCAGATTAGGGGTTAATACTATTTATTATAGGGTTAGTGAGGCGGATTAGGGGTTAATAACTTTATAATAATAGCGGTAAGGTCCGCTCGGCAGATTAGGGGTTAATAAGTGTAGGCAGGTGGAGGCGACATTGAGGGGGGCAGATTAGGGGTTAATAAATATAATATAGGGGTCGGCGGTGTTAGGGGCAGCAGATTAGGGGTACATAAATATAACGTAGGTGGCGGCGCTTTGCGGTCGGCAGATTAGGGGTTAATTATTGTAGGTAGCTGGCGGCGATGTTGTGGGGGGCAGGTTAGGGGTTAATAAATATAATATAGGGGTCGGCGGTGTTAGGGGCAGCAGATTAGGGGTACATAAGTATAACGTAGGTGGCGGTCGGCAGATTAGGGGTTAAAAAAATGTAATCGAGTGGCGGTGATGTGGGGGGACCTCGGTTTAGGGGTACATAGGTAGTTTATGGGTGTTAGTGTACTTTAGAGCACAGTAGTTAAGAGCTTTATAAACCGGCGTTAGCCCAGAAAGCTCTTAACTACTGACTTTTTTCCTGCGGCTGGAGTTTTGTCGTTAGATGTCTAACGCTCACTTCAGACACGACTCTAAATACCGGAGTTAGAAAAATCCCATTGAAAAGATAGGATACGCAATTGATGTAAGGGGATCTGCGGTATGGAAAAGTCGCGGCTGAAAAGTGAGCGTTAGACCCTATTTTGAGGGACTCCAAATACCGGAGGTAGCCTAAAACCAGCGTTAGGAGCCTCTAACGCTGGTTTTCACGGCTAACGCCAAACTCCAAATCTAGGCCTATGTTTGTAAAACTGAATTGTGGGTGTGGTGAGGGGTGTTTTCATTTTGTGGTGTTTTTTTTTGTTTTGTTTTTAAACAGGGTATTAGAATAGGAATCATTTTTATTGTTTTGGATAATTTTGTTTGTTATTTTTTGTAATGGTAGGTTTTTCATCTTTTGTAATTTTAGAGTTTTTTATTTTTTGTAATTTTAGTGTTTTTTATTTTTGTTATAGTGTAAGGCAGCTTTGGTTTTAGTTCATGGGTAAGTTTGTATTTATTATAACTAGATAGTTAGTGAATAGTTAATAACTATTTACTAACTAGTCTACCTAGTTAAAATAAATACAAACTTACCTGTAAAATAAACAATAAGTTACATTGTAGCTAGCTTAGGTTTTATATCACAGGTAAGTATGTATTTAGTTTTAAATAGGTATTATTTAGTTAATAATTGTAACTTTAATTTAGCTCTATTTTAATTATGTTAAAGTTAGGGGATGTTAAGGTTAGAGTTAGGGCTAGCTTTAGCTTTATTTAGTGGTGGCGATGTCGGGGAATGGCAGAATAGGGGTTAATATCTTTAATATAGTGTGGGCGATATTGGGAGCGGCAGATTAGGGGTTAATAGATTTATTTCAGTGGCGGCGATGTCAGGAGCGGCAGATTAGGGGTTAAAAAGTTTATGTAAGTTTCGGTGATGTCGGGGGCAGCAGATTAGGGGTATTTAGACGTGGGGTTTATGTTAGGGTGTTAGGTTTAAACATAACTTTTTTTCCCCCATAGACATCAATGGGGTTGCGTTACAGAGCTTTTTCATTCCGCTCTTCAGGTGTTAGGGTTTTTCTAACACTCTCTCTCCATTTATGTCTATGGGGAAAAAGCAGCTCTTGTATTTTGTGGGGTATGGACAAGCCGGCTTTTAAAAAACTCGTAATAGCAGCGCTATGGAGGGTGAAATAACGCAACTTTTGTTGCGTTCGTTATCTACATTCTATAGCGCAAAACTTGTAATCTAGGTGTAAATGTTTTGTTGAATAGTCATCAGAAATGGGTGAATATCAAGCAGAAGATTCATATATTGCAGATAAACATTTAAATATTGATTCCCTATACCATAAAACGTGCTACAGAACTTTACATTGCTATACAAATAAATAATAATAATAATAAGAAGAAGAAGATGAAAGGAGAATCAACATTTGAATGTTACATTTAACAATAGATTACATTGTTTAAACCAAAGATTTACATTTTACCGAACTTTAAAACATTTAGGGCCAGATTACAAGTGGTGTGTTAACAGCTACGCATGAACGATAAGGGGTTTATCACAGCTGTTTGTGCGCATCTAGGTTTTCGTTTGTATTACAAGTAGAAAGTAACCAAGATCCCTTGAGTGTAGTTGAAGTTAACACGCTTCGGGTTAGCGCAACCTCAGAGCTCTGGTTAACTGTTTCTCAAAATAAAAAAGTGTCACAAAACACATAAAAATACATTATAAAGTACAGTTACACTCATAATAACACCATCTAATAAAAAATATTTTAAAAAAAACTATTGCACAAAAAAAGTTTTAAGGGCTCAAAGGTACAAGGTCGCAGGTGTAAGAAAAAAATAATGCAGGCAAACGGCTTTAAAGGGACAGTCAAGTCCAAAAAAACCCCATCATGCTTCAAATAGGGCATGCAATTTTAAACAACTTTCCAATGTACTTTTATTACCAATTTTGCTTTGTTCTCTTGGTATTCTTAGTTGAAAGCAAAACCTAGGAGGTTCATATGCTAATTTCTTAGACTTTGAAGGCCGCCTCTAATCTAAATGCATTTTGATTGTTTTTCACCACTAGAGGGCATTAGTTCACTTGTTTCATATAGATAACATTGAGCTCATGCACGGGAATTTACTATAGAGACAGCTCTGATTGGCTAAAATGCAAGTCTGTCAAAATAACCTAAATAAGGGGGCAGTCTGCTGAGGCTTAGATACAAGGTAATTACAGAGGTAAAACGTGTATAATTATAACTGTGTTGGTTATGCAAAACTGGGGGATTGGTAATTAAGGGATTATCTATCTTTTAAAAAAACTAAAATTCTGGTGTTGACTGTCCCTTTAACATAGAGATACATACAAATATATATACAGTATCTCACAAAAGTGAGTACACCCCTCACATTTTTAAAAATATTTTATTATATCTTTTCATGTGACAACAGTGACCATACCCCCCAACTGTCCCGATTTTCGCGGGACAGTCCCGATTTTAGGGGTCTGTCCCCCTGTCCCTGGTTGCTAGCTATCTGTCCCGATTTGCCCCAGGCATTAAAAAAAAAAAATTCGATTGGGCCCATATTCAGAAGCAGCTGGCTTTGCTCTCACAGGGTTAGATACCTGTTATATTCCCTGTGGAAAATTAATGGTGTGTGGGTTAAGCAGGAGTAAGAAGGCTGTATACACTCTGACCGCGGGTAATGGTGACCTCTCTAACCTACCTCTGGTAGTGATGATGTCTAACCCCTGGTGATAATACTAGCATGCCTTCAGTTTTATACAATGAGCAGTGCTAATACCAGGGTAACGAACAGTGGCAGTAGCAGACTGCCAGCTAATGTGCTTGCCAACCCCAGGACCCCATACAGATACCCATATATGATGTAGTGTGAGTGTCTATCTGTATCCATAACTGTGTGTGTGTATCTGTATGTATAAGTTTATGCTATGAAGTGTGTGTGTGTCTGCATGTATAAGTATAAGCTATGTAGTGTGTGTATGTGTATCTGCATGTATAAGTGTGTATCTGCATGTATAAGTGTATGCTATGTAGTATGTGTGTATCTGCATGTATAAGTGTATACTATGTAGTGTCTGTGTATCTGCATGTATAAGTGTATTCTGCATGTATAAGTGTATGCTATGTAATGTGTGTGTGTTTGTGTATCTGCATGTATAAGTGTATACTATGTAGTGTCTGTGTATCTGCCTGTATAAGTGTATGCTATGTAGTGTGTGTGTATCTGCATGTATAAGTGTATACTATGTAGTGTGTGTGTATCTGCCTGTATAAGTGTATGCTATGTAGTGTGTGTGTATCTGCATGCATACGTGTATGCTATGTAGTGTGTGTGTTTATCTGCATGTGTAAGTGTATGCTATGTAGTGTGTGTGTGTATCTGCATGTATAAGTGTATGCTATGTAGTGTGTG
Organism: Bombina bombina; assembly: GCF_027579735.1. NCBI lineage: Eukaryota > Metazoa > Chordata > Amphibia > Anura > Bombinatoridae > Bombina > Bombina bombina. The sequence goes on along the minus strand of NC_069503.1, from coordinate 1,081,219,469 downwards.
TGTGTATCTGCATGTGTAAGTGTATGCTATGTAGTGTGTGTGTGTATCTGCATGTATAAGTGTATGCAATGTAGTGTGTGTGTGTATCTGCATGTATAAGTGTATGCTATGTAGTGTGTGTGTGTATCTGCATGTATAAGTGTATGCTATGTAGTGTGTGTGTATCTGCATGTGTAAGTGTATGCTATGTAGTGTGTGTATCTGCATGTATAAGTGTATTCTATGTAGTGTGTGTGTGTATCTGCATGTGTAAGTGTATGCTATGTAGTGTGCTACTGTGCATTTTTGCTGACTTTAAAGACCAGAATCTAGAATATTAATGGGGAATGCAGAGAGCAGTTTTAAAGAATTTCTTATTAAATGTCCAATTAAGATAAAAATATTTAGCAATGTTTTTGCAAAGGCTAATTAAATACATAGCTCACATAGCCATACCAGTGGTTTGAGCTTGTGTTTGATTTGCTGCATAAGAGTATTAAAATATATAACTTTATTAAGAATTTTATTTATATTACTTTGGTCTTATGATTTTTTAAGCCCCGCCCACCACATTTCATTTTTTTTGCCGTGTGTGTGTGTGTGTGTGTGTGTGTGTGGGGGGGGGGGGGGTGTCCCTCTTTTGAATTTTGAAATGTTGGGAGGTATGCAACACTGAAGAAATTACACTTAGCTACAATGTAAAGTAGTGAGTGTACAGCCTGTATAACAGTGTAAATTTGCTGTCCCCTCAAAATAACTCAGCACACAGCCATTAATGTCTAAACCATTGGCAACAAAAGTGAGTACATCCCTAAGTGGAAATGTCAAAAACTGGGGCAAATTAGCCATTTTCTCTCCCCGGTGTCATGTGACTCATTAGTGTTACAAGGTCTCAGGCATGAATGGCGAGCAGGTGTGCTAAATTTGGTGTTATCGCTCTCACACTCTCTCATACTGGTCACTGGAAGTTCAACATGGCACCTCATGGCAAATAACTTTCTGAGGACCTGAAAAAAAGAATTGTTGCTCTACATAAAGGTGTCCTAGGCTATAAAAAGATTGCCAATAACCTGAATGTGAGCTGCAGCACAGTGGACAAGACCATACAGTGGTTTCATAGGACAGGTTCCACAGGCCTCGCCATGGTCAACCAAAGAAGTTGAGTGCACGTGCCCAGCGTCATATCCAGAGGAAGCCTCTTCTAAAGATGATGCACAATAAAGCCTGCAAACAGTTTGCTGAACACATGCAGACTAAGGAAATGGATTACTGGAACATTGTAGCAAAGTGTCATTTCTTTAGTGTTGTCACATGAAAATATATAATAAAATATTTACAAAAATTTGAGGGGTGTACTCACTTTTGTGAGATACTGTGTATATAAATATAAATATATATATATATATATATATATATATATATATATATACAAAACACGGAAGGGGACTGCACTCTCAGACCAGACCTGGTACACATACCATGACCCTGCAACATGCTCAGCCCTGGGTGCTCACTGGCACTCACAAGAAGCTGTGCTGTCCCCAGAGTCACAGGCAGTTAACCCCAGACAGGTCTGGGTGCACGAACCATAGGGAGAATTACAAAACAAATTAATACAACACACAGAGAGTCCAGCACTCACAAGCTCTCAGCTAAGATTAAAAGCAAAAATGGAAGGGTTAGTTACCATATTTGGCCAAATGGGACAAGCCCAGGTACCACATCAAGGTCCCTTCCAAAAACCTGGGACCCTAAACAGCCACACAATGCAAGCTCTCAATCCAACAAACTGGGAACAAGTGAAGGGTGCACAGGCCTATGTAATCACCCCAGACATATACAAAACACGGAAGGGGACTGCACTCTCAAACCAGACTGGGTACATATCCCATAACCCTGCAACATGCTCAGCCCGGGGTGCTCACTGACACTCACAGGAAGCTGTGCTGTCCCCAGAGTCACAGACAGTTAACCCCAGACAGGTCTGGGTGAAAGAACCATAGGGAGAATTACAAAACAAATTAATACAACTCACAGAGAAAGTCCAGCACTCACTTACAAGCTCTCCGCTAAGATTAAAAGCAAAAATGGAAGGGTTAGTTTCTGAATTTGGACAAAAGGGACAAGCCCAGGTACCACTTCAAGGTCCCTTATAAATACCTGGGACCATAAACAGCCACACAATGCTAGCTCTCAATCCAACAAACTGGGAACAAGCAAAGGGTGCTCAGGCTTAAGTAATCACCCCAGACATATACATTCCTTAGCCTGATGAAATGGCATCTGTTTTGCTGAGAAACACGTTGCTTTGTTTTTAGTGTACTCAATAAAGTTTACACTTTTTTATCTTACTTGCTCTTACATTCTTATCATTATATACGATCCTTTGGCTTATATGTGTTGACCTTTATTGCATTGGTCTGAAGCCTTCCTGCATATATCATCCCACAGACTTTGGGTGACCAGATTTCCATCGTAAATATTTGCATCTGAGATTGGTCTTCATCCGGACCTAATCTTATGTGACCTAATGTTCCTGGGCTACACTTTGAGTCTATCGGACAATTTCATTGGTCCCGTACTGCCTAGTTAGGCACTCCGGTTGTGCCGTCATCTCTGTGAGAAGCCACCCTTAGTGGTTGAGTGTGCCCCTGTGTATGGTTTGTGCCTTGTGCAGACAATATTACCCTATGTGGCGCCTCTCTCTTCCTTTCTAACAGGATTCTTTTATAATCATGTATATATATATATATAAATATATATATATATATATATATATATATATGTATTTTATATAGGTATAAATAAATTGTGTACTATAATACCATCTGATATATATTTAAAAATATGTATTTATGAATAAATAGGAAATATTGTTTTATGTGCAAAACATCAGAAAGTGAAATATTCATATTTTTATGTCGGGTTGGCGCAATTGAGAATATCCATTCATGATTGTGCGTGAGTAGGGTGTTCCCCACTTATTTTGCTCCCCTCACTTCTATGAGGGAATAGGTTTGTGCAATATCCTAAGTTTGTCTTTTTACGTGCGTCAGGTTAGTGCACAAGTGTAAACAGTTTACTTTCAACTTGTACACTCCACTTGTAATCAGGCACTTATTTAACAGAAACAAACTGGGCTTAATTGTAGCCCAGATCGAAGCATTCAATCATTCCTTGTGGTTTTATAACATGTTGCAACCAGTGTTTTTGTTTGATTTTTAATGACCAATCTGTCACATCAATTTGTCAATACACTTTTTGTTGGGGGGGCTGTTTTTTGTTGCTGAAAAGCAAAATCCAAATATTCTGTATTTGTTGTTTTATCATATACAAAAACACATTTATTTAAAAATAACTGTCAAGCATCCTTTATATATATATATATATATATATATATATATATATATTTTTTTTTTTCCTTAGACTCAATCATTTTAATAAGTTCTGTTTTATGAATGAATCACACATCCATCTGTCACAACAAGCAATACTTGCTTTATGTTTCCTTGTATACATAAAATAAATCAATACAGTATGGGAAGTAAAAAATAAAACAATCACAAAAAGGTCTGCAAAAGACTTCTGTGGTTCACTTGAACAAAGTTTAGAGGTGGAAAGGTTATCAGTGAAAAAGCACATATTCAATGGAAACAGACAACAATAAAATCACAATAAGCTAAACTGTCACCAGAGTTAGAAATATATCAATAGCACTAAGGTGACCTTTTAGATTATGGTAGGAAGATGCCTCAAGAGTAATTCACTAATTAAACAAAAGCTAAAAATACAAACCACAGTTAAGCAACAGAATAAATTGTGAGGAAATAATACGTTAACAGCTTGTTTCCATAGTACCCGGATGCACATTTTTAAATAGAAATAGAAGAAAAATTGCAAATATGTTTGTGATGAAAGACAACTGTTTACAAAATCACTGGTAGATGGAACTAATTGAGGTTATAAGGTGTCAGGCATCTACTTACGTCAACTGCACCGACATTTGTAGGTCTGGTTGATCAATTCATATTGTTTCCTCATTACCAACAAGGATTACAGTGTCAACTTTGAGACGCAGGCTTAGGAGCATTTACAATACTATGTTTTACATTTATTATAAACATGAAAGTAGTTCTTCAATTTAAGCCAATTCTTTTTTTTTTTTTAAATAAAATTATTATTATAATTAATACACACGATAAAAGTTTTTATTTTTCCAAATAACCTTTAGTAAAATCAACTGCAGTATATTTATGGTTAAGTTATCTATTTAGCTTTCTACACTTATTTGATTTTCTTTAGAAATGTAAACAATGTTGGTCTTTTTTTTGATCCGCGACTATCAGCAGAAGAACAAAACACTTCTAAAAATATCTTAGGCTTTTAGTTATTTTAATTACTGGCTAAATGTTAAATATTTAAATGTAACAAGTAGTCTATTCAACCTGCACATAAACACAAATATTTTGCATTCATCTGCAGCTTAACAACGTGCAGTCAGTTTAATGTAATTGAAATATTTTTGGGGAAAATGGATTTACATTAACTTCATAAATATTGAAGAACAGTAAGGCAATACTGCAACATGTAGAAAAAGACATAAATCACATTTCTGAAAATATTTCTGAATATATAATATAATCAGACACAGAATTTGTGTACTTTCTGTTATGTATTTTAAGGAGGAAAATAAACAAGTGATTTAAAGCACAAGAAAATATATAAATTACTAAAAAAAAGTATCTGTAATGATATTATATATTTTTAACACAATATAAAGTATTATTATTATTTTTTCCACATATAGAAAAAAAGAGATACAACTTAATAGTTAAACACATTTTATGCAGCATTTAACAATTAAATATCAAATTTAAACTATTATGATTCAGATAAAGTATAGAAATAAAAAAAAAGTTCTAGAATCTGCTTTCAAATTTACTTAATTCTCTTGGTATCCTTTTTTGAAATTTATCTCAATATCAATATAAGAAATAAAGAGCACACATTTCAATGTTTTATTATAAGTGCATAAGGTAGTACTATGCTGAACAATCTCACATTTTAATTTTACTCATACATATAATAGTGTAAGGGATCCCCCTTTAATATATAGCAGCCACTCTTGGATCTTCAATACAAGGGTGGCAGTCTGCAAATTAACAAGCAGAAAAAGAAATGGACTTAGGTGTTTCTAACAGGACAACAATGAAAAAATTACAGTAGGATATTCCTAACTAATCTAAATGAGTGGAAGTAAGCAGGAATGAACGATGATATATAGTAAGAGACTTTGAGCTGTAGAGCCTACTTAAGATCACCTATTATTTTTGGGAATTGGAGATCTGATTATCAAGCAATACCCTAAGAACCCACCTATCCCTCTATCCTGACCACTGACAGCAGATCTAGGTAAGGACCGACTGGGTAGAATATCCTAATAATTGGCGCTTGTAAGCTATGTATCAATAATACCCTACACTAGTGAAACCTGCCGGGGAGAAAGAGAAAAAAACACAACAAAGAACAAAAATGACCCCCTCCCATCAGGCAACACATATTAAAACAGTAGATAAAATTCCTCAAGGGTAGAATATCCTAATAATTGGCGCTTGTAAGCTATGTATCAATAATACCCTACACTAGTGAAACCTGCCGGGGAGAAAGAGAAAAAAACACAACAAAGAACAAAAAAGACCCCCTCCCATCAGGCAACACATATTAAAACAATAGATAAAATTCCTCATGTAGAGAAAATAGAAAGTTTCCCAGAGCTACATATTGTGGACTGTCATTGTTTAGTGCCCCCTTTCTATATAAAATACATTAATATCATAGGCATAAACTTAGAGAAAATGATATACATGAACTGTTTATATATTCTCTACATATTTAACCTCTTTGTGTATCTTCAAATATTTTCAAAATAATAATAGGCTATTTAATAAGGAGAGCAAGCCCTAGAACAGCATATAAAGTCCTGCAGTATGTCTATAATAAAAGTAACATCTTAAAAAGTCCCAAAGTGTACTCAACACATTAATAAACAGCAAGATGACTTGAACATGTCTCAGAGGTAATATTTTCTCAATAATTATAACAGTCAGATTTGGGGTCTGCTGTCACCATTATAACCTCTTCAAGTGAAGTAACTTTAAAGTTTAAGGTAGGTATCTGATGTAAAAACAAAGACAAACTCACAAAGTGGTGTTGGGTAGACAAACACCATCAACAAATTAATTTTATTTGAAATATTAATATAGTTCATTTTTTGTTATTCGTTTTATCCAAAATGAATTCATTTGCTCATTCGTTTTGGCCAAATATTCATTAACATATTTGTTTGTTAACAAATATTTGTTCACCATTATTTTCAATGTGCAGCAGAATATGCAATTTTAGCCCAAAATATACATTAATTAAATTTAAAAAAAATTAAAAGAATTGTTTATTTAATGCTAACAATCGTTACAGAATATATAAAAATAATTTCATGAAGAATTAAGAATTTCATTTTGCAAAAATTAAACAATTCCTTTTATATTACTTTTAATAATACAGGTGGAAAACTCTTTATCCAAACTATTTGGGACTAGAAAAGGTTTATGAATAGTTTAGATTTTGGAATACTTGGACCTTTAAAATAGGGTGGTTGGAAGATGCATGGAACCAAGTATAAATAACAATATCATGTAATTTAGGCAATATAATTAAATTTCATAATACATGTAACTAAAGGTAGTTTTATATCAGTTTTTAAATACTTTTTTGACTTACAGGCAGGAAATATAGTCATTTTTTATATTTTTTTTTATATTTTTTAAATATTAGTAAAAAAGTTTGGATTTTAGAATAAGTTTGGATTTTGGAATTCTGGATTTGGGAATTTGTGCCTTTATTGTGTGAGAGATATTCAAAGAGTAAGGATTTTTTTTTCCATAAGAAATTTCACACATTACACTTTTCATAGTTGCAACATTTAAACAATTATTTCAGGGACACTTTGCGGCAAAGCAAGTAGGCAGGTTACCGGAGTATTGACGACCTACTGTTCAACTGCTCCACACATCAGTTCTGCAATCAAAAAACACCTATTTGATAGTAATAGTATAATTTAGATTTATCCATAGCTTATTATACAGATTACCTCACCAAAAACTTACACCTACTCCATAATATTAACAGTTCCAGACTCTGGAACACATTCTGTTCATATGATTATTGTTACAACACAGCATCAAAATTAGGCAGACAAATAATGTGTGAACACATTCAATAATACTAATAACAATATTCAGCAGTTAATTATATTTAAATAATTATATATATATATTCATTTTAGTAGAGGGGTAGAGCACTCATGAGACAATTGCATGTAGCATAATCCAGTGCCCAGGGTGCCTCCGTAATGAGGTTTAAATAAATGAGCAGAAAGATATGGTGCACTTACTGGGACTTAAATAAATGTTCCTTATAATGATAGTGACATTTCGGGGTTACCCCCATCCTCAGATCCTCAGACCAATAATCTAACCAAATACAATAACACTCTTACCTTATAAAGAGCCTCCACCTAACTGTTTGCTTCCCAGCGCTACTATTGGTGTTCCGTCAGCCTGTGACATCACGTACCATCCGCTATCACGTGACCCAACATGCATGTGACTATCGTCCCGCGTCAACCAGATGCCGTTACCATAGTAGGCCTGCAAATACAAGGAAACAGATGACACCATGATGTTTGTCATATTTACGTGACTTGTAAACAAATGAAAACAATACATTGACGATACTGGTGCAGACATATAATCATTGAACAGACCCAAGACTCCTACATTAAATAAAAATACTGATATTAAAGGTACAGTAAAGTCAAAACTAAACTTTCATGATTCAGATAGGGCATGCAATTTTAAACAACTTTCCAATTTACTTTTATCATCAAATTTGCTTTGTTCCCTTGGTGGTATTTTTGAAAAGCTAAACCTAGCTAGGCTCAAACTGATTTCTAAACAGTTGAAAACCGCCTCCTAGCTCAGAGCATTTTTGAAAGTTTTTCACACTTAGACTGTGCTAGTTCACATGTGTCATATGAGTATTTTGACCACATTATCCTCTTTATGCATGTTGTCTTACTCCAAGCTGTATAGGCTCGAAAGCCTACTACCAATTAAGCATATTAGGTGATGTGCATCTCTGTAATGAGAAGGGGTGTGGTCTAATGACATCAACACCCTATATCAGGTGTGCATAATTATTAGGCAACTTCCTTTCCTTTGGCAAAATGGGTCAAAAGAAGGACTTGACAGGCTCAGAAAAGTCAAAAATAGTGAGATATCTTGCAGAGGGATGCAGCACTCTTAAAATTGCAAAGCTTCTGAAGCGTGATCATCGAACAATCAAGCGTTTCATTCAAAATAGTCAACAGGGTCGCAAGAAGCGTGTGGAAAAACCAAGGCGCAAAATAACTGCCCATGAACTGAGAAAAGTCAAGCGTGCAGCTGCCACTTGCCACCAGTTTGGCCATATTTCAGAGCTGCAACATCACTGGAGTGCCCAAAAGCACAAGGTGTGCAAAACTCAGAGACATGGCCAAGGTAAGAAAGGCTGAAAGACGACCACCACTGAACAAGACACACAAGCTGAAACGTCAAGACTGGGCCAAGAAATATCTCAAGACTGATTTTTCTAAGGTTTTATGGACTGATGAAATGAGAGTGAGTCTTGATGGGCCAGATGGATGGGCCCGTGGCTGGATTGGTAAAGGGCAGAGAGCTCCAGTCCAACTCAGACGCCAGCAAGGTGGAGGTAGAGTACTGGTTTGGGCTGGTATCATCAAAGATGAGCTTGCTGGGCCTTTCCGGGTTGAGGATGGAGTCAAGCTCAACTCCCAGTCCTACTGCCAGTTTCTGGAAGACACTTTCTTCAAGCAGTGGTACAGGAAGAAGTCTGCATCCTTCAAGAAAAACATGATTTTCATGCAGGACAATGCTCCATCACACGCGTCCAAGTACTCCACAGCGTGGCTGGCAAGAAAGGGTATAAAAGAAGAAAATCTAATGACATGGCCTCCTTGTTCACCTGATCTGAACCCCATTGAGAACCTGTGGTCCATCATCAAATGTGAGATTTACAAGGAGGGAAAACAGTACACCTCTCTGAACAGTGTCTGGGAGGCTGTGGTTGCTGCTGCACGCAATGTTGATGTTGAACAGATCAAAACACTGACAGAATCCATGGATGGCAGGCTTTTGAGTGTCCTTGCAAAGAAAGGTGGCTATATTGGTCACTGATTTGTTTTTGTTTTGTTTTTGAATGTCAGAAATGTATATTTGTGAATGTTGAGATGTTATATTGGTTTCACTGGTAAAAATAAATAATTGAAATGGGTATATATTTGTTTTTTGTTAAGTTGCCTAATAATTATGCACAGTAATAGTCACCTGCACACACAGATATCCCCCTAAAATAGCTAAAACTAAATACAAACTAAAAACTACTTCCAAAAATATTCAGCTTTGATATTAATGAGTTTTTTGGGTTCATTGAGAACATGGTTGTTGTTCAATAATAAAATTAATCCTCAAAAATACAACTTGCCTAATAATTCTGCACTCCCTGTAGATAACATTGTGCTCACTCCCGTGAAGTTATTTAGGAGTCTTCACTGATTGACTACACTGCATGTCTGTCAAAGGCACTTAGATAAGGAGGCTGTCTGCAAAGGCTTAGATACAAGGTAATCACAGAGGTAAAAAGTACATTAATATAACTGTGTTGGTTATGCAAAAACGGGGAATGGGTAATAAAGGGAGTATCTATCTTTTTAAATAAGACATTTTTTATCGTAGACTGTCCCTTTAACTAATTAACCATTAGGCTTTAATAATTATGTGGGAGCACTGGGAGCTGTTTGATTCCTAAAAAGGCTTGAAATTTCATTTATAAATTCTAAGAAAGCTTCTCAGAGTCAGACGGAATAATCTTAAAGAATTATATTGTCAATTCCATTTCCATTCCTTTGTCTTATGATTATCCTTTACTTTAGAGAACAGTACACACTGTTTATATCTATTGGTATGGTATTATTGGATATAGAGCTGCAGCAACTAATCGATATAATCAATACTAATCGATTATGAAAATAGTTGTTAACGAATCTCATTATCGATTAGTTGGTTTGCAATTAGTTAGTCTGTGCACAGCACCAGCTGCTTCACTCCACTTAGCACCTGCACATGGTATTGTGTTTTATGGTTATGCCTTTAGCCTAAAGGACATCTATAGACTTTTAACTTTTTGAGGACAGTATAAGTTTACAACTACTCCTGGCTTATGTGCAACCCAGAAATAATAGGAGCCATTATTTGGATTATTTATATTAAATCAGGTGATTTGGGACTGTGCTTTGCATGATATAGTGCTGAGTTTATAATTTACACCCTGCCCTAGATTGATGGGATTTGTTACTTGAATTGATGTGCACTGTTATCTGTTTGCACAATTATTATTGGATCACTTGCTGATTATATGTACTATATAGATAAATTTGCAAGGGTTTTTCCTGTTAATGATATATAGTCCTTAGTGCTTTTGACTTTTTTTTTAAATTTCTAATTCATTTAATATGTACCAGATTCAACCTCTATAAGTATATATTTATCTGTTATTTAAAGAGCGGACTAGATATTTTCCACCTAACTTTATAGCTGGTTATTTACCATTGCATATAGATATTCAAGATATTTTTATGTTAGAATGAAGTCCAGGTTTTCTTTAAGAAACCCCTTGCATTGGCAGAGAGCTTACAACATTTATTTATTTTCCAACCTTGGTGAAATTGGCAAAACCCTACTAATGCATCTTAGACAACTCAACAACATCTGAGCACCTCTTCTATGCTACAGGCAAAATAGCTTGCAAAAAGAGAGCCAGCCTCATCCAGGAGCCAGCCTCTTTCTAGTTCTACCTCTTTTCAAACAGTTTGTGGTTTTGTTTTGCTTAATTATAAAAATTTGTTCTGCTGCTTAAAAATTAGACAAACAGTTATGTTAATGTAAAGTTTTAGTCTTAGGTTTATATTTGTAACACTCAGTATTCAGATTTTATTTTAAATATAAGAAGATATGTTTTTTCTTTTTTTATCCAATTAGTCGATTAATCGAAAAAATAATCATCCGATTAATCGATTATGAAAATAATCGTTAGTTGCAGCCCTAATTGGATAATCACATAGACTTTATTAAGTAACTGTCGCCCTTCAATGTTCTTCTTATAACAAATTCTTTGTAATCTAGTGAGGGAATTCATTCATTTGCTCTTCTGGCTTTTGGAGTTTTGGGGGGATTGGTTTTCTTACACCCCTTGGGAGAGGAAAATATGGGCAGCCACAGTATAGAACATAAGAAAAATTGGTTTAATTGTCCCTTTGAATAACGTGGTGCATTTATCCTGAACTGGCACTGACTGGAGTGGAAGGAGACATTGCTTCTTCTTTAACACATACAACTGACATAAGTAAGAAGCTGACATCAATAAATCACAACTGCTGCTAAGACGGCACAATACTTAAACTTTCATACACACTGCCAATAGCAATAGTTATACAGGAAACATATATTGTATCAAACAGGGAATGCAACATTTAACAGTTTAGGCCACGGGTGTCAAACACAAGGCCCGCTTGCCGAATCCGGCCCACCAGCCCTCGTCATGTGGCCCGTGTAGCCGCCGCCGGCCGCCAGCCTTCACATACATATTTAACTTATGGAAAACTTCTGGCTGGTAGGAAGTGACTGAGTGAGAACAAGACACTGACCTCCTGCTCCCTCATCACTTCCTCCCAGCTTCCCTATGTATCTGCACACGTGGGAAAAGGGCTAGCAGCAGAGACCAGAGAGGCAGCAGCAGGCACACAGCGAGGCTGGTAAGGAAAACATGTTTTTTTTAAATAATATGTCAGCAGGACAATTCTAAGTAAACAGCCGTTCTGAGGCTCTGTCTCTGCAGATTGTCTTATTCTGCTCTCAGCCTTCCCCAGGTAATAAATCAAATCTTTATCTCGGGAGTCTGCTCCTACACTTGTACTGTCTGTGACTGATTTGTAGTCTGCACAGATTTTATTAACCTTATCCCTGCCTGTTATGCTTGCATGCATGGGAAAACATATTCACACTGCATTATCATTAGTTTATTGCCCACCTAAATCAGAGCAGTAATAAAGTTTTTGTGTGTGTGTAAATGTGTGAATGTATGTTTGTGTGTGTAAGTATGTGTGTGTAAATATGTGTATGTGTGTTTGTGTGTAAATGTGTGTTTGTGTGTAAATGTGTGAATGTATGTTTGTGTGTAAATGTGTGAATGTATGTTTGTGTGTAAATCTGTGAATGTATGTTTGTGTGTGTGTGTGTGTAAATGTGTGAATGTATGTTTGTGTGTGTATCTGTGAATTTATATGTCTGTGTGTGTAAATATGTGGTTTGTGTGTAAAGGTATGTTTGTGTGTGAAAATATGTGTATGTGTGTGTAAATGTGTGTGTGTGTGTTAATGTGACAGTGTGAATGTATGTTTTTTGTGTGTGTGTAAATGTGTGAATGTATGTTTCTGTGTGTGTGCGTACATATGTGTGTGAATGTGAAAAAGTTGTGAACTTTAACAACATTAGAAATAATTGTTCCTTCCTTGTGTCCTAATCTTAAAAAAGTCACATTATACCATGACCAAAAATTATTGTGGCTGAAAAACAGCCTAAAAACAAAGGGGTTGGGGGGTTGGGGGGGGGGCAGCAGGCCCTTTGAGGGTGACCAAACTGCTGATGCGGCCCCCGATGAATTTGAGTTTGACACCCCTGGTTTAGGCAGTTTAAGCTTATTTGAAGATGAAATCCAAAAAAATTATTTCATGATTCAGATAGAGAATACAATTTTAAACAACTTTCTAATTTACTTCTATTATCTAATTTGTTTCATTCTCTTGGAATGCTTTGCTGAAGGAGCAGCAATGCACTACTGGTTTATAACTGAACACATGGGTGAGCCAATCACAATCAATATATATATGCAGTCACCAATCAGCAGCTAGAACCTAGGGTCTCTGCTGCTCCTGAGCTTGCCTATATAAACCATTCAGCAAAGGATAACAAGAGAAGGAAGCAAATAAAATAATAGAAGTAAATTGGTAAATTGTTTAAAATTGTATTCCCTATCTCAATCATGAAAAAAAAAATGTTTGGGTTTCATGTCCCTTTAAAGCTGTGCTCAATTTTAAAGGGACATGAACCCCAATATTTTTTATTTCATGATTCAGATAAAATATATCATTTTAAATCAACTTTCCAGTTTACTTCTGTTATTAATTTTGCTTCATTCTCTTTGGTATCCTTTGTTGAAAGCAGTAATGCACTACTGGGAGCTAGCTGAAAATACTGGGTGAGCCAATGACAAAAGGCATGCATGTGCAGCTTCCAGCAGTGCATTCTTGCTACTTATATATGGATAGGAAGTGAAAGCTTAAAAATGCTTGATGATGAAATGAGCGTCTTTATCTAATATTCCACTAAATATTCAGAAACTGTGTTCATCCCATCAACCTCATACATCTCATTAAAATAGTAAGTAGCTATTGGTGTTATTAAACTTTTTTTTAATTCTTGCACATACTTTCTGTTACTTGTAAATACATTTAGTTTTTATGTCATTTATGTATGTGTCTGTATCTCTTAAAACAAGTTAGTTTAACCTCCTGCTTGCTGGTACAACTGAATTACTGTGTTGCAAAATAATGTAGGTTTAAAAAGTGTGTCACCAACATGAAAAGTTTGGAAAGCTCTGCCTTGGATTATCACCTATTCCAAGGGGTGTAGGAGCACTACTAAAGATAAAACATAACTTTTATTTAGCGTGATTAAAAAGATGTGTGAAATTAAAAAACACAAATATGATTATTAAAATATATAATAGCACACCACCATCATTTAAACACAGGAGTAAAAATTAACTAGTTCACAGTTGAGCCAAGTCTATAGCTTGAAAAAAGGATACATTTTAAGCCAAAAATGGAACCAGTTGGTTAGTGTAACGGTAAGTCCTGCCTCTTGTGACATCACATATGTGTACAACGTGAACCTCCGACGTACGTTTCACCAATCATTCAACTTTTTTTAAGGAGTATACTCTTGTCCATCCTCTTTTCCTATTTATAGGTCTTCCAACATCCTTATTGGTGGGATCTTTTAACTCATTTGTAGTTCATTAGTCTAATGATCTTATCCACATGTAAGCTTTGAATAACCAAATATACAAGTCATTCATATTTTTTATTCATTAACATATAAAGACAATAAACAAATAAAGAATAATATGTGTGTATATACCATGGGATTGCAATTGCCTTCTCAAATGGTAGCTTATTAAAGTATTATAGTTATATTTATATGGTTCTACTTCTTATAATAAGTTTCATATAACCAGTTCCACAAAAAGAATCGAATTCTGGTGAATTAGTTGGGAGGCAAAACAGAAAACCATTAGACTATCCTACATGGATAATCAAAACTGTTTCACAGATTATTCTGACTTCAGAACAACATCATTCATAAAAATGGTGCAATTTGAAGTATTTGTTTAATCCCTTTGGGATAAGGGTATTTAGAAAATATATCAATTTCATTTCCATTTGGCCCAATTTATTATTCATATTTCCTCTCCTCCAATCTGCTTTCATATTGATAATACCCGTATATTTTAATAAATCGTTTGGATTACAGTTGTACTTTTCTTAAAATGGCTTGAGAGTGCATGTTTTCGTAACCTTACAGATAACACTTGTGTAGTTCTTCCTATATAATGAAGATAGCAGGAGCATTCTAATAAATATATACATTTTTTAGGTTGATGTGTTAAGATCTTCTATCTTCTATTTCTTAATTGAACCTATAGATTTTGAATGAAATCTTCTATTTTTCTCTCCTGTTTCTTAACGTTTTTACAACCAATACATACACCACATCTATAAAAACCTGCAGCATTCTTATTTAACCATGTTGTTTCAAATTCATCTTTTAAATAACTTTTGATTAATTTTGTTCTTAAATTTGGTGCTTTCTTGAACACAATATTGGGCTTATCAGGTATAATATCTTTTAAGAAACTGTCTTTTTTAAAACATCCCAATGTTTAGAAATGATATTTGCAATTTCTCTATTTTGCTCACTTTAATTCATTATTATTGGTCCTACTTCAGTGTTTTTTCTTCTGATTTGTGGCAGCAAGGAGTCCCTGCATATACCTCTTATGAGTGATCAAGCAGAATACTTGTTACACGCACAGCTTCACTGGAAACTCCTCCCCATTATCTTGTGTCACACATGCCCCAGCTCAGCTGCAGTTCTCCAAAGCTCCTGCAGGGGACATTTCCAGTGACAAAAAAGGGACATACAACAAAATGCAGGGACTGTTAGCTACTATGCTCTTTAATACTGACAGGCTACTTAAGCAATCAATCAATGTTGTACTTCCTCATCTCTTGTGACTGACTTCTCCCCTGATTGTATTTCTCATATTAATGAATATAAAAATGAATGTATGAACCAAATTCATTCGTTCACACAACAGGTAATTTGTTCATATGACAAATTATTCATTAATTCATAAACATATAGCACATATTTATTTATTTTTGCATTTGTTTCAGTATGAATGTACTAAGTGTAACAAATAGAAAAATATAATATTATAGTTTTACAGCTGTCAATTAACTTCTCCAAAAGAAGTAATGTTTTTTTGCCACCTATGCAATATAGTTCTAAGCTCCAGAGATTTTTGGAGTCAATATTAGAACTGCTAGAGACTTTTGCCCCCATGTACTAAGCAGCAAGCGAACAGGCTTCTCAACTCTCAAAGAAGTTGTCCGCTCGCCTTCGATACATACGGGCAGCGGACAAACAGAATCCGCTGCCCGTATGTATAATTACTCGCTCAAGTGAGCGTGTAAAGCCTGTCCCTTCTCTCGCACGAACCATCATGTGAGCAAGCTCTTTGTGATTTCTCCTCTCCACCTCAGAAGTGGCGTTGAGTGTAAGAAGCAGCGGTCTAATGACAGCTGCTTCTTACATTGCGGGAAGCAGGCTCACATATGCAAACCCGTCCCGCAAGGGCTCCAGCGCATCTTTCGCTGCTTATTACATGAAGCCCTTAAACTTTAAAACTTTGATCAAAAATCATCCCAATAATAAAAAAATACTGAAAATTAAAGGGAGATAAAACTCAAATGTTCTTTCATGATCCAGATAGAGTGTACATTTGTACACAACTTTACAAATTTACTTCTGTTATCAATTTTGCTTCATTCTTTTAGTATCATTTGTTGAAGGAGCAGCAATCAACTACTGGCAGCTATCTGAATACGTTGGTAAGCCAATGAAAAGAGGCATATATATGCCGCCATCAATCAGCAACTAGCTCCCACCTTCTTGTCAGGGTGCCAGGAATCAGACTGAGACAAGAAGTGCAAAAATAATCACACCTTTATCAATAGCAAAAAATAATAAGTCAAATAACAAGCCAGGAATCAAAACCAGAACTGGTAGTCAGATGAGCCGTGTCAGGAGCCAAAGTGAATAGTCAGACAAGCCGGAATCGGGAACAAGGAGAACAGCAGAGTCAGGAACCAGCCAGGGATCAAGAACCAGGAGGGACGTCAGACAGCCAGGTAATACACAGGAGCTCTCACAAACAGGTCTGAGACAACGCAAGGGCAAAGCATACTGAACAGAGGCCCTTTAAATAATAAGTGATGACATCACAATTCTGAGACTGCATCCTGTCTCACACGGATGATGTACACCAGTCTGGCCATAAAAGGAAATGGAGGAAATGAGCAGCATCACACAGTATGCACCAGAGTCAGGAAGAGAGGTGAGTAAAATGGCTGCCAGCAGCACATGGCAAACAGATCAGGGAAAAAACCCTGACAGTACACTCCCCTCAACGCCCCCTCCCCCACGGGAGGACAAAAGACTTATTGGGGAAACGGGCATTGAAGGCATGGAGGAGGGCGGGAGCATGAACATCAGAGGAGGGAACCCATGAACGCTCCTCTGGACCGTAGCCCCTCCAGTGAACCAAATACTGTACGCTGACCTCATACTCCTCATGGTTGTCAACAAAGATAGGGTGGGGACAAGGCAACACAGTTTTAAACCAATTACAAACCAATGGTTTCAAGAGGGAGACATGAAAAACATTGGAGATGCGCCTTGCAGGAGGAAGGTCAAGAGCGTAGGCCACAGGATTGACCCGTCGGAGTATTCGAAAAGGACAAACATAACAGGGAGCCAGTTTATTGGAAGGCACACAAAGGTTCAAGTTGCGGGAGGACAGCCAAACTCTCTCACCAACCTGGTATGAAGGCGCGGGCAGACGCCTACGATCAGCCTGGAACTTTTGGTGCTGCATAGAACGATGAAGGCAATCCTGAATCTGCACCCACGTGGAACAGAGTTGCCGGAGATGCTCCTCCAAAGCCAGAATACCCTGAGACATGAATTAATGAGGCAACAAGGATGGCTGAAACCCATAATTCGCCATGAACGGGGATAACTTGGAGGAAGCATTAATAGCACTATTATGAGCAAACTCTGCCCAAGGTAACAGTTCAGACCAATTATTGTGGTGATCTGAGACATAGCAATGGAGGAACTGTTCCAGAGCTTGATTAGATCGTTCCGCAGCCCCATTGGATTGAGGGTGATATGAGAAGGAAAGCTGGATCCCCATTTGAGCACAAAAGGAACAACAAAATCTGGAGACAAACTGGCTACCCCAGCCCAACACTATCTCCTTTAATAACCCATGTAAATGGAAGACCTCCTGGGCAAAAATTGAAGCAAGCTCCTGAGCAGTAGGCAACTTCTTCAAGGGAATGCAATGTGACATTTTAGAAAAATGGTCAACCACCATAAGGATAACAGTATTACCATTGGAAACAGGGAGCTCGACAATGAAGTCCATGGAAAGATGTGTCCAAGGACGCTCACCATTAGCAATAGGTTGAAGAAGACCCACAGGAAGATATTGAGGAGTCTTATTCTGTGCGCAAACTGAGCAGGAGGCAACATATGCAGCAACATCAGAACAAAGAGCTGGCCACCAGAATTGTCGAGTGACAGACCAAATCATTTGGTTCTTGCCTGGGTGACCTGCAGCTTTAGGATAGTGGTAAGTGTGCAAAAGTTTAGTTCAAAGATTCTCAGGAACAAAACACTTACCACTAGGTTTCTCAGGAGGTGCATTGGTTTGTGCAGCCAGGATTTCCTCCCCCAAGGGAGAAGTCAAATTGGAACATATGGTAGCCAAAATATGGTCAGGAGGTATAACTGGAGTAGGTACAGACTCCTCCTTGGACAGAGGCGAAAATTGTCGAGAGAGGGCATCAGCCCTAACATTCTTACTACCAGGCAGGTAGGAGACCACATAATTAAACCGAAACAAAAATAGCGCCCATCTGGCCTGTTGGGGCGACAAACGTTTTGCTTCAGATAGATAAGTTAAATTCTTGTGGTCAGTAAGAATGAGCACTGGCACGCTAGTACCCTCGAGAAGATGCATCCATTCCTTGAGTGGCAGTAGTTCCCTGTCACTAATTTCGTAATTGCACTCCGCTGGAGACAATTTCTTAGAGAAGAAACCACACGGATGCAAGGAACCGTCAGGCGTAGGATGTTGAGACAAGAGGGCACCTACTCCAGTCTCAGACGCATCAACCTCAAGAACGAAATGCAGGACAGGGTTAGGATGAGCCAGAACTGGAGAGGCAGCAAAGGCAGTCTTAAGACTATTAAAGGCCTTAATGGCAGTAGGTGACCAATGGAGTGGATCATTCTCTTTACAGGTCATGTCTGTGATAGGTTTGACCAAGGAAGAAAAGTTTTTAATAAACTTTCTATAGTAATTGGCGAACCCCAAAAAACATTGAATAGACCGAAGACCAACTGTGCGAGGCCACTGCAGAACTGCAGATAACTTGTCAGGCTCCATGGAGAACCCTGCAACGGAGATAACATAACCTAGGAAGGTTACTTGAGTCTGATGGAACTCACATTTCTCGAGTTTACAAAACAGGCCGTTCTCACGTAGTCTCTGAAGAACCTGTGTAACATCAGAACGATGAGCCTAAAGTGTGGGTGAGTGTATGAGGATGTCGTCTAAGTACACCACAACACACTGTTGCAACATATTTCATAGGACATCATTATCAATTCCTGGAAAACAGCAGGAGCATTACATAGGCCAACGGGCATTACAAGATACTCAAAATGCCCGCTCCTGGTGTTAAATGCTGTTTTTCATTCGTGGCCCTCCTTGATCCTAACGAGATTGTACGCTCCTCTCAAATCAACTTTAGTAAAGAGCGTAACTCCCTTGAGTCGGTCAAAGAGTTCTGTAATGAGTGGAATAGGGTAAGCATTCTTAATGGTAAGACAATTAAGACCCCTATAATCGATGCATGGTCTTAACTCACCACCCTTTTTCTTCACAAAGAAGAAGCCAGCCCCTGCAGGAGAGCAGGATTTGCAGATGATCCCCCGCGACAGAGCAACGGCAACATACTCCTCCGTAGCACAATAGTCCACAACAGACAGAGGGTAAACCCGGCCCCGAGGAGGAATGGCTCCGGGTTGCAGGTCTATGGCACAATTGTAAGACTGGTGAGGAGGCAACGTACCGGCACACACCTTGTCAAAAATGTCTAGGAACTCTCGGTATTCCTCTGGCAATTGAGATACCGAAGAGGTGCATAAAACTTTAACTGGTTTCCGAAGACAAGTGGAAATACATTGCGGAGACCACGACAAAATTTCGGACCTGCACCAGTGGAGACTGGGATTGTGCTTTTAGAGCCAGGGATAACCCAGAATAACCAGAAAATGCGGAGAGTTTATCACCTGGAACTGGAGGGTTTCAAAATGGAGAGCCCCAACAGCCATGGATAACGGAGCAGTATCGAGAGTAACGATTGTGGGCTGAAGGGGCCTGCCATCATGGCATGGCCTCAATAGCAAGCGGAACGGACTGAGGCAAAACAGGAATGGAGTGCTTTGATACAAAAGCACTGTCAATGAAATAGCCCGCAGCACCGGAGTCAACAAGAGCCTGGGTGACTATGGAGGAGTCCACCCAGGAAAGGACAACCGTGACCAAAGGTTTCTCCTTAAGCGGTTCTGGGGATGAGGATAAACCACCCAAGGTCTGCCCCCGACAGGACCTTAGGTGTGAGCATTTCCCGGCCGTGTAGGACAAGACTTCAAAAGGTGGCCCTGTAACCCACAATAGAGGCAGAGCCCCTCCCTCCTCCTAAAGGCCCTCTCCGCCGTGGAGAGACACGTGAATCCCAACTGCATCGGCTCAGCAGTACCTGGTGACTCGGGACCAGGAGGCATGGGAGGAGAGGGAGGCATGGGCGGGAACAAACACGTAGGAGACAACGGAACAGGAGGCTTCCGCAAGCGCTCCTTGAAAGAGCGCCTCTCACTTAGTCTGATGTCAATTAGGATCAAAAAAGACACCAATGCCTCGAAATCTTCTGGTAAATCTCTGGCAGCAACTTCATCCTTAATCGCATCAGAAAACCCATGAAAGAAGGTGGCAACAAGGGCTTCATTGTTCCAACCTACCTCTGCGGCATGCATATGGAACTCAATGGCATACTGAGCAACAGATCTTGTACCTTGCTGAATGGACATGAGTCGTTTAGCAGCAGAGGAGGAGCGAGCCGGAACATCAAATACCCTTCGAAAGGAGGCCACAAATTCAGGGTAATTTGAAATCACAGTTTTATTAGTCTCCCTCAAGGGATTAGCCCAGGCAAGAGCTGTGTCAGAGAGTAACAAGATGAGTAATCCCACCTTAGCTCTGTCAGAGGGAAACACCTGAGGTAACATCTCAAAGTAAATGCCCACCTTGTTCAAAAACCCTCTGCACTGATTAGGATCGCCTCCATATCGCTGAGGTAGTGGTGAAGAACCGGACATGCTCCTGGTAGGACTAGGTGCAGCAGCGGAAACAGGAGCAGCCATAACTTGCGGGACACTTTGGTCCAAATGTGCAGTGCGAGTCAGCAGGGTTTGCAGGGATAGTGCAAATTGATCCAAATGGTGATCCTGTTCATCCATCCTGGAAATGATGGCAGGTAAAGGTGGATTATTAGCACCATCAGGATTCATGGCCCTTGCATAATGTCAGGGTGCCAGGAATCAGACTGAGACAAGAAGTGCAAAAATAATCAAACCTTTATTAATAGCAAAAAATAATAAAAAGTCCACAAGTCAAATAACAAGCCAGGAATCAAAACCAGAACTGGTAGGGGGCGTGACTCTGGGCAGCTCCTTGAATGGACGCAATATCAGTTGCTCTGTGTGAGACATTAATATTTTGCCTTCTATTGATGTTTATGAGGATCTCCCATCTACCTCTCCCTGATGATTAGGCTCTGCTTACAAAGAGGAATCAAATGATACCACAACATTGGGACTACCACACTTAATAACTGATCCGGAGAGTTGAGGCCTAAGGCAGTCACTTCAGTGAGAGGCTCTCAACACCCCCCCCGGTACCTTGTAAGCCGGGTATGCAGTGCGTAGACACTGAAAACTTCAATAACAACATCTATGTCTATTATCTACCTTACCGATACAACGAGTTAAAGAAGAGAGAGAGAAGCAAGGCATTTTCTAGCTACACACGCACCTACTAACAAAAATAAAACATGGTGCCCTGTGACGCTATGTTAATTGAGGCTGTGTCCCGCTTGTTAGCTAAACACCATGAGAAGATATTGCAGACCTGGTCTGCTGAAGTGGATGGCCTGCGAGCGCTAGTAAAGCGCAGTGGACGTCGGCATATGGCTCTAGGGGATCCCCCAGGGAAATCTAACAAAGATGCCAGTAACCAAGTGCACCTCCCGAACCCATCTGATTCCTTGCCACAGATTTGGGCCCCTGATGAGACAGCACAGAACTGTAATCCGAGCATACCGGATAATAACGCTGTAGATGTGGCTGATCTAGCGGATTACTCATCAGGACTGCGAGCATCCACAATAGACTCACACATGAAGGAGCCGATTGCGGGGAGACCCACGAGTGAGGCCAAAATAGAATTGCATGGCGTTACCCCTAGCCTACAGCCTGCTTACCATACTCGAAATATGGGAGATAAGTGGAGGTCGATTCTGGAGCTCTTGCCAGACCCGCTGCCAACAGCCACCCCCCTGGGGCCCTTAGCGTTCTCCATTTTTGCAGGCCGCACTCACCGCATCCAAGGTCTTATGAAGAGCGGTGCATCCCTTGTGCACAGACACTGCAGTGTTATTTGGACTGACCTGAGTGACGCATCTGGGGTCTGGCGGCAGCCTTTGTCAGAGCGTCCCATATTGGGCGAAGCACGCAGACCGGCAAACTGCTCGGGGTCTCCTGAGAGGACACGCGGTGTTCTGGGGCTGAAACAGATGGGCCTGGGAATCCCTGGAAGTGCTGTGAGTACACAAACAAAAAAGCCGCTGCAACGCTCTGCCCCACTCTGTGACTTACCGGACCGACAGCATCCCACTGATCAGCTATACAAGTTACTCACATTAGACAAGACAGGGAGCTTCGAAAGTTGCGCTCCTCAGAAGCGATGGTCCTGTTTTTTGTTGAACCAATACTTCCCAGATGGCCGAATGCCGAAAACAGGGGTAGGATAGAGCCTTTTCTTACTGAACTGATCTTCTAGCCTGGGACACTACTCGGTTTGCCGACAGAACTACTAAGTTCTGCCCTGCTAGTTGATTATACTAGAGACATAACCTTCTCAAAACATAAGCCCTGGAATTTATTGACGTTAGTATGTTTTTTTTTTCCAGGCAGCTCTATGATAAACATATAACTACAGTTAATTATATCTGGTATATTATTGTGTCAGTTTCATGTAGTTACGCTAGTTACATTTGCACACTGTCTATTCACAACTGCATATATGTCTGTCCACTGTTAGGTTCATTTGGGACAGTGATATCAGTATGTTTATATATGTGTTATCCTTTTTGATATTCTAGATGGGCTACCAACCCCCCCAGCACCCTTACAATTTACGGGTCCTTATGGCCGCCGGGAGATAATTATAAAATTAAAGGAGCGCCTTATGACCCTTAAGTCTATGATCTGCCACTACCAGTTCATCACTAATGCTTTAGAACCAGGCACTAGGGGGATACTCCTAACTGTACATTTAATATATACATGCCTATGCCTTCCAGAGCAAATGGCCCATGAGTCCGTCACTACCTATAATAATATTTCCTAAATGAATTAAAAAGTCTATGCAACTCTATGCTTAGTGGCAGTAGTTTACCTAAAATATAGACAAATGTTCTTGTTTTTTCTCTGAATCTGCTTGGCCTGGAAATATCTAAGATATGTACATATTCCTTGGTGCTTAGTTGTGAACAATGTTTGCCATATACTACTACATGTGAATATCTCTGTATGCCCCATTTTCAGTAGTTTTACAGACAAAGGTGCTAAATAGCATTATGCACTTGTACTCTTATTCTCTTTTGGACTAGCCCACAGCGGTCTTTTATAAGCTTTAGCTATTATGATCAATTACCTGCTGTTCTTTATAATACAGTGGGTCCAAGAGTGGCCCAATTAATCTTTTCTCCCCAGTTATTCCCCGTATAGGTCATTACTGTATTTTGGGGTCCAAGAGTGGCCCCCGCTTGTCACTAGGGGATACCATTCTAGCGCAAACTTCATTGACTTTGAAAGGGGATATCCTAGTATTCTTATAAATGAAAACTTGAGGTCTGTTATGTAAAGCCAAAATAGTACTGAATGTAAACATTGTTTATTGTATGAACATATTTACTTTGGAAAAAAAAAAAAAAAAATCTGAAATGTGGTTATGTCAGCTTGATATTGGCATTTAATCACCAAATAGAAGTTAAAATAGCTTTTAGATTGAAAAAAAAAACAAAAAAAAAAAAACAGAACTGGTAGTCAGACAAGCCGAGTCAGGAGCCAAAGCGAATAGTCAGACGAACCGGAATCAGGAACAAGGAGAACAGCAGAGTCAGGAACAAGCCAGGGATCAGGAAACAGGAGGGACGTCAGACAGCCAGGTAATACACAAACCTATCAAGGTATGCTTTTCAAGATACCAAGAGAACTAAGAAAATTAGATAATGGAACTAAATTGGAAAGTTGTTTCAAATTGTATGCTGTATCTGAATCATGACGGAAAAATGTGGGTTTCATGTATGTTAAGGCCATGACACTGAATGAATCTCTCTCTTTAGAGTACTTATCCATTATTCTGTGTCTATTGCATTTTTATACATTCATTTTCTTTGCATTTCTAGAGTTATTGAAGGAAAAACTACATACCCAAATAAGGACAAATAATACCTTCATTACAGTCAGAAAGAACAGAGAACTTGGGAATTTTATTTTAGTGACCTTTGTAGCAGATGTGCAGAGGAATCTGACGGCAAACACTCACACAATCTCTGATTGTCTAGTACTGCATGCTAGAAACCTGAAAATGCTGCTATTTGCAAAAGTGAATGGAGAAGATAAAAGTGTGTTTTGTTTGCTAAATTGGCATATTTTCAAGGACAGTGAAATATAGTTTGTTTTCATCTACATGTGATGAGAGTTCTGTAACAAATGACGCAATTAAGGAAAAAAATTGCGTTATTGTGAAGCTGAAATAATCAATAGTTACAGTAAGTAACATCTACATGCAATTTTAGCACATCTGAAAATAAGGTGTCTTTTCAAGCATTGCATTGTTGTTTTTATAAAAAGCAGTGAACTGCATAACATGCCGTTACCGTTTTTATCCTTTTGTGGAACATCACAGTGGATAAAAATAACAGATGTTTAAATAGACAAAATTAGATTTCTTTTTAAAAGGAAAATTAACACTGAAGCTAAACTGATAATTGCAAATGTG
This sequence comes from Bombina bombina, assembly GCF_027579735.1. Classification (NCBI taxonomy): domain Eukaryota; kingdom Metazoa; phylum Chordata; class Amphibia; order Anura; family Bombinatoridae; genus Bombina; species Bombina bombina. The sequence goes on along the minus strand of NC_069503.1, from coordinate 1,081,194,494 downwards.
CTATAATATGTAAACCTGCTTCTTCTATTATAATATATAAAGCTGTCTATCATTTTTTTTTCTATCTAAAACTAATTAAAGAGACAGTAAAGTCAACATAAAACGTTTAAGATTCAGATAGAACACATAGAGCCCCAATAATTTCAACCAATGCATTGTAGCACACTTCTGAGAGAGCCGGGGCCAACTGACCAACTGACCAGCCGACCAGTCGGTAACTGACGACTTTTCTCTGATACCATTTTATGGGTAGACCTTGATTCTGTTGATTCTGTTAATACTTAACATTTGCTAAAATTTTTCATATCCCTTTACGAAATAAAATGGTATATATTGGTATAAAATGCTATAAAGTGGTCTCAAACCAATATGGGTAAGAGATTGACATCATTAATATTCTGTTGATTGCTTACTTTTCATCCAATTAATCTGATTGTACTTGCCGAAATTTGTTATTCATAACCTGTTATGAAAAACTTAATAAAACTTTTTCAAAATAAGATTCAGATAGAACAAGCAATTTTACATTTTTTTAAAGTTTTTATATCAAACCTCAATAGCCAAACATTACACCCCAGCTTTATTACATAGCAGCAACAACAACAGTGGTCGGAAACAATAAAGAACTGATAAGTGAATAAATCAACAAGAAATGAAAAATATCCATTGATAAATATATAAAAACTGGATTATTTTCAAGAGATAACAAAACAGAGCATAACTATGAAGCAACTACATTTGCCCTTATTCTTACTTTTAAATATTTTCAAAATGAACAATTAAACATCCCAATCACATAGACAAACCATATACTATTCCAATCTGTGATGAGTCCTTCCAGAATAATATATTTTCTAAAACTTTAAGTAATTGACTTTCTAAAACTAAAACATCAATGAGTGCAAGTATGAGTGCAAGTATGAGTCTCATGTTTCAGACATGTAGTATTTTCTATGATATAACCAGTGCTATGTGCTAACCCAGTAAGGCAGAAGGAGTTAAGGGGAGTTAATTCCTGGCTAAAAACGTGGGGGACAAATTATCATTGTGCGAGCGGACATGATCGGATATTGCACATAGATAAATGCAGACAGCATACACTCTCAGCATTTATCATTGCACCACCAGTTCCTGTGAACTGCTGGTGAAATGCCGCCCCCTGCAGATTTGCGGCTGCTAGCAGGGGGTGTCAATCAACCCGATCATATTCGATCGGATTGATTTCTGTCGAATTCTGTCCGCCGCCTCAGAGCAGGCGAACAGGTTATGGAGCAGCGGTCTTCATAACTTGTGTTTCCGGCAAGCCTGAAGGCTCGCCAGAAACACGGGGCATCAAGCTCCGTATGGAGCTTGATAAATATGCCCCTTGGTGTAAGAATGAAGGATTTTACTTTTTAGAGCACTAGACTGAATTTTCACTCAGGTACAATTTGTACAGTAAGGATTGCTTGCAATTAAACAATATGGGTGCATATGTGCTGGGGAGAGCATGTTTAGAGGGAAGGGGGGTTTAAGTCCAAACATAGTAGAACACACAGATCAGTCTCTGAATATAACACACATAGAATATCTAAAAGAATGGATGAGAGAATGGTACACATTACAAAGTTTGGAGGAGCACCAAATAACAGCAGAAAGCACATGATAATTAAATATATGACATCAAATGCAAGAAGCATAACAGGTAAAATGGGGAAGCTGGAGCTCTAATTTGAAGAAGAGGATTATGATATTATCAGCTTAACTGAGCCAGTTCCTTTCTTCAAAATACACAAGCAAACTAGAACAAACACGCCCATACCAATAACTGGGTTGTCTCTATTTGATATCGGGGGAAAAAATGGATAATATTAAGGTAAATAAAACTCCTGGTCCAGATGGCACACACACAAACAAGGACTTCAGCACTGTTATAGCCAAACCTCTACTCTTAATTTTTCAAGATGCATTATCCTCATGCATAGTACCCCAGGACTGGTGTAAAGCTGATGTGGTACCACTTTTTTTAAAAAGGGAGGCAAGGCTGATCCTGGAAGCTATAGACATCAGTAGTGGGAAAGATACTTAAAAATATAGATAGAGAAGAATCAGTTGATGTGATATACTTAGATTTTGCAAATGCTTTTGATACACTGCCACATGAGAGATTATTGCACAGAATTAAGGTACTGGGGATATCTGAAAATGTTAGCTCATGGTTAAATAACTGGATATAAGACTCATGTCTACTCAGCAATTGATAAATGGAGACCTTAATCTCTAGCAACCCAAACATTTTTTTACTGTAAGTGCAATCAAATTGTGGAACTCATTGCCTAAGGATGTAGTGAATGAAAAAACCTTAGATACATCGAAAAATGTCTTAAATACTTTTTTGCTAGAAACAGAATTCAGGGATGTGATTGATTATGTTATATGGGTCACCTTTTTAATGGAATTCATTTAAACTTAATTGGAGCTTCTTTATTGTAAATCAAGTAGGATCTGTATAGGTTTAACTTGATTGACTTCTGTCTTCTTTCAACCTCATCTACTATGCTACTATGTTACTATAAATTACTAATTCTCATCTTAATCTAAAAAGTCTGTCACTATAATTATCCACATATCTAAAGAGGGGATATCTTCACAATTCAAATTGTTCTCTATTAAAAAAATAGGTGGACCCCTTTTTTATATTCCCTTTGCTCTAGCAGAACAAGGAGATATTTAAATGATTGTAGTAGAGCCTACACTATGGAAATTTGCAGTACATTAAAAATAAATACATAAATATAAAATAATAATAATAATAATACATTAGGTGTTTAAATTAAAAAGCAGGATAAACTAGTAATATAAGTACCAATACCCTCATACCACAGTTATACAGCTTTGTGCCAATGTTTATTATTACCACGATTTTTGAAGAGACATGATACCCATATGGTAAATGACTTGATAGTGTCACATCAACAGCTTTATAAAAAGAAAGATATTTTATCTCACAATTTCCAGTGTGTTTATTGAAAACACATTTAGGATAATAATTACAGTACAGTGTCCCTTTAACCCTCAAACATCTTGCTGTTCATCCATACATCTGCTTATCTATCCGTCTATCCGTCTATCTGTAAGTCCAGATGTTCATTCATCCCTCCGTCTGTCTGTCTATCTATTTATATATCTATTGATTACCACTACTATTAAAAAATAATATTTAAAGGAACATTTCATTTTAAAATGTTAAAAACCAGCAAGATGTATAAATTGATAATAAAACTTCCAAGAAATATACACTTATACAAAACTATCAGTTGCTCTAATTTGGATAGTGACAAGTTCCATAGTCTTATTAATTTATTTAATTTATTATCATTTATTTACATAGTGCCGCACAATTCCGTAGCACTGGATTTTACATAAATATATATTTAGAAAAAAATGCTACAATTTTGATGACGATATTTCTGAGCAGTAAGAAGCAAGTAAACACACACACCAAACTGGTCTCTATGGTTTCCCAAAGCAATGTGATATAATATTGTCAAACATTTAAATGAATACTTAAAGTGCTAAGAAAATGTGTTATTGGTTCATATATTACCTATATTAATCTGCCAGTTGCTTATCTTATGTTCTCAGTCAACAGGGAAGAAGAACAACTATCAATGACAGAAAAAGCCCTGTACATTGGAAGAATTTTTGAACTGTATATAATTTGTCAGAGCTTGTTATTTTCAATGAATGAGCAGTCATAGAATATTAAAGATGATATCTTGTTTCCTTTGAATAATAAGGAAAGTACAGAAATAAATTGATTGCTGATTTTCATTTTGGAAAATAGGTCTTGGTTTGTGATGGCAGCTCAACTCATCTGCTTTTCGATATTTTTGTATTTTGAACCTCAGGCACTGTTTGGTACTTTACCTTACTTATATGTATTGTAAGTATATCTAACTCAGGTTTCAAGGGACAGTAAATATTTTTAAAAATGCCACATAATTCTGCACTATGTAACATAAAGATAGCCATACCTGTGAAAAAATATGTTACATTAGACGTATACACACAAATGTTTACTTACCTTTAATGTATTGCCATCCTCTTTGGCACTGCAGTTTTTTTAAAAACGCTTCATGGGCTTGGTGTCTAATTACAGCTCGCGTGATCGCACAGTGCAATTTAATGGGTGGTGGATTAATGGAATAAACTTCAATTTGAGGTGGTAAACACAAAGGCCCCTATTTATCAGGGTCTGGCGGACCTGATCCGACAGTACGGATCAGGTCCGACAGACCTCGCTGAATACGGCGAGCAATACGCTTGCCGTATTCAGCATTGCACCAGCAGCTCACAAGAGCTGCTGGTGCAACGCCGCCCCCTACAGATCCGCGGCCAATGGGCCGCCAGTAGGGGGGTGTCAATCAACCCGATCGTACTCGATTGGTTGATTTCCGGCGATGTGTTTCCGCCTGCTCAGAGCAGGTGGACAGGTTATGGGGCAGCGGTCTTTGTGACCGCTGCTTCATAACTGCTGTTTCTGGCGAGCCTGCAGGTTCGCCAGAAACACGGGGCATCAAGCTCCATACGAAGCTTGATAAATATGCCCCAAAGACTGTAAAGGAATTCAAAACTGTCTGGGACATGCATTAGGCTATCCTAAGAAAAAAGTAATATGTAATATGGGTAGACACATTGGTTAGCCAATGATAATAGGTAAATATGTGCAGCAATCAACAGCTAGCTCTCAACTCCTGAGCCTTCCTAGGTTTGCTTTTCAACCAGGGATACCAAGAGAACAAAGCACATTAGAGAATAAAACTAAATTAAAAGACTGTTTGAAACTATATTCTCTATCTAATTCATAAATTAGTTTTTTTGGGGTTTCATGTCCCTTTAACCTTTTCACATATATATATATTTTATTAAACGTGTCAACAATAGATTTCAATATAACAACAATACAAGCAGTTTACAGAGATTACAATGTAGAAATGGATAATGGCATTATATTGGTGAATGACTATTATATGATTTAATTATCTAGAATTGACATATTCTTCCCAAATTAACTTAACAGCAAAGTAATTATCCAGTTTACGTATCATAAAATAATGATGCTTTTCTAAGGACAATGTCATCGTAACAAAGTTAATCCGTTCTTCCAAAGATGGTGTTTCTTTTCTCTTCCAACGTCTAGGAATTAATTGTTTGGAACAGTTTAACATTAAACTCAAGCGCTTAGCTCTAAGCTTACATTTTATTTTTAATTGGTTTATTAAAGTTACAGGTTATTGAATTGAAGCACTTTAGTAATCTAATAAATTATTAAATTATAATATGCAGCGATTAAGGGCTATTCCCATCACATGTGTCTCCATCTGTTTTGTCCACATTCTCTCCAGCATAAAGCTTTCAAGTTTGGATATATTTGTGCTTATCTTTTGGTGTATAGCACCATTGACTAAGAATTTTCATGTTTCTTTGAATCTCATAGAGAAAGAGGAAGAACCCATTTGGAAAAATATGGTAGACCAATCTTTTTTCTGAGACTTTAAAGCTGAGTTTTTTATAAGCAATAGATAAGTATCCTCTAATGTTAGTTGATTGATACCACATATTTTCAAAGGGGGTTAATGATCTACTAATTTTAGATTTCTCAGGACGAGAGCCAATGGACAAAAAATTGTATTCTCATCTCAATCAGTTCTCCTTTTGGCTGTTATTGACCATTTTCCAAAACAGTATAGTATAGAAGTAAAGTATAAATAGTACTATGTTAACAAATTTTACTTTACTTTTGCTTCCAAAGAAAATATTTTTTTTTAACATATTTAACTGCCACTCCCTCATATACAGGAAAAAAAACTATCTATCGACCTATTTATCTATCTATCTATCTATCTATCTATCTATCTATCTATATGTCTATTATCTATCGATTTATCTATCTATTATCAATCGATCTATTGATTTGTCTATTATCTATCTATCTATCTATCTATCTGTCTATTATCTATCTATCTATCTATCTATCTATCTATCTATCTGTCTGTCTGTCTATCATCTATCTATCTATCTTTCTATAATCTATCTATTTATCTATCTATCATCTATCTATCTATCTATCTATCTATCTATCTATCTATCTATCTATTATCTATCTATCATCTCTCTATTTATCTATCTATCTATCTATCTATCTATCTATCTATCTATAGTCTATCTATCTATCTCTATCTATCTATCTATCTATCTATCTATCTATCTATCTATCTATCTATCTATCTATCTATCTATCTATCGTCTATCTATCATCTATCTATCGTCTATCTATCTATCTATCTATCTATCTAATCAGCATTATTACTCTATGAGGATAGTTAATTGCCATAGTAAGTTGAGATACATGCCTAAGATGGTATACATTTTAGAAATATGAAATTTCTTACAACTGAAACATGCACAAATAATGTTAGTTTTAAAGGCAATAATCTTGTGATTTATATTCACATCACGATTCATATACAAATTGCTAAATTCATTTACAAGGCTGTGTATTAGTATATTTTCGTATAAATCAGTAATTATTACTAATTATAATATTTAGACAGTAAATTCTCATGCTTTTTAATGTTTGGTTGGGAATTTTTCCCCCTAGTTTTTATCTGTAAAAAAGTGTAATTGTGTGTCATTTGTGTGTGTATCTGTCTATTGTATGTAAAGTGTATGTAAAATGTTTGTGCGGTGTTATTGTCTAGTGTTAGTGTGGTATGTGTAGTGTATGTGTTTCTGTAGTGAGGATGTGATGTGTAAGTAGTGTGTGTGTAGTTTGTGTATGTGAGTAGTGTGTGTGTGTGTGTTTCTGTAGTCAGAGTGTGTTGTGTAAATAGTTTGTGTTTGTATGTGTGTTTGTAGTGAGGGTGTGATGTGTTAAAGGATTACTTTCTGTTATAATTTTTAAGCTAAACAACTAACATATTAAAGTTAATAAACATTAATTAAAACCTACTGACCTATATTTTCTCCAAAACGAAGTTTCATAACGTTCTAAAAGTTATATCTTTTATTCGCTGATGATGTCACGTTATCCTGCCCACTATTTTCAGCACTGAGTGTTCAAAATACTTAAACCAATAACTTTGTGTTTAAAGCTCCATTTTGAAACCTAGGTATTGTAAACGGATTGGTACAGAGCAAAGAATACCGACGGAGTGGGTTTGGAAAACAATTAAATTTGCAGACAAGATTTCTGATATACGGTAGTGATATGTTAATGAAATGCTATTGATAAAAAGCGTATTTGGGGTAGTTAGTTAGTAACAGGCATAGAAAATATTTACTTACAGTGGCCCTTTAATAGTTTGTGTTTGTATGTGTGTGCTTGTGTAGTGATGATGTGATGTGTAAATAGTTTGTGTGTATGTGTGTGTTTTCTCCAACATAGGTGTGTCCGGTCCACGGCGTCATCCTTACTTGTGGGATATTCTCTTCCCCAACAGGAAATGGCAAAGAGCCCAGCAAAGCTGGTCACATGATCCCTCCTAGGCTCCGCCTACCCCAGTCATTCTCTTTGCCGTTGTACAGGCAACATCTCCACGGAGATGGCTTAGAGTTTTTTTAGTGAGTGATTTCTGGTTTGCTGTCATATTCCTGTTTAAAAGGATCGCTGTGTTAAAACAGTATTTTGAAGCAAAAAAACTGAGAATTTGCATACCTAATTTGCATATCTTACCCACAATTCTCTTGTGCATTGGAAACATTGCATATTAAGAATTTCTGGGGGCAAGCGGGGATACTTGCTTGTCATCGGCTCCACCTTGGAAGCTACCTTTGAGACGAGACCTTCTTGTTCAGGGTCCGTTCGAACATCCGAATCTGGTTTCACTCCAGCTGACTGCTTGGAGATTGAACGCTTGATTTTATCGAAGCGAGGATTCTCAGATTCTGTTATCGATACTCTTGTTCAGGCCAGAAAGCCTGTGACTAGGAAGATTTACCATAAAATTTGGAAAAAATATATCTGTTGGTGTGAATCTAAAGGATTCCCTTGGGACAAGGTTAAGATTCCTAGGATTCTATCCTTCCTTCAAGAAGGATTGGAAAAAGGATTATCTGCAAGTTCCCTGAAGGGACAGATTTCTGCCTTGTCGGTATTATTTCACAAAAAGCTGGCAGCTGTGCCAGATGTTCAAGCCTTTGTTCAGGCTCTGGTTAGAATCAAGCCTGTTTACAAACCTTTGACTCCTCCTTGGAGTCTCAATTTAGTTCTTTCAGTTCTTCAGGGGGTTCCGTTTGAACCCTTACATTCCGTTGATATTAAGTTATTATCTTGGAAAGTTTTGTTTTTAGTTGCGATTTCTTCTGCTAGAAGAGTCTCAGAATTATCTGCTCTGCAGTGTTCTCCTCCTTATCTGGTGTTCCATGCAGATAAGGTGGTTTTACGTACTAAACCTGGTTTTCTTCCAAAAGTTGTTTCTAACAAAAACATTAACCAGGAGATTATCGTACCTTCTCTGTGTCCAAAACCAGTTTCAAAGAAGGAACGTTTGTTGCACAATTTGGATGTTGTTCGCGCTCTAAAATTCTATTTAGATGCTACAAAGGATTTTAGACAAACATCTTCCTTGTTTGTTGTTTATTCAGGTAAAAGGAGAGGTCAAAAAGCAACTTCTACCTCTCTCTCTTTTTGGATTAAAAGCATCATCAGATTGGCTTACGAGACTGCCGGACGGCAGCCTCCCGAAAGAATCACAGCTCATTCCACTAGGGCTGTGGCTTCCACATGGGCCTTCAAGAACGAGGCTTCTGTTGATCAGATATGTAGGGCAGCGACTTGGTCTTCACTGCACACTTTTACCAAATTTTACAAGTTTGATACTTTTGCTTCTTCTGAGGCTATTTTTGGGAGAAAGGTTTTGCAAGCCGTGGTGCCTTCCATTTAGGTGACCTGATTTGCTCCCTCCCTTCATCCGTGTCCTAAAGCTTTGGTATTGGTTCCCACAAGTAAGGATGACGCCGTGGACCGGACACACCTATGTTGGAGAAAACAGAATTTATGTTTACCTGATAAATTTCTTTCTCCAACGGTGTGTCCGGTCCACGGCCCGCCCTGGTTTTTTTTTTTTTTTAATCAGGTCTGATATTTTATTTTCTTTAACTACAGTCACCACGGTACCATATGGTTTCTCCTATGCAAATATTCCTCCTTAACGTCGGTCGAATGACTGGGGTAGGCGGAGCCTAGGAGGGATCATGTGACCAGCTTTGCTGGGCTCTTTGCCATTTCCTGTTGGGGAAGAGAATATCCCACAAGTAAGGATGACGCCGTGGACCGGACACACCGTTGGAGAAAGAAATTTATCAGGTAAACATAAATTCTGTTTTTATAGTGAGGATGCAGTGTGCAAATAGTTTGTGTGTAGTGTGTGTATGTGAGTAGTATGTGTGTGTTTGTGTAGTCAGAGTGTGGTGTGTAAATAGTTTGTGTTTGTATGTGTGTTTGTAGTGAGGGTGTGATGTGTAAATAGTTTGTGTGTGTGTATGTGTGTGCTTGTGTAGTGAGGATGTGAGGTCGGTGTAAATAGTTTGTGTGTATGTGTGTGCTTTTATAGTGAGGATGCAGTGTGTAAATAGTTTGTGTGTATGTGTGTGTTTTTATAGTGAGGGTGCAGTGTGTAAATAGTTTGTGTGTGTGTAGTGAGGTTATGGTGTGTAAATTGTTTGTATATGTGTAGTGTGTGTGTAGTATGATAATGTATAAATGCACATTTTAAAGAAACTGTGGTAAGTACAGGCTACAGTACCATATAGAAAAATATCTTGGACTACAAATCGAAAAATACTCATTGCCTTAATCCTTTTTATAATCTCTATTTTTAGCTGTTTCCTTCTAGTGAGCAATGTCAAAATAAGGGATTTAAACCATTAAATCTCAGCATCCACTGCTTGTTTTTTTCATGAAACAAATAAACACCTACATTTTAAAATAAAATTATTGAAGTTTTTTCCCCTGTAGTTTAGACTGTTTTTAATTTAAAATAGACATTGTGATAAACTATTCTCTTTGTTTCATATGAAAGACAGCTTTTTAAAATACATTTCAGATTATTATTTTTTTTAAATCTCACATTCTTCTCCAGATTTAAAGGGACAGTCTACTCTAGAAATTGTATTGTTTAAAAAGATAGATAATCCCTTTATTACCCATTCCCCAGTTTTGCATAATCAATACACTTTTTACCTCTGTGATTATCTTGTTTCTAAGCTTCTGCAGGCTGCCCCTTATCTTTTGACAGATTTGCATTTTAGCCAATCAGTGCTGACTCTTAAATAACTCCACAAAGTGAGCACAATGTTATCTATATGACACATATGAACTAGCAGTGTCTAACTGTCAAGAACTGTCAAAATGCAATGAGATAAAAAGCAGTTCAACGTCTTAGAAATTATCATTTGAACCTACCTAGGTTTAGCTTTCCACAAAGAATACCAAGTGAGCAAATGAAATTTGCCTGATTGTATAGGATTGGGCGGATTGAAGACTGCAACCTCAGAGGCAGCAGGCAAGTAACTCCTAAACCACCGTTCCCCGACATCGTCAACACTAACTAAACCTATTAACCCCTAAACCGCAGTTCCTCGACATTGCTGACACTAACTAAACCTAATAACCCCTAAACCGCCGTTCCCAAACATCGCCAACACTAACTAAACCTATTAACCCCTAAACCACAGTTCCCCAACATCGCTAACACTAACTGAAACACTAAATAAACCTATTAACCCCTAAACCGCCATTCCCGAACATCACCAACACTAACTAAACTTATTAACCCCTAAACCGCTGTTCCCAAACATCGCCAAACACTAACTAAACCTTTTAACCCCTAAACTGCCGGCCGGCGGCCCCCACATCACAACAACCTGAATTAAACTATTAACCCCTAAACCTAACACCCCCTCACTTTGTACAATTATTAACTAACTACCTATTTAAAAATAAATACAAACTTACCTGTGAAATAAAAATAAAACCTAAGCTAGCTACAATATAACTATTTACTAACTACCTACTAAAAATAAATACAAACTTACCTGTGAAATAAAAATAAAACCTAAGCTTAAACTTATAAAACCTAATATTACAAAAAATAAAAAAGCTAAGATTACTAAAAAATGAAAGCTACAATTACAAAAAATAATAAACACTAAAATTACAAAAAATAAAAAACTACCATTACAAAAAATAACAAATGAAATTATCTAAAATAATAAAAATTATTCCTATTCTAATGCCCCGTTTAAAAAACAAAACAAAAAAACCCCGAAAATAAAAAAAACCTAATCTATTATAAACTACCAAGGGCCCTTAAAAGGGCCTTTTGTAGGACATTGCCCTAAAGTTAACAGCTCTTTTGCAAACAAATAAAAACAAACACCCCCTAAGATTACAAACCCCAACCCCCCCAAACCCTCAAAATAAAAAAAAAAACCTAACTAAAAAAACCTAATCTACCCATTGCCCTGAAAAGGGCATTTGTATGGGCATTGCCCTTAAAAAGGCATTCAGCTCTTTTACTGCCCTTAAAATAAAAAAGCCCTAATCTAAAAAAGAAACACTCCCCAAAAAAACAAAACAAACTAATTCTAACCCCAAAATCAGTACTCACAGTTGCTGAAGTCCGGCGAAAGATCTTCATCCCAGAGGCAATGCATCTTTATCCAGGTGGCTCCATCTGTATCCATCACGGGACTGGCATCTTTTATCTTTATCCCAGCAGAGGCGGAGCGGTCAGTGGATGCGCAGAGGCAGAGGTTTAGACGGAGGTCCAGGCAGAGGTCCATTGGTCCGACCTCTTCATGAAATTGTCAGCTGCACACTGAGGATTCAATGCAAGGTACCGCTTTTATATTGGGGTACCGTTGCATTTCTATTGGCTGAAAATTTTTAATCAGCCAATGGGAATGAGAGCTGCTTAAATCCTATTGGCAGACTTAAACAGCCAATAGGATTTAAGCAGCTCTCATTCCTATTGGCTGATTTGAATCAGCAATAGGAATGAGAGTTGCTTAAATACTATTAGCTGTTCAAATCAGATAATAGGATTTAAAATTTTCAGCCAATAGGAATGCAACGTTTGTAATTGCAGTTATAATTTTCTAGTAATATTAGTTTTTTTTTTATTTTTAGCAATGTTAGTTTTTTTTATTTTTAGTTTTATTAGTGTAAGCTTAGGTTTTTATTTTATTTCACAGGTAAGTTTGTATTTATTTTAACTAGGTAGTGATTAAATAGTTATATTGTAGCTAGCTTAGGTTTTATTTTTACTTCACAGGTAAGTTTGTATTTATTTTTAAATAGGTAGTTAGTTAATAATTGTAACTTTAATTTAGGTCTATTTAGGTCTATTTTAATTATCCAAAAAATAGAGAACAAGCCAAGGACCAATAGGTAAAAATAAAACTTTGAACTTTATTTGTTACATGTAAAAGGAAATAAAGCGGTTAGAGAATGTGGGGTCACCCCCAAGAAAAACAACAGACTAACGCATTTCGGCTAGGAGAGCCGTACTCATAGTCCCTAAAACCACTGAGAACACACTGACTCAAATACCCAGTGTTCCATCGTAATTGGTTGTACACTTGATTGAAATTTAAAGGTATACTCTCTTGCATGCTCTCAAGCCATAAAGTGTTCTGCTTAACATATTAACTAGTAGCAGAGTTACCTTACATAATTTCTTTCAAGTATCCAAAAGGGGGGGGGCCCGGGTTGATCACTTTATGTATAAGTTTATTTATATATAGGATTGCATATACTTAAAGATTGAATCTTGCCAAAGAATTTTGTGCATAAGTTAAAAAATATATATAAATATGCATTCAATTTGTGGACCATATCATATGCTTGAACATATACAATTGAAATATAGATAAGAAAAAACTTTTTGTGTATAAACACATCATACTATATTTCTGAAGATACCTGAAAAAATGAAAAATAAAACATAATAATAATAAATAATAATAAAAAAATAATAATAATAACAGTGGTAGTATTAAATGAATAGTGAATAATAACACAAATAAAAAAAAAAAAAATATAATAATTATTACATAAATTATTATAAAAAAATTTCCGAATATGAAAAAACACAAAAATGAGCCTATGACAAAAGATACTGTAATATAGCCCAAATAACTAAATCCTTCTTAGTGTGGACCCCTAAGGTTTTATGACCATCCCTGATCATAATGAGAAAAGATCATAGCGTGTTCCGATCACTTACTTATGAACCACTAAAGGGATGTATAAACTCACTATACTACTCCTAGCTATACAGGGCCATTGATCAAAAATTTGTATATAATGAACTGAACATAAATATAACAATTTGCAATAGAAAAGGGAAAGATTGAAAAAATATATATGAAAAAAATTATATAAATAGAGAAATAAAACTGAAAAGGTATGTATATATACAAATTCCTATCTGTGACTGAGCCTATGACTAGAAATTATACTCCACACAAATAATTAATTTATGGAACCAATCAACTGGAACAAAACTTGATGCTAACCGGGGTACTCATAGGAGGATTACATCTTATCATAATGGTGTCAAGACCAATAATTGATAAAATCGTATTCAGAGTTCAGGCCCCAAGGTCTTTTGGTTTGGAGCCTGAAAATCCAATACATTTCTTGCCTTGAGAGGACCTTGAATCGGTCTCCCCCTCTCTTCTGGGGTTGGACTTTTTCAATGATCATCCACTTAAGTGTATGACAATCCTTGTCATGTTTTTGAACAAAATGTGACACCAGTGTGGTGCTGCTCTTGCCCACCCGGATAGTGGACAAATGCTCACGTATCCTTGAGAGGACATCCCTGGTAGTTAGACCCACATATTGCAGATTACACTCCTCACACCAGAGGAGGTAAACGCAATATGTGGACTTGCAGTTTACACATGAAGAAATGTCAAAAGTTTCCCCTGTAACCATTGAGGAGAATGTGGTGCCCACGTGCACATATTCACATGCTTTGCATTGTGAATATCCGCATTTATATGTTCCTCTGTGGCTGAGCCAGGAAGAAGTTGTACCAGTCTCTGGAACAACTTTTTTTAGTTGGGAAGGGGAAACAAGATTGCCTATTGTTTTATTTCTCCTGTAGGAGAACCTACATCCTTTCTTAACTGTCTCTGTGAGGGCATCATCTGCCACCAGCAACCGAAAATGATTTCGGATTATACTACAAATCTGTGGATATTGGGCTGAATAGTCTGTTACAAAGGTCAGTGTATTGTCTGAACTTTTAGTTGGATTATATTTATCCTGAAGGAGACTGTCTCGTGGGATACTGTTTACTTCATTCCTAGCTCTTCTAATAACTTTTTGGCTGTACCCCCATTGCTGCAGACGTCTCTCCAAGTCGTCCGCATGTGTTTCATAGCTTTGGGGTAAAGTGCAATTCCGTTTAGTGCGCACAAATTGGCCTTTGGCCACTGAGTACGGCATGTGCTTAGGATGGCAGCTTTTGGCATGTAGGAGGCTGTTTCCTGAGATGGGCTTCCTATACACCTGTGAGGAGACCCTCCCAGAGGAACAGCCCCTTAGTTCCAGGTCCAAATAGTGTACCCGGGTTGGGCTAAACTCAAATGTGAATCTAAGATTCACTTCATTGAGGCCCAAGTAGTCAACAAAGTCCTGTGCTTGTTCCTTACTACCCTTCCATATAAAGAGAAGATCATCTATATAACGAATATATAGTTTAATTTTCGATCTGAAGGGGTTTCCAGCCGCATAGACGTGGGACCGCTCCCACCAGCCCATGAACAGGTTGGCGTAAGTGGGGGCAAACTTGGCCCCCATGGCGGTCCCACACTTCTGCAGATAGAAATCCCCCTCAAATCAGAAATAGTTGTGAGATAGTAGGAATTTAGTAACATCCAGGACAAAGGAGATGAATGGCTCACTGTGGGTTGTTCCCCCTTCCAAAAAATACGCAACTGCTTGTATGCCCCATTCATGAGGTATTATTGAGTATAGGGACACAACATCCACTGTGAGCCACCCAAAGTCCTGCTCCCAAGGTACCTTTTCTACCAAGTTCAATACTTGTTTGGAATCTATGACATAGCTGGGGAGATATTTAACCAGGGGCTGCAGTATTCCGTCCAGCCAGATGGCTATGTTCCAACATAGACCCTATGCCGTTCACTATGGGTCTACCCTGGACATTCTCCAGTGACTTATGCACCTTCGGAAGATGATGGAACAGGGGGATGACCGGATGTTCCACATAAAGATATTTAGAAGTCTTGTCATCTAACAGTCCATCCTCCACTGCTCCATCTAGAAGGTGCACAAGTTCTCTCTGAAAGCTGTGTGTGGGATCTTGTTTTAAATGTTCATAGTTTTCTGCATTTCCTAATTGCCTCAAGGCTTCTGCAATGTAATCGGACCTGTTAAGGAGAACCACTGAGCCCCCCTTGTCCGCCTGCTTGATGACCACATCCGAGTTCTCTTCCAAAGCTTTAAGGGCTTTTCTTTCATTCAGTGACATATTCCTCGGGGGGTTTACCTGTGACAAGGTTAGTTGTCTTAAATCAGATTCCACCCTTCTGTAGAAGGTCTCTATGATATTACCCCTACTCTGGATAGGATAGAATGTGGAGGGATTCCTATATCTTCTAATCCTATCTGGGTTCTGCTGTTCCGACCTCAATGCTCCCTCTCTTTCCAGTTCACTTAAGGAAATGAGATCACATGTCTCCAAAAAATCTAATTCCTGTAGAGGACCCCCCTGGGTTGGTGTCAAACTAGTTGCTAATACCTGGTCTGTGTCTGTCCTAGAGAAGTGCTTACGCAACGTTAAATTGTGAATAAACTTATTTAGATCCAACATTGTTTTAAATAAATTAAAGTTTGCTGTAGGCACAAAACCCAGACCAAGTGATAGCACCTTTTCTTCGTACTCACTAAGGATATGGTTGGATAAGTTTATGACGGTATGTACTTTGACGGGGCTCTTGTCTGGCGGGATGGGTATCTCCCCTGCTGGGGTCCCTGAAGGTTTGTACCTCCCCCTTCCCGAGGGTGATGTCCTACCTGAAAAACCTGCTCCAGTTGTACCAGCTCATCATCTCTATTCTGAGCTGTTGCTGGTTGGGCGGGGGGGTAAGTGGGGTAAGAATGGTCATAAGTGGGTTGGTATCTTCTTTGCTGATTTTGTTGACCCCTAGGGCGAGAGGAATTGTATATTACTCTGCCTCTCCCTGATCCTGTTCTACCACCCATCCTAGCCTGTTGATATGTGTGAACCCCATTTCTGTTGAATTCAGTATTCATATTCACAATCTCTTGAGAAAAATTATTACCATCTTCATTCTCTGATTGTGTACTCTCTCCACCAGAATCTGCCTCACTTTCAGAGAATGTTACGGTTCTTCTACCCCTGGACCTTCTCCCCCTGCCCCGTCTGCCCCCTCTTGTGAAATTCTGGGATCTCCTAAATTGGGATCTTTGGCTCTTATTCCAGATATAGATTTTATTGCTGTCATAATCTGCCTTATCCCTGATAAATTTAGTGTGTTTAATATTCACAATCTCGCTTTTCACTTCTTGTATGGTACGCTGTAATACCCTGTCAAAATTAGGATAATTCACTGAACAAGAAAAGGCATTCAATAACAATTGTACTTCCACAATCTCAGATCTTACAGATGTCAACATTTTAGACTCTCAATCCCCTTGGTATCATATTTAGGACAGAGTATTTCTCCAAAGTCCATATGTCCCATTTCAATTTTTTCTCTTTGATTAACAGACGTTCCATATCATCAACTTTTCAACACAAGTTTCCTACACTTTGGAGATCGAGTACAGGCTCTGGGGTACTGTAGGATATTTCCAGTACGCCCCCGCTACCTTGAGGACGCCCCTGGCCGATGCCGGTAGTGACACGCAGGATACGTCACTGTATAGGGCACTCATTGGAAAGGAGTCGCATGTGACACGCAGGATACGTCACGGGATTGGTCTGCTTGATTGAATGCTACAACCCGCTGGAATTCCCCGTCTGCAGGAGATAGCCGCTCGATCCGCGGTGGTGGACAGCTTGAGGTCTGGAAGAGCGTGCAAACAACGGGTAAGATACGTTTAGTTTCTCATATTTTTTTCCCTGGGGGGATGGGAAGCCGTGAAGTGGTTTGAACTTTGATCAAAGCAACATATTATAGAAGGAGGGTACATTACGGAAAAGCAAAGATTTGGTTACTTTTCATCCAAATATCCGTTCTTATTATCATCTGGCTTTTTCAGTTAAAAAGACTGTGTTATTTATTCTTTATTAAAGTGATGCATATTGGCAATGGTTTGCAGCGGGTTAACAGTTCATTGATGAATTCCAAGGTATAACTTCCTGATAATTTCCAGAGGTTTGCATTTAAAGTTTGTGTATCCGGTTTAAATCACATTGGGGCTCTATAAACAGTCTAGTTGGGACTCTCTCTCTTTTTGTTTTGTTTATTTTGGTGGCAGGTGGTAGGCCACTTGAACCAACTAGCTATTTCATTATGCAGCAAGTTCAAGAGGAAGCAGTGATGGTATATTTCTCACTTAAAAACGCGGATGAAAGAGATGGGGATAACAGAGAGGTTGATCAAATATTTTCACAGGACAGAAACAATTTTGATTTGCCTATGCTTTTTGATGATATGGAACGTCTGTTAATCAAAGAGAAAAAATTGAAATGGGACATATGGACTTTGGAGAAATACTCTGCCCTAAATATGATACCAAGGGGATTGAGAGTTAACAAATTTCCTACGTTTGAAACAGAGGACTCTGAATTTATAGATATGTGGAATACTGTGCTTAACGATTGCTCTTTCAGGCTGATGAAATTGTTGATTGCTTATAAGTCTAAAATGTTGACATCTGTAAGATCTGAGATTGTGGAAGTACAATTGTTATTGAATGCCTTTTCTTGTTCAGTGGATTATCCTAATTTTGACAGGGTATTACAGCGTACCATACAAGAAGTGAAAAGCGAGATTGTGAATATTAAACACACTAAATTTATCAGGGATAAGGCAGATTATGACAGCAATAAAATCTATATCTGGAATAAGAGCCAAAGATCCCAATTTAGGAGATCCCAGAATTTCACAAGAGGAGGCAGACGGGGCAGGGGGAGAAGGTCCAGGGGTAGAAGAACCGTAACATTCTCTGAAAGTGAGGCAGATTCTGGTGGAGAGAGTACACAATCAGAGAATGAAGATGGTAATAATTTTTCTCAAGAGATTGTGAATATGAATACTGAATTCAACAGAAATGGGGGTCACACATATCAACAGGCTAGGATGGGTGGTAGAACAGGATCAGGGAGAGGCAGAGTAATATACAATTCCTCTCGCCCTAGGGGTCAACAAAATCAGCAAAGAAGATACCAACCCACTTATTACCATTCCTACCCCACTTACCCCCCCCCCCACCCAACCAGCAACAGCTCAGAATAGAGATGATGAGCTGGTACAACTGGAGCAGGTTTTTCAGGTAGGACATCACCCTCGGGAAGGGGGAGGTACAAACCTTCAGGGACCCCAGCAGGGGAGATACCCATCCTGCCAGACAAGAGCCCCGTCAAAGTACATACCGTCATAAACTTATCCAACCATATCCTTAGTGAGTACGAAGAAAAGGTGCTATCACTTGGTCTGGGTTTTGTGCCTACAGCAAACTTTAATTTATTTAAAACAATGTTGGATCTAAATAAGTTTATTCGCAATTTAACATTGCGTAAGCACTTCTCTAGGACAGACACAGACCAGGTATTAGCAACTAGTTTGACACCAACCCAGGGGGGTCCCCTACAGGAATTAGATTTTTTGGAGACATGTGATCTCATTTCCTTAAGTGAACTGGAAAGAGAGGGAGCATTGAGGTCGGAACAGCAGAACCCAGATAGGATTAGAAGATATAGGAATCCCTCCACATTCTATCCTATCCAGAGTAGGGGTAATATCATAGAGACCTTCTACAGAAGGGTGGAATCTGATTTAAGACAGCTAACCTTGTCACAGGTAAACCCCCCGAGGAATATGTCACTGAATGAAAGAAAAGCCCTTAAAGCTTTGGAAGAGAACTCGGATGTGGTCATCAAGCAGGCGGACAAGGGGGGCTCAGTGGTTCTCCTTAACAGGTCCGATTACATTGCAGAAGCCTTGAGGCAATTAGGAAATGCAGAAAACTATGAACATTTAAAACAAGATCCCACACACAGCTTTCAGAGAGAACTTGTGCACCTTCTAGATGGAGCAGTGGAGGATGGACTGTTAGATGACAAGACTTCTAAATATCTTTATGTGGAACATCCGGTCATCCCCCTGTTCCATCATCTTCCGAAGGTGCATAGGTCACTGGAGAATGTCCAGGGTAGACCCATAGTGAACGGCATAGGGTCTTTGTTGGAACATCTCTCTGAGTGGCTGGACGGAATACTGCAGCCCCTGGTTAAATCTCTCCCCAGCTATGTCAGAGATTCCAAACAAGTATTGAACTTGGTAGAAAAGGTACCTTGGGAGCAGGACTTTGGGTGGCTCAAAGTGGATGTTGTGTCCCTATACTCAATAATACCTCATGAATGGGGCATACAAGCAGTTGCGTATTTTTTGGAAGGGGGAACAACCCACAGTGAGCCATTCATCTCCTTTGTCCTGGATGTTACTAAATTCCTACTATCTCACAACTATTTCCGATTTGAGGGGGATTTCTATCTGCAGAAGCGTGGGACCGCCATGGGGGCCAAGTTTGCCCCCACTTACGCCAACCTGTTCATGGGCTGGTGGGAGCGGTCCCACGTCTATGCGGCTGGAAACCCCTTCAGATCGAAAATTAAACTATATATTCGTTATATAGATGATCTTCTCTTTATATGGAAGGGTAGTAAGGAACAAGCACAGGACTTTGTTGACTATTTGGGCCTCAATGAAGTGAATCTTAGATTCACATTTGAGTTTAGCCCAACCCGGGTACACTATTTGGACCTGGAACTAAGGGGCTGTTCCTCTGGGAGGGTCTCCTCACAGGTGTATAGGAAGCCCATCTCAGGAAACAGCCTCCTACATGCCAAAAGCTGCCATCCTAAGCACATGCCGTACTCAGTGGCCAAAGGCCAATTTGTGCGCACTAAAGGGAATTGCACTTTACCCCAAAGCTATGAAACACATGCGGACGACTTGGAGAGACGTCTGCAGCAACGGGGGTACAGCCAAAAAGTTATTAGAAGAGCTAGGAATGAAGTAAACAGTATCCCACGAGACAGTCTCCTTCAGGATAAATATAATCCAACTAAAAGTTCAGACAATACACTGACCTTTGTAACAGACTATTCAGCCCAATATCCACAGATTTGTAGTATAATCCGAAATCATTTTCGGTTGCTGGTGGCAGATGATGCCCTCAAAGAGACAGTTAAGAAAGGATGTAGGTTCTCCTACAGGAGAAATAAAACAATAGGCAATCTTGTTTCCCCTTCCCAACTAAAAAAAGTTGTTCCAGAGACTGGTACAACTTCTTCCTGGCTCAGCCACAGAGGAACATATAAATGCGGATATTCACAATGCAAAGCATGTGAATATGTGCAAGTGGGCACCACATTCTCCTCAATGGTTACCGGGGAAACTTTTGACATTTCTTCATGTGTAAACTGCAAGTCCACATATTGCGTTTACCTCCTCTGGTGTGAGGAGTGTAATCTGCAATATGTGGGTCTAACTACCAGGGATGTCCGCTCAAGGATACGTGAGCATTTGTCCACTATCCGGGTGGGCAAGAGCAGCACCACACTGGTGTCACATTTTGTTCAAAAACATGACAAGGATTGTCATACACTTAAGTGGATGATCATTGAAAAAGTCCAACCCCAGAATAGAGGGGGAGACCGATTCAAGGTCCTCTCAAGGCAAGAAATGTATTGGATTTTCAGGCTCCAAACCAAAAGACCTTGGGGCCTGAACTCTGAATACGATTTTATCAATTATTGGTCTTGACACCATTATGATAAGATGTAATCCTCCTATGAGTACCCCGGTTAGCATCAAGTTTTGTTCCAGTTGATTGGTTCCATAAATTAATTATTTGTGTGGAGTATAATTTCTAGTCATAGGCTCAGTCACAGATAGGAATTTGTATATATACATACCTTTTCAGTTTTATTTCTCTATTTATATAATTGTTTTCATATATATTTTTTCAATCTTTCCCTTTTCTATTGCAAATTGTTATATTTATTTTCAGTTCATTATATACAAATTTTTGATCAATGGCCCTGTATAGCTAGGAGTAGTATAGTGAGTTTATACATCCCTTTAGTGGTTCATAAGTAAGTGATCGGAACACGCTATGATCTTTTCTCATTATGATCAGGGATGGTCATAAAACCTTAGGGGTCCACACTAAGAAGGATTTAGTTATTTGGGCTATATTACAGTATCTTTTGTCATAGGCTCATTTTTGTGTTTTTTCATATTCGGAATTTTTTTTATAATAATTTATGTAATAATTTTTTTTTTTTTTTTTTATTTGTGTTATTATTCACTATTCATTTAATACTACCACTGTTATTAATATTTTTTTATTATTATTTATTATTATTATGTTTTATTTTTCATTTTTTCAGGTATCTTCAGAAATATAGTATGATGTGTTTATACACAAAAAGTTTTTTCTTATCTATATTTCAATTGTATATGTTCAAGCATATGATATGGTCCGCAAATTGAATGCATATTTATATATATTTTTTAACTTATGCACAAAATTCTTTGGCAAGATTCAATCTTTAAGTATAGGCAATCCTATATATAAATAAACTTATACATAAAGTGATCAACCCGGGCCCCCCCCTTTTGGATACTTGAAAGAAATTATGTAAGGTAACTCTGCTACTAGTTAATATGTTAAGCAGAACACTTTATGGCTTGAGAGCATGCAAGAGAGTATACCTTTAAATTTCAATCAAGTGTACAACCAATTACGATGGAACACTGGGTATTTGAGTCAGTGTGTTCTCAGTGGTTTTAGGGACTATGAGTACGGCTCTCCTAGCCGAAACACGTTAGTCTGTTGTTTTTCTTGGGGGTGACCCCACATTCTCTAACCGCTTTATTTCCTTTTACATGTAACAAATAAAGTTCAAAGTTTTATTTTTACCTATTGGTGCTTGGCTTGTTCTCTATTTTTTGGATATTGCTATTTTACCACTAGCCAGCACCATCTGCACAGCCCACCGGAGCTACCATCTGTGAGGAGGTTAATGAAAGTTTTTTACCCTCTTCGGAAGTTTCACTCATGATACCCAAAACCTTGCCTAAATATTTTTACCAGCAAAGGATGACTCTTTAGGACCTTCCGTTTATGCCCCTCTTTTACTTTTCAACACAAGTTTCCTACACTTTGGAGATCGAGTACAGGCTCTGGGGTACTGTAGGATATTTCCAGTACGCCCCCGCTACCTTGAGGACGCCCCTGGCCGATGCCGGTAGTGACACGCAGGATACGTCACTGTATAGGGCACTCATTGGAAAGGAGTCGCATGTGACACGCAGGATACGTCACGGGATTGGTCTGCTTGATTGAATGCTACAAGCCACTGGAATCCCCCGTCTGCAGGAGATAGCCGCTCGATCCGCGGTGGTGGACAGCCTGAGGTCTGGAAGAGCGTGCAAACAACGGGTGAGATACATTTAGATTCTCATATTTTTTTCCCTGGGGGGATGGGAAGCCGTGAAGTGGTTTGAACTTTGATCAAAGCAACATATTATAGAAGGAGGGTACATTACGGAAAAGCAAAGATTTGGTTACTTTTCATCCAAATATCCGTTCTTATTATCATCTGGCTTTTTCAGTTAAAAAGACTGTGTTATTTATTCTTTATTAAAGTGATGCATATTGGCAATGGTTTGCAGCGGGTTAACAGTTCATTGATGAATTCCAAGGTATAACTTCCTGATAATTTCCAGAGGTTTGCATTTAAAGTTTGTGTATCCGGTTTAAATCACATTGGGGCTCTATAAACAGTCTAGTTGGGACTCTATCTCTTTTTGTTTTGTCTATTTTAATTATGTTAAAGTTAGGGGGTGTTAGGTTTAAGGGTTAATATAGTTTAATTTAGGTTGTTGGGATGTAGGGGGGGGTTTAGGGGTTAATAGATTTAGTTAGTGTTGGCGATGTGGGGGGTGGCGGTTTAGGGGTTAATATGTTTATTTAGTGTTTTAGTTAGTGTTGGCGATGTCGGGGAACTGTGTTTTAGGGGTTAATAGGTTTAGTTAGTGTTGGCGATATTTGGGAATGGCGGTTTAGGGGTTAATAGGTTTAGTTACTGTTGGCAATGTTTGAGAACGGTGGTTAAGGGATTAATAGGTTTAGTTAGTGTTGGCGATGTCGGGGATCTGCGGTTTAGGGGTTAATATCTTTATTTAGTGATTTAGTCAGTGTCAGCGATGTCGGGGAACTGTGGTTTAGGGGTTAATATGTTTAGGTAGTGTTGGCGATGTGGGGGGCGGCGGTTTAGGGTTAATAGGTTTAGTTAATGTAGACTATGTGGGGAGACAGCGGTTTAGGGTTTAATAGCTTTATTTAGTGTCAGCGATGTGAGTGGTGACTGCGGTTTCAGATAAACTTCAGAATAGAATAATGCATATGAATAAAAAATGGATCCGAAAAAACAAACGGATCAGAAAAAAACTATTTAACTTAACATAAGTAATTTGCCAATACAATTTTTATTTTTAAACTTAACTAAACTAATTTGCTGAAACAAAATTATTTATTTAACTAATGAACATGAAACAATTTTTTTTTTTAACGTTGCACATCACAGAGGGAAAAAGTATATTAATATAACTCTGTTGGTTATGCAAAACTGGGGAATGGGTAATAAAGGGATTATCTGTCTTTTTAAGCAATACAAATTCTGGAGTAGACTGTCTCTTTATGTTCAATAGCACTAGTTTTAGAAAAACAAGAGGTAGCAGTAGAAATCAAACAAACAATCCAGCCTGCCACAGATCACCCATAAGCTGCAGTGGAAGGTAGAGAGAAACTACATCACCCACAATGCTGTGCAAGCCATGACAGAGAACAAACTGTCTAATGAAACAAAGTAAATCTGTGCCTGCACACCTAAGAAGCTAAAAAAGAGCTTTATTGAAGTTAAAGGTTATTATTCAATTAAAGAAAATGCCAATGTATTTCTATGATCAAATCTACTTTGTTTTCTTTGTATCCTCTGTTGAAAAGTAGCAGTTTTATAACTGTGTTTTGTTATACATTTGCAGGAACACTAGGTGGCAGCAGTATATCCTTTCATGTACTCCTTCAGAAATATGAATGCTACCTACCTAGGTGGCTCTTCAAAAAAGAATATTTCAAGAACAAAGTAAATTTGTTAATAGATGTCAATTTAAAAGGTTTTTTTTTAACGGAATCCCAAAAGAAAAATGTTGTGTCTCATATACCTTCATTTACAGAATAGCATATGGAAGTGACCCAAATACATCAGTACATGTTTCTGCGCAGCTGTTTCCCTGAGTGCATTTCTCCTTTACTTTCCATATATGGGGAACAGTATTTTTTAAGTATTCATACTTTTATAAACAACGGAATAAGAACAAACAAATAAATAGGCAATAGTATAAGTGTGCATGAGAGGAACTAACTTAAATGTTATTCAGTAAGGTGGAATTATCAAAATCAATATGATTAATAAGCTTTGAGCAGTAATACGTAACTTTACCTATAATGTCTATTATATTAATTGTCTTTGAAATTATATTGCATTTAGGGGTAGATTACAAGTGAAGTGCAAAATATAGCTTTTGAGAGCGCAATATTTGCTCTCCACTTAGAAATACTATTGCACGCAAAAATGCTGGCATTACAAGTAAATTTCAATGCAAACACAACCTCGCGTTCGCACTGCATGGAAGTATTGTGCTTACAAGACCGTGCTTCCATAGGCTCTAATAGGAGCCTCTTTCTCATGCTGATAGTCACGGCAGAGAACCTAGCCCAGTGAAGGGGGTACACATATTAACACAAATATATATATATATGTATATAAGCATATACATATATATTTACAGGGAACACACAGTTCCCCCTAGATTGCAATGTGAAGGCACTTTTCAGTGCCATTTCTTTCTAACACCCCACACCCGTCAATAAAACTGCTTCATGCAGTAATTGTTTTAAAAATTAAAGATGCTGATATTTTTTATTTTTAACAGGGATATGCACACTTAATTTTGGGGCAGTTGGGGGACCTTTTTAAAATTAACCAGAGGTCTGACCTCTGATTCATTTTCAGAACACTAATAATGATGTAATGTAATGGCTGTTTTTTTATCATGCCCGATAAATTAGCGTTCCACTTGTAAACTAGCCCTTAATGGTTTTTTAAATTATTTTTGTTGTTTTAACAATATTTTTATTATTTATTTATTATTTATTCATGTGTACTAAGGTGACAAGATTTCCCAGACCTTATTGTTATTCTTACTTTAAAATAAAGAATAAGAGATATTGTATTTTTCAGAGCTAGGGATTTTCCTAATAATGTTTTTCTTCTTCAGATGCATCTTAATAAATTCAATACCTTAGCCACTAACATTTCCTTCCGAGTGTGCACACCAAGCTGAATCTTGTCACTGGTCCATTTTCTATTCATGATGGAGAATGGCCTTACTATAGCATCGCTGGTTCCAGTAGATATGATTGGTTGTTATCACATTTGCATACTTGCATATGCTGTAGCTGTAAATTCTCTAGCCCCAAACAGATATCACCTGCCTCTTTTTGCTAGCAAATGCAGTAGCTGTAAATGCTTCACCCAAAACACAGATCAACTGTCTTTGTATGCCAGCACATGCTGTAAGTGTACCTACATATTTAATTCAAGTTAATAAATGGGCTATTACAAACGAAAGAAGGTGCAGGGACTGCTCAGCGTGTCAATAAAAAACAATCCTTTATTTCAAGCAAGTTAAAAGGCAAAGTCCATGGCTAGACAAATAGACAGGAGGTGAACGGTTTTGCGCCCTCTAGTGGTGTTTAATCATAGGCTATTGCAGGTAGGAAAGATTACCCCTTTTATAGGAGAATTATTTAACCATTCATTCACAATACAACAATGATGAAAAGTAAAAACAATTCAAGTTAAAAACAAAGCAAAAGGATAAATTGATAAATATACATAGCCTAATAGCCTATTTCATCAATGTACATAGCATACTTAGACATCTGCCACTCAAGATAGTAGATGAAATACAGATATAAATTGAACAAACATTTATTAAAGGGACAGTAAAGTCAAAACTAAACTTTCATGATTCAGATAGTGCATGCAATTTTAAACAACTTTCCAATTTACTTTTATCATCAAATTTGCTTTGTTCCCTTGGTGGTATTTTTGAAAAGCTAAACCTAGCTAGACTCAAACTGATTTCTTAACAGTTGAAAACCGCCTCCTAGCTCAGAGTATTTTGAAAGTTTTTCACAGTTAGACTGTGCTAGTTCACATGTGTCATATAGATAACATTGTGCTCACTCCCGTGAAGTTATTTAGGAGTCTTCACTGATTGACTACACTGCATGTCTGTCAAAGGCACTTAGATAAGGAGGCTGTCTGCAAAGGCTTAGATGCAAGGTAATCACAGAGGTAAAAAGTATATTAATATAACTGTGTTGGTTATGTAAAAACGGGGAATGGGTAATAAAGGGATTATCTATCTTTTTAAATAAGAAAAATTTTGGTGTAGACTGTCCCTTTAAATCATGAGAATGCATTAAGCCATTAAGTGTTGGAAATAGTGGGCACAAAGTTATGTATATTTAATTATATCTATTCACAAATTAATTAATACGTATGTAATAAGTATGGAGCATTATAATAAAAAAATATTACAAAAAGAGTGAATGAGATGAACAAAAAATGCAAACCAGGCCACATTGAAAAGGACGCCAGGTTAATCATCTATAAAATAGTTTATGTCACACTCTTTGTTCATATAATTCGGTATACGAGAATGGAGTTTCAGTATCCAGTACAATTCCTTTTTGTCCAGAATTTTATGTTGTTGTAATAAATGGGGCCCTTTTTCTCTTACTCATGTTTATGATTTTGTAAACAGATTGCCATATTTTCTGCTCTGTATCAAAAGGAAAATTATATATGAAATATAGGATGCAGCCACAATATTGAGGAGCTGCATACAAAACTTAAGCCAATAACAATTAAAATAATTGCATGCAATTAAATGCAATTTGCAAAACCCTGTGATCACATAAGTATAGAACTTACTCAACTCTGCAAACACTGTACCTGGCAGCACACAGGCATTGATCTCCACTATGAAGCTCTCCATAGCACTAGTGACTGCCCCAGCTTGGTCACCCTGATGGTCAGTAAAAGCAAGTAGAAGTTCCCAATAAACAGTGGACCAGACTCATCATACCTTCCTCCACCAGCTTCATTCCAGCCAATCACTATTCAAGTGAACTAACACTTCTGGCCTTCAATGGGAATATAAATTGTGATACGCAACACTAAACCCTGCTGGATTGCAGAAGTAATTGCAGTAAATTTCAGATAATTTTTTGGAAAGTGAATTTGTTTCTTGTCATTTACACACTGGGACAAGGGACAGGAAACCCATTCCGACAGTCCGGAACAACATAGCATAGCTCTTTAAAAAAATAGGGATGTCTAGTTAGCATGGGGCCTATTTATCATTGCGTCAATTTCTACGCATTGGCTGGAGTCAATACGCTCGGTAGACATCACCAGACATCGTTGCCGCAAATCTACATACGATGCCCTTATTTATTAAAAAATCTGTCACAGATCTGTCAAGTACGGAGCGATGAGCATCAGACTGTTGATAAATAAGAGTCATCAATGTCGCGGATATTCTATTTTTTCCAACTTTATTTATACCATTTCATTACTGTCCATGAACAAGCACATAATATAGCTAACTTCCTTTTTTATTTTTTATAAATCTATTTGCACCATGTTTAAGGCATGTAATCCAAGTCCCATTCTCCACTTCACACCAAATTTGACACAACACTCCTATTGTATTTATTTGCAAATGGATATTTTAAGAGCTGGGCCAGATTTTTCTCTGCACCTGTGTAACCCCTACTGATTGAAGTCTAGTTTTAAACACACCCCTACACAGGTGTTATAAAAAGGGCTGGCATATAATTTTCATTTCTTAATGAAAATTAAATTCAAGAAAAGGAAGAAAAACACTAAAAATAGCATGTGTTACGGATTTCCTCATAACTTGCCAAGTTGTCAGTGTACTATCCCTTTAAGATCACTCTATCACTTCATTGCCTGGTATTCATTCAGAGTGTTCCAAGCCTGTATGTACCTTAACCGGACATCATTTAGCTTTTCACTTTTGGTTTTATATCACCTTACATTTGTTAGCTAACATTCATCTGTCCCTACGATGCCGTATTCACATCCGCTAAGGGTTATTAGCAAATTCTGTGTGTCTCCGGCATCACAGGGTATAACAAATTCCTCTTGTAAGATACAGTGTAACTAGAATACTGTTACACTGTACCCTTCATCTCTTGAGCACATTATTTGAACGTAGTTTATATAAACTTAACAGGGATAAGAGGCACACTAACATAATTTTACCTTAATAGGGAGCTAGCTAATACCTTTATATATACACATATACAAACTTTATTTCACATTCAGTCTGCAGTTGAGGTTCACTATTTTCACTCTCAACAGAAATTACAGGACTAAAGTACAGAGGAGATCTAATCCTTACAAAATACCAAGCCCCAATAACCATGAACCCAGCAGACCTCCCAGCACATGTTATAAACCTCTCACAAAAGGTGGATATGCTCTCACAACATGTGAGAGATCTCCAGGTGGAAAATGATCAACTTAAGAGATATATTAACAAAACTTTAAAAACCCCTGTACCACAGACCACAGAACCTAATATTGGCCTACTGGATAAGTTCAGTGGGAATAGGTCGATCTATCGAGAGTTTAAAAATGCATGTACACTCTTGTTCACCCTTAAGCCAAATACCTACCCCACAGAAAATATTAGAGTTTTAACTGTTATATCTTTGCTACAAGGAAATGGGCTAATTATTTTTTTGAGACTGACGACCCTATATTAAGTTCCTTTGACATGTTTTTCAAGGAAATGTCATTGCTTTATAAAGACCCTGACAGGCAAATAACTGTAGAACTATCTATGAGATCATTAAAACAACTTAAAAGGCCTGTTGAGGATTATATTGTTGATTTTACGAGATATGCTAAAGATACCTTTTGGAATGAAATTTCCTTGCGTAACCAGTTTAGACTAGGCTTGTCTGACTACATTAAGGAGGAACTATCTAGAATTGAACTCCCAACAACCTCGACCAGTTAATGTCATTATCAGTTAGCATTAATAGACATTATCGTGAAAGGCGTAATGAAAGATCTAATACTGACAACTCCCCTAAAAAACCTGTAATTCAATACCTACCTCACCCCTCACCAAGGAAGATGGAGGAACCCATGGATATTAATTTCATCCGAGGACCTCTCCCACAAAAGGGAAAAAAATAGAAGGAGGGCTTTAAATTTATGTTTGTACTGTGTCAGCTCTACTCACCATAAAGGATTGTCCCAATTTACTGAAACAGAAGAAGGGTAAGAAACAAACACATCAGATTTGTCTTAATCATTTCTACCATAACACAGCTTATTGTACCTTATCTCTCTCTCTCCAGTGGAGTTCGCAAGAAATGACGATTGAGGCAGTAATAGATTCAGGAGCAAGTTCCAACTGCATTGATGTTTCCTTTGTAAACTCTAATAAAATTCCCCTTACAGCAAAACCCTCACCAGTTTCTGTTAAAGTTATTGACGGTAGTGAGATTATCTCTGGTCCTATACTCTTTGATACCATACCTCTCAACACCATCACCACATACAGAAATGTTAACATTTAATGTTATCTCTTCACCTATATTTCCAGCTGTTTTGGGAATAGATTGGTTAAGATTACACCAACTAACCATCAACTGGGCAGATGGTACTTTACTATTTAATTTTGTTTACTGTAAGAATTCTTGTACTTCCTCTTCTATAATATTACACACTGAACTCACTAATCTTCATGCAGCCTATATTGAATATTCAGATGTATTTGACCCAAAAGAGGCTACTTCCTTACTACCACATAGGGTATATGATTGCCCCATCGACTTACTTCCAGAGGTAACTATCCCCTGTGGTCACATTTACCCTCTGTCCCAGCTTGAGCTCGAACATCCTAATATATATGAACAATAACTCAGAGAAGGGATTTATTAGACCATCGACCTCTCCTGCTGGGGCAGGTATATTTTTTGTTAGAAATAAAAACTCCACGTTACGACCCATCTTAGATTACAGGGAATTAAATAAATGCACCATTAAAAAGTGTTACCCTCTCCCTCTAATCCCAGAGATAATAGAATGACTCCATGGTGCAAAGATCTTCACTTAGGCCTAGATTTAGAGTTCGGCGGTAGCCGTCAAAACCAGCGTTAGAGGCTCCTAACGCTGGTTTTGGGCGCCCGCTGGTATTTGGAGTCAGTGATTAAAGGGTCTAACGCTCACTTTTCAGCCGCGACTTTTCCATACCGCAGATCCCCCTACGCCATTTGCGTAGCCTATCTTTTCAATGGGATCTTTCTAACGCCGGTATTTAGAGTCGTTTCTGCAGTGAGCGTTAGAGCTCTAACGACAAGATTCCAGCCGCCTGAAAAAAGCAGGAGTTAAGAGCTTTCTGGCTAACGCCGGTTTATAAAGCTCTTAACTACTGTACCCTAAAGTACACTAACACCCATAAACTACTTATGTACCCCTAAACCGAGGTCCCCCCACATCGCCGCCACTCGATTAAAATTTTTAACCCCTAATCTGCCGACCGCCACCTACGTTATACTTATGTACCCCTAATCTGCTGCCCCTAACCCCGCCGACCCCTATATTATATTTATTAACCCCTAACTTGCCCCCCACAACGTCGCCGCAAGCTACTTAAAATAATTAACCCCTAATCTTCCGACCGCAAATCGCCGCCACCTACGTTATCCCTATGTACCCCTAATCTGCTGCCCCTAACATCGCCGACCCCTATGTTATATTTATTAACCCCTAATCTGCCCCCCACAACGTCGCCGACACCTACCTACACTTATTAACCCCTAATCTGCCGAGCGGACCTGAGCGCTACTATAATAAAGTTATTAACCCCTAATCCGCCTCACTAACCCTATCATAAATAGTATTAACCCCTAATCTGCCCTCCCTAACATCGCCGACACCTACCTTACACTTATTAACCCCTAATCTGCCGACCGGAGCTATCGCTGACCCCTGCATTATATTATTAACCCCTAATCTGCCGCTCCGTACACCGCCGCCACCTACGTTATCCCTATGTACCCCTAATCTGCTGCCCTAACATCGCCGACCCCTATGTTATATTTATTAACCCCTAATCTGCCCCCCACAACGTCGCCGACACCTACCTACACTTATTAACCCCTAATCTGCCGAGCGGACCTGAGCGCTACTATAATAAAGTTATTAACCCCTAATCCGCCTCACTAACCCTATCATAAATAGTATTAACCCCTAATATGCCCTCCCTAACATCGCCGACACCTAACTTCAATTATTAACCCCTAATCTGCCGACCGGAGCTCACCGCTATTCTAATAAATGTATTAACCCCTAAAGCTAAGTCTAACCCTAACACTAACACCCCCCTAAGTTAAATATAATTTTTATCTAACGAAATAAATTAACTCTTATTAAATAAATTAATCCTAATTAAAGCTAAATACTTACCTGTAAAATAAACCCTAATATAGCTACAATATAAATTATAATTATATTGTAGCTATTTTAGGATTAATATTTATTTTACAGGCAACTTTGTAATTATTTTAACCAGGTACAATAGCTATTAAATAGTTAAGAACTATTTAATAGTTACCTAGTTAAAATAATTACAAATTTACCTGTAAAATAAATCCTAACCTTAGATATAATTAAACCTAACACTACCCTATCAATAAAATAATTAAATAAACTACCTACAATTACCTACAATTAACCTAACACTACACTATCAATAAATTAATTAAACACAATTGCTACAAATAAATACAATTAAATAAACTATCTAAAGTACAAAAAATAAAAAAGAACTAAGTTACAGAAAATAAAAAAATATTTACAAACATAAGAAAAATATTACAACAATTTTAAACTAATTACACCTACTCTAAGCCCCCTAATAAAATAACAAAGACCCCCAAAATAAAAAATTCCCTACCCTATTCTAAAATACAAAAATTACAAGCTCTTTTACCTTACCAGCCCTGAACAGGGCCCTTTGCGGGGCATGCCCCAAGAATTTCAGCTCTTTTGCCTGTAAAAAAAAACATACAATACCCCCCCCCCAACATTAC
Source organism: Bombina bombina (assembly GCF_027579735.1). Taxonomy (NCBI): domain Eukaryota; kingdom Metazoa; phylum Chordata; class Amphibia; order Anura; family Bombinatoridae; genus Bombina; species Bombina bombina. The sequence continues at coordinate 1,081,161,934 of NC_069503.1, read as the reverse complement.
AACCCACCACCCACATACCCCTAATCTAACCCAAACCCCCTTAAATAAACCTAACACTAATCCCCTGAAGATCTTCCTACCTTGTCTTCACCATCCAGGTATCACCGATCCGTCCTGGCTCCAAGATCTTCATCCAACCCAAGCGGGGGTTGGCGATCCATAATCCGGTGCTCCAAAGTCTTCCTCCTATCCGGCAAGAAGAGGACATCCGGACCGGCAAACATCTTCTCCAAGCGGCATCTTCTATGTTCTTCCATCCGATGACGACCGGCTCCATCTTGAAGACCTCCAGCGCGGATCCATCCTCTTCTTCCGACGACTAGACGACGAATGACGGTTCCTTTAAGGGACGTCATCCAAGATGGTGTCCCTCGAATTCCGATTGGCTGATAGGATTCTATCAGCCAATCGGAATTAAGGTAGGAATATTCTGATTGGCTGATGGAATCGGCCAATCAGAATCAAGTTCAATCCGATTGGCTGATCCAATCAGCCAATCAGATTGAGCTCGCATTCTATTGGCTGATCGGAACAGCCAATAGAATGCGAGCTCAATCTGATTGGCTGATTGGATCAGCCAATCGGATTGAACTTGATTCTGATTGGCTGATTCCATCAGCCAATCAGAAAATTCCTACCTTAATTCCGATTGGCTGATAGAATCCTATCAGCCAATCGGAATTCGAGGGACGCCATCTTGGATGACGTCCCTTAAAGGAACCGTCATTCGTCGTCTAGTCGTCGGAAGAAGAGGATGGATCCGCGCTGGAGGTCTTCAAGATGGAGCCGGTTGTCATCGGATGGAAGAACATAGAAGATGCCGCTTGGAGAAGATGTTTGCCGGTCCGGATGTCCTCTTCTTGCCGGATAGGAGGAAGACTTTGGAGCACCGGATTATGGATCGCCAACCCCCGCTTGGGTTGGATGAAGATCTTGGAGCCAGGACGGATCGGTGATACCTGGATGGTGAAGACAAGGTAGGAAGATCTTCAGGGGATTAGTGTTAGGTTTATTTAAGGGGGTTTGGGTTAGATTAGGGGTATGTGGGTGGTGGGTTGTAATGTTGGGGGGGGGGTATTGTATGTTTTTTTTTACAGGCAAAAGAGCTGAAATTCTTGGGGCATGCCCCGCAAAGGGCCCTGTTCAGGGCTGGTAAGGTAAAAGAGCTTGTAATTTTTGTATTTTAGAATAGGGTAGGGAATTTTTTATTTTGGGGGTCTTTGTTATTTTATTAGGGGGCTTAGAGTAGGTGTAATCAGTTTAAAATTGTTGTAATATTTTTCTTATGTTTGTAAATATTTTTTTATTTTCTGTAACTTAGTTCTTTTTTATTTTTTGTACTTTAGATAGTTTATTTAATTGTATTTATTTGTAGCAATTGTGTTTAATTAATTTATTGGTAGTGTAGTGTTAGGTTAATTGTAGGTAATTGTAGGTAGTTTATTTAATTATTTTATTGATAGGGTAGTGTTAGGTTTAATTATATCTTAGGTTAGGATTTATTTTACAGGTAAATTTGTAATTATTTTAACTAGGTAACTATTAAATAGTTCTTAACTATTTAATAGCTATTGTACCTGGTTAAAATAATTACAAAGTTGCCTGTAAAATAAATATTAATCCTAAAATAGCTATAATATAAATGTAATTTATATTGTAGCTATATTAGGATTTATTTTACAGGTAAGTATTTAGCTTTAAATAGGAATCATTTATTTAATAAGAGTTAATTTATTTCGTTAGATAAAAATTATATTTAACTTAGGGGGGTGTTAGTGTTAGGGTTAGACTTAGCTTTAGGGGTTAATACATTTATTAGAATAGCGGTGAGCTCCGGTCGGCAGATTAGGGGTTAATAATTGAAGTTAGGTGTCGGCGATGTTAGGGAGGGCACAGTGGCGTCACTAGGGTTGGTGTCACCCGGGGCGGTATCTCATGGTGTCACCCCCCCCCCCCCCACCCCACACTTAATTTTTTTTTTTTCTAATGTTACTCCTAAATCGTAACTCCCATATAACACTGAATGTAATAGCAATAGTAGTGACAATTTGACATACACCTTCAAATAATACATGAAAAAAATTAATTAGAAAGATAAATGTTTTTTCAAAATGTAAACTTTACTGAAATAAATTAAATAACACAAAATAAAACAGGAACAAATACACTCCCATGCCATGTGTAACTGTAACATTAAACTTTACTGAAATAAATTAAATAACACAAATACAAATACATTTATAAGACCTTATTAATGGGAGAAGGGGCTGGAAATCACTATTTAATTACATGCTACAAATCTACAGCTTAGTTGAAAGTAGAATTGCACAGATTAATCATTATCTGCCATTCGACCATCAGCATCAGGCAGATATTCCAGTTATTTGTCCCTGGAACTTGGAAGTAATTTTACATCTTAACATTATTTGCCAGCATTTCCTTAATGGAAATAAGGGAGATTTATAATTATAAGACCTCCTGGACATGAATATCTGTGTTCCTGCCAATGCGTAGTGAACTGATCATCATCCTGATGCAATCACTGAACTGTGCAAATGCTAACTCCTCCTGACCTTTGGCAATGGCACGTGGCACCAGCAAATTATCTAGGGCATTACTAGGGACCGGGGTGTGTGTGCTATATGCAGTTGCACCCATTCGCTGGCTAGTGGCTACTGTACTGGAATGGACTTGTAAGTTTCACAAAAAGCACAAACTGAACCAAGCACCAAGTGGTCAGCACAAACCTACATGATGATCCAAGCATATGCTGAGGTCTAAGCAAAAAGCCATTATATAGCAAAAACCAAGCCCATTGCAGTTTTGCAGGGTTCCAAAGGGAAATACTTAGCTGGGGAACAAATAATTCATATTTCATTTAATTTAGAATTGCTGGAGAACTGGCAATGTATGAAATTGTCTTAAAAATTACTTTTTGTTTTTCAAAATAATTGGTATTTAACAATTTCCTGTCAGCATTGAATTGCACTATAAGATGTCTGAATAGTTGGTTCTATGGGAATCTTCAGGTTAGTGGGAATGAAAGGACTTGGGTTTTAACATCAGTGATCTTCATTTATCATCATGTATGTCTGATTTATGTCCACTGTCTGAAAGTTTCAACTATTTAAAAAGAATGCCTTAAGCTTATTTGACTTTTAATGAGTATAATATTAATTCCGACAGTGATCATCATCTTCTCTTCTATTTCTATTTCTAATCTGTCTCTGATCTGAGATCAGGTGAGGGTGGGGAGGTGGTCTGGTGGTCTACACGGTAAGATACACTGAGTAATCAGTATGTAAGACAAAAAGTCACAATCGATTGAATCAATTACAATAATTAATTACAACAATGTGTATTCATTTTCTTTTGGGCAAGCCTTTAAAATGTAAATATTACTATGATCACATTGCTTGACAGTTTCAGTAAGGCTGGCCCTTTAAATAATTGTTATCAAATCAATAATCCTTCCTGGAGGTTGCATTGCACTTCCAGAGGATTTTTAAAATCCTCTAGAAGTGCAATGCAACCTAATGACAGAAACACAATTCAGTGCCTCTGGGGAGAGAGATTTCTTTTTTACTGACTGGTTAAATGCCTTTCCCAGGAAGGATTATTGATAACAAAACAATTATTTGATAAGATTAAAGGGCCAGCCTTACACTTACTTACTGAAACTTTCAAGCAATGTGATCATAGTAATATTTACATTTTAAAGGCTTGCCCAAAAGAAAATGATAATGAATACACAAATCACAATCACATTGTTGTAAGCAATAAAGCAATTGTAAATATGAATGAATTTCAATCGATTGTGTGACTTTTTGGCCAGGCTTACTACTGATTACTAGTACTAGTACTCAGTGTATCATACCGTGTAGACCACCAGACCACCTCCCCACCCTCACCTGATCTCAGAATAGATCAGACAGATTACTAAAGAAATAGAAGAAGATCAAGATGATGATCACTGTCAGTCAGACTGTCACACACCGACATGGACATCTGACACCCCCGCACACAGCACTGAGATCATGAATGATGACACACACTGACAGTGACAGACAGTGACTTACCCTAGTTACTTCTGCTTCACGTGGTTCACTTTCACTTGGCGCTTGCTGCCGCCCTACCAGCCTGCCTGCTGCCTACAGTTGTGTCGCAGCACGTCGTCCCGCTCTCGGCTGCTCCCGCTCTCTCTATAGTGACGTCGTCTTCCTCCTGAGTCCTGCGCATGCGCAGTCACTAGTGTTGTGACTATTTGCTCCTCCCCCGACTTAGCCTGCGCCCTGTTCATCTCCGGACCGGTCACGTTCCTACTGGGTGGTGCTGCATGTGAGTCACTGTGACTGTGTCAGCAGCCAGACATTGCTGAGGAACGTGACCGTCTGTCTGTGGCTGCATGTCCTGCCCCTGCTCCTCCGACTAGAGTGATGATTGATTCCTTTCTACTGAGTGAGTCTAGTCTAATGGAGTTGGAGCAGTAGATTGATCACAGTCAGTCACTGACGTCACGGTTACATACGTTGGTTGGGTCACTCACACGGACGGACGGAGTCGGACCCCCCCCCATGTACTATATTACATTAATTAAAGAAGTTAAGTAATACAACAACGCCACACAATCACTTACTATTCAGAAATAAAAAGTTAAACAGTAACATAACATTTACAAATACAATCAAAATCAAATACTATTTACTAACACAGCTGGTGGTGGTGTCACCCCCCTTTATGGTGTCACCCGGGTGCGGGCCGCCCCCCCCCGCCCCCCCCTAGTGACGCCACTGGGAGGGCATATTAGGGGTTAATACTATTTATGATAGGGTTAGTGAGGCGGATTAGGGGTTAATAACTTTATTATAGTAGCGCTCAGGTCCGCTCGGCAGATTAGGGGTTAATAAGTGTAGGTAGGTGTCGGCGACGTTGTGGGGGGCAGATTAGGGGTTAATAAATATAACATAGGGGTCGGCGATGTTAGGGCAGCAGATTAGGGGTACATAGGGATAACGTAGGTGGCGGCGGTGTACGGAGCGGCAGATTAGGGGTTAATAATATAATGCAGGGGTCAGCGATAGCGGGGGCGGCAGATTAGGGGTTAATAAGTGTAAGGTTAGAGGTGTTTAGACTCGGGGTACATGTTAGAGTGTTAGGTGCAGACGTAGGAAGTGTTTCCCCATAGGAAACAATGGGGCTGCGTTAGGAGCTGAACGCTGCTTTTTTGCAGGTGTTAGGTTTTTTTTCAGCTCAAACAGCCCCATTGTTTCCTATGGGAGAATCGTGCACGAGCACGTTTTTGAGGCCGGCCGCGTCCGTAAGCAACTCTGGTATCGAGAGTTGCATTTGCGGTAAAAATGCTCTACGCTCCTTTTTTGGAGCCTAACGCAGCATTTGTTTGAACTCTCGATACCAGAGTTAATTTTATGGTGCGGCCAGAAAAAAACCCGCGGAGCGTTAACAGCCCTTTTACCGCCGAACTCTAAATCTAGGCCTTAGTTAGATCTTCACAGAGCATACAACCTGGTCCAGATGCGTGCAGGTGACGAATGGCTGACAGCATTCCGTACTAGATACGGACTCTTTGAGTACACTGTCATGCCATTCGGCCCGTGTAATGCTCCTGACACCTTTCAGAACATTTTTAGGGATCTTTTGGATGTATACTTAGTCATTTATTTGGATGACATCCTGATATACTGCAGTAATTATGATGAACATATTGAGCATGTGAAGACTGTCCTCCACCATCTAAGACAACACAGTTTATTTGCTAAACTAGAAAAATGCAGAAAGTATTACTTTTTGGGGGTACCAAATCACCCCCATGGGTATAGAAATGGAAACTACTAAGGTTCAAGCTATTACCGAGTGGAAAACACCCAAAAATAAAAAAGACAGACAATGCTTCATGGGATTCTCAAGTTTTTATAGAAAGTTCATTAAGAACTTCGCTGCCATCCCCAAACCTATCACTGATTTAACAAAAACCAGCAATGTTCCATTTAAATGGACTCAGGCAGCCAATACTTCTTTTGAACTCCTTAAGAAATTGTTTACAAAAGCACCTATTCTTCATTTCCCAGACCCAAAAAACATTCTCTCACAAAGACAATACATGTTAGAACCCATACATCCAGTAGCATACTTCTCAAGGGTCATGACTGCTGCTGAAACTAACTACCCTATTGGAGAGAAGGAGCTGTTGGCTATAAAATTGGCTCTAGATTATTGGAGACACCTCCTTGAGGGTACACTCCTTCCTATTCAATTATATACTGATCGCAGGAATCTACAGTACCTTAAAATAACTAAGAGACTTTCCTCGAGACAAGTTCGCTGACATTTATTTTTTCTAGATTCAACTAATTAGGCCAGGTAGTTAAAATGGGAAAGCGGATGCTTTATACCGTAAAGATGAAAGACCTATTATTTGCCAACATAAAATTTCAGTCATTCCTGCTGATCATATCATAGCACTAAACTTATATAACTCCACACAGTTACAAAAAAACACAAGAAAAAAGATGCCACTAAACCCATCCCCCTACTTGAGAAGAAAAATGGTCTTTATTACCATGAACATAAAATTTATATACTACCGACCCTAAGAAAAGATGCTCTCCATACTGTGCATGACACATTACTAGCCGGTCATCCTGGTATACAAAATACCTACCATCTTTTGAAAAAGGATTTTTGGTGGCCCCAGATGTCGAAAGACTCTAAGTCCTATGTCAAATCCTGTTCAGTTTGTACAACTACTAAGTCAGAAAAGAAACCCCCTTATGGTTTACTCCTATCACTTCCCATACCAAGTAGACCATGGAAAGACATTAGCTTAGATTTTATCGTTGAGTTGCCCAAATCTGACAACAACACCACCATCTTGGATTTTGTCGACTTACTGACAAAGATGGCCCATTTTATTCCTTTCTCCACTCTACCTTCAGCATCACAAACTGCCCAGTTTTTTTTAAACAACATTGTTAAACTACATGGTCTGCCTAAAATCATTATGAGTGATCACGGGTAACAGTTTACATCCAAATTCTGGAGAGAGTTATGTCGTATTCTAGATATCCAACATCATTACACATCTGCATACCATCCCCAGACCAACGGGCAGTCTGAACGAACAAATCAATGTTTAGAGCAATACTTAAGATTCTACTGTAACACTGTACAGGACAACTGGACCCATTAGCTACCCACTGCCAAATTCCTATAATAATATGATAAATTCATCCACATATCAAGCCCCATTCTATGCAAATTATGCTTTTCACCCCACATTTCACCTCATTCAAAAAACTCTCTTTCCACATCTAAATGACCTGTCTAATACTCTCACATTGAACTTCCAACTCTTACAAGAGAATATCAAGATCACCCAAGGATAACAGAAAACCTATTATGATCTCAGAAGAAGAATGCCTCCTACCTATAAAATAGGTGATAAGGTTTGGATCTCCACAAAAAACGTAAGGTTATCTATACCCAGTAAGAAAGTCGGATCCAGATATGTTGTTCCATTTCCATTTCCAACTACCAGACTCTTACAAAATCCATCCCACGTTCCATGTTTCCCTGCTCAAACTGTATTCGGAAGTAAGATCTACTACTTTTACCCCCAGTACTAATCTACCTGACCCAGCCTCCGAACAGGAATATGAGGTGAAATCCATTCTGAATTCCAGGCGAATCAATGACCATCTCGAATAACTTGTTCATTGGGCAGGATATGGTCCTGAGGAAGATTTCTGGGAGCCATGTACTAATTTGAAGGCTAGGCGATTAGTCTCCCTCTTTCATAGGAGATTCCCGGATTGCCCTAAGCCGTCAACCACGGAGTGGTTCATTTTTTGGGGGGTGTCCTGTTACGGATTTCCTCATAACTTTCCAAGTTGTCAGTGTACTATCTCTTTAAGACTTTCCTGTGATTATCTCACCTGCCTATTTAAGCTAGCCTCTCTAACACTTCATTGCTTGGTATTCATTCAGAGTGTTCCAAACCTGTATGTACCTAAACTGGACATCATTTACCTGATGTTCCTGTTTGTTGCTACCGGAGATTTCCTGATCAGATCTCACTTACCAGACTTTCGGCTAAAGGACTTTGTTTTCTGTGTACTTTTGTGCCTCCGTTTTTGTTATTACCTATTTCAGTTTTATCTGCCGTTTTCATACATGCTAGCCGAGTGACGTCATCTCCACCTGCCTCTGCCTCCTGCTCACATCATTGACTCTTCTTACTGCGGTAAGCAGTTGTTTATTTTTTCTTTTAGCGAAGTAGGGAAAGAAGTGGCGCTAAGGACCCCTTATATGCCAAGTATGAAAAGGATCCCTCATACAAAGATCCAGGGGTTAGTGAGGACAGATTCGGCAAGGTAGTACTGGCGCTTGGAAGCCTAAGGGTTAATGAGTATTGTTTTTGTAATAATTAATAAATCATAAATATTCTCAATATAAATAAGGACCTTTAGATAGTTATATCAAGGAAAAAATGATTTCATAAAGTGATTATGAGTATTGATTAGATCAATATAAAGTACATTAATATATTCTCAGAGGACCATTTTTAGGTTCGGTAAAGGAGACAATAAACATAAGTTGTACTGAGATAATTCAATATAGCTATAAGCTCATGTGTATTAATCAGTTGTGTGGATCGGTATAACACTTATATGTTAAATTCTTAGATGACTAAAGCTCCCTATTACTTGAGACTAGCTCGATATAAGCAGGTTACAAAAGTGTAGGAGAATAGGGTTAATCTCAAACGTATACCAATCTATATAACAGACTGTAAGTGATTGATAAATAACATTTATTATACAAAAAATCTACACAAACACTTATAAAATATACATATACAGTTGCTTATAAAATGGAAATGGGGTAAAACTAAAATTGGACGTCCAATAGTTCAAAAAATAGAGTACTAAAATTCAGATTAGAAATCACATATAAATAACCTGCTGAGATGCAGTGTAGGCATAGAGTACGTACGTAGATAAGAAGTTTTTAAGTGGAACCTTAAAAGTTTTTAATGCCTCTCTTTACGTCTAGAGAGAGCATATTAATGTGCCACAGTGTTGATACGAATGGATCCGGTTCTCATTAAATTGTACTTGGAATATCACGCTGTCACTGTACTGGTACTTTGCGGATTCAAAGTCTCTGAAACTTTTCCTGGGCCCAGGTAGTCTTCCGGCGTAGAGGTTTTTTCTGCTTCGGTGATGCGGTCTGTATTCTAAAATCACGCCTTTGTTGTATTCCGGCATTGCAGATCTGATCAATCCGGGATGAGGGTCTGTAAATCTGTAAGGTGCACTGTATTATTTCACAGCTGCTCGTCAGTTGTTGGCATTGAGTAGAAAATTTAGCAATTCAGTTTGACATGTTTCGCCCCTCACTCTGGGCTTTTTCAAGAATGAATTGCTAGGCTAGTATGCTGCTTTAAATAGGGTGGAGGTACATGTTCATGGGTTAATTGTTAAGTTGGGTGTTACCTTGTCCATTCAGGTCTTAAGGTGGTATAATCCTTAGAAGTCAATTCTTTTAAGGTGGTATCCGTTTTTTTGTTAAAGGTATAATTCATAGTCCATCAATAAAACTTCATTAAAACTTCATTAAAACTTCATTAAGTGTCTTCTAATATATAAGTATTAGCTTCATGCCACTTAATTCGCTATGTTATTTTTATGTACCGTAATATATCCTATAAATATGATCCTTCATTATGTTAGATGTTATTGGTTTGTAAATGTTAAGTATTCCTTAACATCACTTAATATCTTTAATGCAACTTATATTTACACTCTTATGTGAATATTTCACATAGTAATACAGCATGAAAGCATACTTATAATGTTTTAAAAAGTTAAACACATAGTCAAAAATTTAAACACATAGTTAAAACGGAAAGGTCCTTAATGTAAATCTACAGTTTTTGTAAATGTCTATTTCCCTATCGCACAGTAAGGAAGTGTAAGAGGAACTTATAATCATAATTTTGGTTTTAGAATTGTTAAGCACATAGTTAAGCACATGTTAAGTGTTCCTAATAAATCACTTAATATTTTTAAATACAACACATATTTACACTCTTATGTGAATATTTCACATAATATTACAGCATGAAAGCATAATTGTAATGTTTTCAAAAAGTTAAACACATAGTCAAAAAGTTAAACACATAGTCAAAACGGAAAGGTCCTTCATGTAAATCTAAAGTTTGTGTAAATGTCTATTTCCCTTTCGTAAAGTTAGGAAATATAGAAAGGAACTTATGATCATAATTTTAGTTTTATAATTGTTAAGCACATAGTAGAAACATAATTTATTTAAGTATTTTTCGTTGTTGCAACTTCATATTCTTGTATATTTACTGTGGCCGATATAGAAGTATAATAGTTCCATATCAATTTTTTATGGAAATTCTAATTATTCATATAAAAGTAAATAAGGCGTATGTGAATATGAGAGTTAAAATAGGTGGTAATTGATTTTATGGGATATGCATGTCTAGGCATAGGAAAGATCTCAATCCCAATCTCTTTATGGGCCACTGGGAAACAGAATTCCTAGGAGGGAGTAGCTTGGTGCAACATCTGGTGTCCTAAAAGAGATATATAGATGACATTTTGATCATCTGGAAAGGGAGTGAAGGGGACCTACTTAAAGGGACATTAAACACTTTGAGATGGTAATATAAAATGATAAATTGTATATATAAAACAACTCTGCAATATACTTTCATTATTTATTTTGTCCTCTTTGCCTGTAATTCCATTCTGAAATTGTGAGCTTTTCAGTTCCTGTTAGAAATGGAAGTGCAGAACACTGTTAAATCCAGCACAACCATTGGCTGCACACTCGAATGACCTATGTATAACTGTCCCTAATTGGCCACAGCAGAGAAGGTAACACAAGTTACAACATGTCAGCTCCCAGTGTTTTATAGACACTAAAACTTTACACTTATTTTGTCACTTTTTAAACAACTAATGAAACTTTAAAAAATACATCTACATGTTAGTCATGGACTAATCTTTTCTTTGAATGCATCATTCTATCTAGCATGTATTTAGTGTTTAATGTCCCTTTAATTTCTTTGAAGATATGAACAATAATAGCAAAGGGTTGAAATTTACCTATGAACTTAGTAAAACGAATATATCATTTTTAGACTTAGACATAAATATAGATTCCAGTACTGTTAATACAAAAACCAAATAATTTTATACACGTGAAAAGTTGCCACCTAACAAAATGGAAGGATAACATACCAAAGTCACAGTTTCTTAGAATCAGAAAAAAACTGTTCAAGTTCAACTGTTCTAGTGGACTATGAGGAACAAGCGCTAATACTCAGCAAAAAGTTTTCAGAAAGAGGTTATGATGAAAGAACCATCAACAAAAACAGAGAAGCTAAAGTTATAGAAAGAACAACCCTCACAAAATATAAAGAGAAACCACTCCCCGTCACCACACATAACACAACAGAGAATGACTTGATTGTCTCATTTATCACAAATTATAATGGACAACATAAGGTAGTGGAAAAAATAATAAAGAAACACTGGCATATTTTCAGGGAAGATCCCATCATAGGAGAAAAATTACCCATTAAACCAAAGTTCATTTACAGACGCTCCGATAATCTCAAAACCATACTAGCACCTAGCGAATTCAAAAATAAGAATACACAGACCGTACAGAGAGACCTAATGGGTAACAAAGTGAATGGTTTTTTCCCTTGCAACTGCTGTAAATCTTGCCACTATAGTTCGAAAACTAAAGAATATACATCTAGCAGCACGAATGAGCAATTTCAGATCAAAGACACTATAAGGTGTGCAGACAAAGGAATAATTTACCTTATACAGTGCAGTTGCAATAAACAATATCTAGGGGAAACAACAAGAACACTTAGGGAAAGAATAAGAGAGCACCTTTGGCGATTTGAAAAAGGGAACTAAGAAACACATCTATATAAACATTTTAGAGAAATACATAATAACCGATTAAAAGACTTCACTTTTTGGGGCATATTAAAAGTAAAACCTAACTGGAGGGGAGGAAATTACAATAATAAAATACTCAAGAAAGAAGCACAACTAATCTATAGGATGAAAACACTCCACCCCTTGGGTCTCAACTCAGAAATAGATGTAACGCCTTTCATGTACGATTGAGTTCACTTGTCATCTCAATCTATGGATACTCATCAATTATACTCTTTCCTATACCTAGACATGCATATCCCATAAAATCAATTACCACTCTCATATTCACATACGCCTTATTTACTTTTATATGAATAATTAGAATTTCCATAATGATGATGAAATTTGATATGGAACTATTATACTTCTATATCGGCCACAGTAAATATACAAGAATATGAAGTTGCAACAACAAAAAATACCTAAACAAATTATGTTTCTACTATGTGCTTAACAATTATAAAACTAAAATTATGATCATAAGTTCCTTTCTATATTTCCTAACTTTACGAAAGGGAAATAGACATTTACACAAACTTTAGATTTACATGAAGGACCTTTCCATTTTGACTATGTGTTTAACTTTTTGACTATGTGTTTAACTTTTTGAAAACATTACAATTATGCTTTCATGCTGTAATATTATGTGAAATATTCACATAAGAGTGTAAATATGTGTTGCATTTAAAAATATTAAGTGATTTATTAGGAACACTTAACATGTGCTTAACTATGTGCTTAACAATTCTAAAACCAAAATTATGATTATAAGTTCCTCTTACACTTCCTTACTGTGCAAAAGGGAAATAGACATTTACACAAACAGTAGATTTACATGAAGGACCTTTCCGTTTTAACTATGTGTTTAACTTTTTGACTATGTGTTTAACTTTTTAAAAAATTATAATCATGCCATCATGCTGTAATATGCAAAATAGACATTTACACAAACTGTAGATTTACATGAATAACCTTTCCGTTTTGACTATGTGTTTAACTTTTTGACTATGTGTTTAACTTTTTAAAACATTATGATCATGCCATCATGCTGTAATATGCAAAATAGACATTTACACAAACTGTAGATATACATGAAGAACCTTTCCGTTTTGACTGTGTTTAACTTTTTGACTATGTGTTTAACTTTTTAAAACATTATGATCATGCTGTAATATGCAAAATAGACATTTACACAAACTGTAGATTTACATGAAGAACCTTTCCGTTTTGACCATGTCTTTAACTTTTTGACTATGTGTTTAACTTTTTAAAACATTATAAGTATGCTTTCATGCTGTAATACTATGTGAAATATTCACATAAGAGTGTAAATATAAGTTGCATTAAAGATATTAAGTGATGTTAAGGAATACTTAACATTTACAAACCAATAACATCTAACATAATGAAGGATCATATTTATAGGATATATTACAGTACAGAAAAATAACATAGCGAATTAAGTGGCATGAAGCTAATACTTATATATTAGAAGACACTTAATGAAGTTTTAATGAAGTTTTAATGAAGTTTTATTGATGGACTATGAATTATACCTTTAACAAAAAAACGGATACCACCTTAAAAGAATTAACTTCTAAGGATTATACCACCTTAAGACCTGAATGGACAAGGTAACACCCACCTTAACAATTAACCAATGAACATGTACCTCCACCCTATTTAAAGCAGCATACTAGCCTAGCAATTCATTCTTGAAAAAGCCCCGAGTGAGGGGCGAAACATGTCAAACTGAATTGCTAAATTTTCTACTCAATGCCAACAACTGACGAGCAGCTGTGAAATAATACAGTGCACCTTACGGATATACAGACCCTCAACCCGGATTGATCATAAAGAGGGATATAACCGGTGGAAACCAGCCCATCCTAAAGTTGGACACAGCCTATAAAAACTTGCTACCAGGCAAAAAGGGCCAACAACTAAAAAGCTTGACATTAGGACTTACGTCACAAGAAGAAGACAGGGGCTCACCACTAAAAACCGCCCTCTGCTACATACAACAGGCGGATCAGATCTGCAACGCCGGAATAAAACAAAGACGTGATTTTAGAATACAGACCGAATCACCGAAGCAGTAACACCTCGACGCCGGAAGACTACCTGGGCCCAGGAAAAGTTTCAGAGACTTTGAATCCGCAAAGTACCAGTACAGTGACAGCGTGATATTCCAAGTACAATTTAATGAGAACCGGATCCATTCGTATCAACACTGTGGCACATTACTATGCTCTCTCTAGACGTAAAGAGAGGCATTAAAAACTTTTAAGGTTCCACTTAAAAACTTCTTATCTACGTACGTACTCTATGCCTACACTGCATCTCAGCAGGTTATTTATATGTGATTTCTAATCTGAATTTTAGTACTCTATTTTTTGAACTATTGGACGTCCAATTTTAGTTTTACCCCATTTCCATTTTATAAGCAACTGTATATGTATATTTTATAAGTGTTTGTGTAGATTTTTTGTATAATAAATGTTATTTATCAATCACTTACAGTCTGTTATATAGATTGGTATACGTTTGAGATTAACCCTATTCTCCTACACTTTTGTAACCTGCTTATATCGAGCTAGTCTCAAGTAATAGGGAGCTTTAGTCATCTAAGAATTTAACATATAAGTGTTATACCGATCCACACAACTGATTAATACACATGAGCTTATAGCTATATTGAATTATCTCAGTACAACTTATATTTATTGTCTCCTGTACCGAACCTAAAAAGGGTCCTCTGAGAATATATTAATGTACTTTATATTGATCTAATCAATACTCATAATCACTTTATGAAATCATTTTTTCCTTGATATAACTATCTAAAGGTCCTTATTTATTTTTTCTTTTGACAAGCTTGTCACTTTTGGTTTTATATCACCTTGCATTTTTTAGATAACATTCATCTGTCCCTACGACATCCGCTAAGGGTTATTAGCAAATTCTTTGGGTCTCCGGTGTCACAGGGTATAACAAATTCCTCTTGTAACCAGAATACCATTACACTGTACCCTTCATCTCTTGAGCACATTATTTGAACGTAGTTTATATCAAATTAACAGGGATAAGAGGCACACTAATATCATTTTACGTTAATAGGGAGCTAGCTCATAATTTTATATATACACATACAGGGAGTGCAGAATTATTAGGCAAATGAGTATTTTGACCACATCATCCTCTTTATGCATGTTGTCTTATTCCAAGCTGTATAGGCTCGAAAGCCTACTACCAATTAAGCATATTAGGTGATGTGCATCTCTGTAATGAGAAGGGGTGTGGCCTAATGACATCAACACCCTATATCAGATGTGCATAATTATTAGGCAACTTCCTTTCCTTTGGCAAAATGGGTCAAAAGAAGGACTTGACAGGCTCAGAAAAGTCAAAAATAGTGAGATATCTTGCAGAGGGATGCAGCACTCTTAAAATTGCAAAGCTTCTGAAGCGTGATCATCGAACAATCAAGCGTTTCATTCAAAATAGTCAACAGGGTCACAAGAAGCGTGTGGAAAAACCAAGGTGCAAAATAACTGCCCATGAACTGAGAAAAGTCAAGCGTGCAGCTGCCAAGATGCCACTTGCCACCAGTTTGGCCATATTTCAGAGCTGCAACATCACTGGAGTGCCCAAAAGCACAAGGTGTGCAATACTCAGAGACATGGCCAAGGTAAGAAAGGCTGAAAGACGACCACCACTGAACAAGACACACAAGCTGAAACGTCAAGACTGGGCCAAGAAATATCTCAAGACTGATTTTTCTAAGGTTTTATGGACTGATGAAATGAGAGTGAGTCTTGATGGGCCAGATGGATGGGCCCGTGGCTGGATTGGAAAGGGCAGAGAGCTCCAGTCCGACTCAAGGTGGAGGTGGAGTACTGGTTTGGGCTCGTATCATCAAAGATGAGCTTGTGGGGCATTTTCGGGTTGAGGATGGAGTCAAGCTCAACTCCCAGTCCTACTGCCAGTTTCTGGAAGACACCTTCTTCAAGCAGTGGTACAGGAAGAAGTCTGCATCCTTCAAGAAAAACATGATTTTCATGCAGGACAATGCTCCATCACACGCGTCCAAGTACTCCACAGCGTGGCTGGCAAGAAAGGGTATAAAAGAAGAAAATCTAATGACATGGCCTCCTTGTTCACCTGATCTGAACCCCATTGAGAACCTGTGGTCCATCATCAAATGTGAGATTTACAAGGAGGAAAAACAGTACACCTCTCTGAACAGTGTCTGGGAGGCTGTGGTTGCTGCTGCACGCAATGTTGATGGTGAACAGATCAAAACACTGACAGAATCCATGGATGACAGGCTTTTGAGTGTCCTTGCAAAGAAAGGTGGCTATATTGGTCACTGATTTGTTTTTGTTTTGTTTTTGAATGTCAGAAATGTATATTTGTGAATGTTGAGATGTTATATTGGTTTCACTGGTAAAAATAAATAATTGAAATGGGTATATATTTGTTTTTTGTTAAGTTGCCTAATAATTATGCACAGTAATAGTCACCTGCACACACAGATATCCTCCTAAAATAGCTAAAACTAAAAACAAACTAAAAACTACTTCCAAAAATATTCAGCTTTGATATTAATGAGTTTTTTGGGTTCATTGAGAACATGGTTGTTGTTCAATAATAAAATTAATCCTCAAAAATACAACTTGCCTAATAATTCTGCACTCCCTGTATACAAACTTTATTTCATATTCAGTCTGCAGTTGAGGTTCACTTTAATGTTCACTCTCAACAGAAATTACAGGACTAAAGTACAGAGGAGATCTAATCCTTACAGCATGACAGTAAAGAGGTGATTTTTTTTTCTGCATGATAGTTTAATGTTAAGTAAACTATGCCTTTGAGCTATCAGCTCAAAAAGATTATATTGAATCAAACATCATTCGAATTTTAAAATCATTGTCTAAAGTATTACACTGTGTGTCCTAATGTCATCATCAATGTTTAACTTTAATACTAATTTAACATATACATACTTTCAAAGTATAATACACAATGTAACAAATGGCACTTACAAGTTCTGATGAGTGATCAATGACACAAGTATCGAGCAATTTGATTCGTTAGTGATAGTATAAAATGTTTATTTAAATCAGATTGGCTGATGTCATAAATCATGTGATTATGAATTTCCCAATCAAAAGTGGTGGACACATTCACTAGTTTGTGGGTTGTTTAGGAGTATTGCATCAAATTCGGTGCGAAAAGTGTTGCGTCAAATTTGGTGTTGAGAGTGGTACTTGTATTACATGCATTAAACATTGTGCAAATAGATTTATAAAAAAAAAGGTAGTTAGCTATATTATGTTATGTATTTATTTCATTTTTATCTCTATACCTACTAGTGCACCAAGTTTGAAGCAATACTTCACACCAAGTTTGGAGCTATACTTCGCACCAAGTTTGAAGCAATATTTTGCACCAAATTTGGAGCAATAATATTGTCCCCTTGCTTTGTAATGAGAGACAAAGATGTAACATAATCCATAAGTATAATATATTTATTAGACTTGTGCGCGATGGAAAAACTCAGTTCGCTTCGTTTCGTTTTGATTCAGGCCGAAAAAAAATTCGGTTTGAGACATTCGTAGTAATAATTCGGTACGTGTCAGTAATTTGGTTTCGGGATTTATTCATGTTGTTCCGAATTTTGAAATTCGCAGTCATTCAAAACCGATACCGAATTATTATTAATGTCGGACCGAATCTTTGTTACGGACCGAATCGTTATTTCTAGCTAATGTTCCGGCGATTGCCGAAACAAAATTATGTTAAACTACCACCGCCACCCACGCCGCCACTAAATAAAGTGATTAACCCCTAAATCATCGTCCCCCACTTCACTAACACTACCTAAACCTATTAACCCCTAAACCGCAACCCCCATATCACCAACACTAACTAAACCTATTAACCCCTTACCCCCCCACATCGCCAACACTAACTAAAGCTATTAATCCCTAAACCGCCATTCACAAACATCGCCAATACTAACTAAACCTATCAACCCCTAAACCGCCGTTCATAAACATCGCCAATACTAACTAAACCTATTAACCCCTAAACCGCCAGCCCCCACATCACAACCGCCTAATTTAAACTATATTAACCCCTAAACCTAACACCCCCTAACCATAACCCTAACCCTAAACCTAACACCCCCTAACTTTAACATAATTAAAATATAACTAAATTAAAGTTACAATTATTGACTAATAATACCTATTTAAATCTAAATACAAAGTAACTTACCTATATTAACCCCTAGACCTAACACCCCCTAACTATAACCCTAAACTTAACCCTAAACCTAACACCCCCTAACTTTAACATAATTAAAATATAACTAAATTAAAGTTACAATTATTAACTAATAACACCTATTTAAATCTAAATACAAAGTAACTTACCTAACCCCCTAACCCTAAACCTAACCCTAACCCTAACCCTAAACCTAACACCCCTAATGTTAACATAATTAAAATATAACTAAATTAAAGTTACAATTATTAACTAATAACACCTATTTAAATCTAAATACAAAGTAACTTACCTAACCCCCTAAACCTAACCCTAAACCTAAACCTAACACCCCTAACTGTAACATAATTAAAATATAACTAAATTAAAGTTACAATTATTAACTAATAATACTTATTTAAATCTAAATATAAAGTAACTTACCTACATTAACTCCTAAACCTAACACCCCCTAACTTTAACAAAATATAAACTAAATTAAAGTTACAATTATTAACTAAAAATACCTATTTAAATCTAAATACAAAGTAGCTTACCTGTGATATAAAACCTAAGCTAGCTACAATATAACTAATAGTAGCTAGCTTAGGTTTTAATTTTATTTCACAGGTAAGTTTGTATTTATTTATATAACTAGGTAGTTAGTAAATAGTTAATAACTATTTACTAACTTGTCTACCTAGTTAAAATAAATACAAACTTACCTGTGAAATAAAAATAAAACCTAAGCTGCCTTACACTAAAAGCTACCATTACAAAATAAAAAAAAAACTACCATTACAAAAAACCCCATAAATTACAAAAAATAAAAAACCTACCGTTACAAAAAATAACAAACGAAATTATCAAAAACAATAAAAATTATTCCTATTCTAATACCCATTAAAAAAATAAAAAACACCCCAAAATAAAAGAAACCGCTAATCTATAATAAACAACCAAGGGCTCTTAAATGGGCCTTTTGGTGGCCCTTAAAAGGGCCTTTTGTATGTCTTTGCCCTAAAGTTAACAGCTCTTTTGCTACAAAACAAAACAAACCCCCCCCTAACAGTATACAAACCCCCACCTCCCACACCCACAAAATAAAAATAAAGTAAAACCTAATTTATATAGTTTGTGTTGGCGATGTGAAGCGGGTGCGGTTTAGGGGTTAATATGTTTAGTTTGTGTCAGCGATGTGGGGGGTGCGGTTTAGGGGTTACTAGGTTTAGTTTGTATCGGTGATGTGTGTGGGGGTGCGGTTTAGGGGTTAATAGGTTTAGTTTGTGTCAGCGATGTTTCAGAATGGCGGTTTAGGGGTTAATAGGTTTAGTTAGTATCGGCGATGTGGGGGGGTGCGGTTTAGGGATTAATAGGTTTAGTTAGTTTCAGCGATGTCGGGGAATGGTGGTTTAGGGGTTAAACTTAGTGTCGTGGAACTGCAGTTTAGGAAGAAAGAATTTTTCGGGATGTGCCTTTGCACTAAATTTGGAGCAATACTTTGCACCGAATTTGGAGCGATAATATTGTTTGATTTAGAAAGAGTATACCATTTTAATAAAGTTTCACTTTTATTATCTAATATGCTTCATCGTCTTGTAGCATCAAACATAACCTTTTTTTGTTTTCAGACTCCCATTGATTTCTATGGCATTCACAGCCTCAATGGTGGCAGTTTGAACGATAGGTACGCTGCGTCGGAATTGACGCAAGTGTACTTGTTGAATGTTTGATAAATTGGGAAGAGGGTCAAATAGAGTCGAATGTGAATTCGAAACATCTTGAATGACGCAAGCATCCATCTGCGTCGGATTGAGATCGCGTGAGCGTATATTACGTCACACATTTCAACATTTGACGATCTTGACGCTTTGTTAACTATGGCGGATCAATCTCGCTTTGAATATGACGCGGGATTCCAGCGTATTATCAGTTGAAGCTTTGATAAATCTACCCCCATGTGTGTGTGCATAGTGTTTTAAAGGGCCATGAAAGTAAAATAAAATGACATGCTCTAATTCGTTAGAGCATGTCAATTTAAGACTAGCGACCTCGCACTATATGTGTTTGATACCCGCTGATCCAATCAGCAGCGCTATTCGCATGACCTAACTGTCGAACCCGCGTTGTGATTGGATCATTGGTGGTTTCCGCTCTGGACCAGCAGTGCTCTGTGGGTCCCGAGCGGTACTTATTCTGTGTGTTTAACTCCTTTGCAGGTCTATAGTCTTAAAATGACATGTTCTGATGAATTAGAGCATATAATATTTTGAGAATTGTGGTCCTGTAACTTACTGTTATGAACCTACCTTGGTTTATAGCTCCGATAATTTGAGTTTTATTCTGGTCATCAGTTTCAAGTGTATAGAAGGGACAGTTTGTCTTGGAGTGGGAGTCACAAAGATCACTAAGTTCAAATCTATTGTTTTTAGATTCAAACTAAAAATAGAAAACTGTTCTTGCTTTGATAAGGATTTAACTCTATCACCCATCTTTAGATTGAAATAATTTTTATTGACATTTTTAGCAATTTACAAACAATGCAAACCAGTTACATTCTCATTACATCAGAAATTAAGACAGTTACTCCATATACAGCTTAAGGTATTGACCATATAGAAATACCTCCATAACTTCTCGCTGTTTCCAGAGTGAGGTTAATGTCTCTAGTATCCTTCTACTTAACACTTATATATCTTCTCACTCTAAAGATTTACATAGATATTTAACCCCTTAATGACCGAGGACGTGCAGGGTACGTCCTCAGAAAAAAGGCAGTTAATGCCTGAGAACGTACCCTGCACGTCCTCGGTGTGGAAAGCAGCTGGAAGCGATCCTGCTCGCTTCCAGCTGCTTTCCGGTTATTGCAGTGATGCCTCGATATGGAGGCATCCTGCAATAACCTTACATGGCCTTCCGGTGCAGAGAGAGCCACTCTGTGGCCCTCTCTGCACCGGACATCGATGGCCGGTATCGTTGGTGGGTGGGAGCCGGCTTGGGAGGCGGGTGGGCGGCCATCGGTGTGCGCTGGGATGTCAAGGGGGGCGGGATCGGGGGCGGGACCATTAGGGGGCGTGCGCGGACGCGCCCGCGTGCACGGAGGGTGGCGGACGGGCGCGTGCACGGGCGGGAGCGGATGGGAACCGCTACACTACGGAAAATATTTTTAGTAAGAAATGCCCAAATCTTGTTTGTGCAAAAGCACAAAAAGAGATCAAGGAGGGGTGGGGGGTTGGTTTGGTGTGGGGGGAAGCTACACTACAGAAAAGTTTAGTAAAAATGAAAAAAAAAAGCATGTTTTCTTCTAAACTGGGTACTGGCAGACAGCTGCCAGTACCCAAGATGGCGCAGATTAAGTTAGAGTGGGAGGGTTATAGAGCTGTTTGGGGGGGATCAGTGAGGTTGGGGGCTAAGGGGGGATAGTACACAGCAGCATATGTAAATATGCTTTTTTTAAAAACACAAAAAAAAAAACAAATATAGCTTTTATTTTAGTACTGGCTGACTTTCTGCCAGTACTTAAGATGGCGGGGACAATTGTGGGGTGGGGGAGGGAAGAGAGGTGTTTGGGAGGGATCAGGGGGTCTGATGTTTCAGGTGGGAGGCTGAGCTCTACACTAAATGTGATATTAACCCTGCAAGCTCCCTGCAAGCTACCTAATTAACCCCTTCACTGCTAGCCATAATACACGTGTGATGCGCAGCGGCATTTGGCGGCCTTCTAAATACCAAAAAGCAACGCCAAAGCCATATATGTCTGCTATTTCTGAACAAAGGGGATCCCAGAGAAGCATTTACAACCATTTGTGCCATAACTGCACAAGCTGTTTGTAAATGATTTCAGTGAGAAACCTAAAATTGTGAAAAATGTTACGTTTTTTTTACTTTGATCGCATTTGGCGGTGAAATGGTGGCATGAAATATACCAAAATGGGCCTTGATCAATACTTGGGGTTGTCTACTACACTACACTAAAGCTAAAATTACCCCAAAAAGCTCCCTACATGCTCCCTAATTAACCCCTTCACTGCTGGGCATAATACACGTGTGGTGCGCAGTGGCATTTAGTGGCATTCTAATTACCAAAAAGCAACACCAAAGCCATATAAGTCTGCTATTTCTGAACAAAGGGGATCCCAGAGAACAATTTACAACCATTTGTGCCATAATTGCACAAACAGTTTGTAAATAATTTCAGTGAGAAACCTAAAGTTTGTGAAAAAAATTGTGAAAAAGTGAACAATTTTTTTTATTTGATCGCATTTGGCGGTGAAATGGTGGCATGAAATATACCAAAATGGGCCTAGATCAATACTTTGGGATGTCTACTAAAAAAATATATATATATGTCAATGGATATTCAGAGATTCCTGAAAGATATCAGTGTTCTAATGTAACTAGCGCTAATTTTTTTTAAAAAATGGTTTGGAAATAGCAAAGTGCTACTTGTATTTATGGCCCTATAACTTGCAAAAAAAGCAAAGAACATGTAAACATTGGGTATTTCTAAACTCAGGACAAAATTTAGAAACTATTTAACATGGGTGTTTTTTGGTGGTTGTAGATGTGTAACAGATTTTGGGGGTCAAAGTTAGAAAAAGTGTATGTTTTTTCAATTTTTCCTCATATTTTATAAATTTTTTTATAGTAAATTATAAGATATGATGAAAATAATGGTATCTTTAGAAAGTCCATTTAATGGCGAGAAAAACAGTATATAATATGTGTGGGTACAGTAAATGAGTAAGAGGAAAATTACAGCTAAACATAAACACCGCAGAAATGTAAAAATAGCCTTGGTCCCAAACGGACAGAAAATGGAAAAGTGCTGTGGTCATTAAGGGGTTAATGAGTTGTAACAATACAAAACAAAACTAACCTAACACACAAATAGAAAACAGAAAAAAAAACAAAAAAAAACCAAATTGTCACCATATTGTATATGTAAACTTTCACATAGATTTAGATATTTGAATGCTTAATATGTCTAAAGAGCTTGATTCACTAACATCTCTTGAAGTGTGTTTCTATTTCCCTTTCTCAATAGGGATCTGTCCTAAGTTAGCTCTCTCTAGCATCGCCCAAATCTGCTGCCTCCCACCTGTGTTAGTATTATGAAGCACCTCCTGGGAGTATCCAGTAGTACCACACCCTACTAAAGGAGTCCACAGTGTCCTGTATATGAATTGCAGATTTGTACATGGAGTATGTGTGCTGAATTCTAGCCATAATCTCTGGCCACTCTGGCACCCCCATTTTCCAATGCTTAGCGATACTGGTTCTAGTAATAGTACATAAGATTCTGACAAAAACATTCATAGGAGAATTTAACCTAGGAATTCTCTCATGCAATAAAGCTTGCTTCCTAGTTAGAACAATATTTTCGCTTAGCAGATTGCTTATCAATTTAGAGAGATCTGACCATATCTTTTTGACTCCGAGGTAATCCCACCACATATGAAGATATGTACCAATTGCATTGCATCCTCTATAGCAATATCTAGAACCCCCATTCGGTAAATGAGAGGTTTTAAGGGGCGTGAGATACCACCTAAAAAGGTTTTTTATAGGTTTTTCTCTTAGATCTGCACTCAATAAACCTCTACATGATTGGAAAAACATTTGTTCCCAGACATTTGTATCTTCCTCTCTCGCCAAATCCGCCTTCTATCTACAAGATGGGAATTAGTACTATTTTTAGCAGTTTGAATACTCAGGTATAAGTGTGATATAGTTATGTTTTGGTCTATCTAGAGAGTTGTATATACTTTCTAGTGTTGTAGTGGGATGCATCATTACATCCGAGAGATAGCTCCTTATAGCTGTAGTAATCTGCAAATATAAAAATCAATGCAAGGGCAAATTATCCAGTTTAACTTGTAGCTGAGTATAAGTAAGGCGTGTTCTACAAGACACAAAATCCGCTACTCTGTAGAGTCCCTTATTTTCCCACTTATCCACAAGAGACCTACAGTCCTTTGGCACAATATATTTCAGAGGCATCAGAAGGGATTTAGTCGGTAGTAGATTAAATATTTTGGTCAATGATACCCATAGTTGTCTAGATGATTCCGTAACCCCTGGTTTACGGCCTTTCCCCACTCCCACCTCGTCCCACACTATGTCCTACGGGGACTCAAATCCACCAACGAGGGATTCCATCCATTCCAAATCGCATTATCCCCCCTTTTACCTAACAAGGAGAATTGTGCCAGTCTTGCAGCATGATAATAGTCCCAGAGGTTTAGGGCACCTACACCTCCCAGCTGTCTGTGTCGCGTTAGAATTTGAAACTGTATTCTGCCCTGTGTTTTATTTCCGAGGAACCCGTGTAAAGCTGCTTGAAGTGAGTCAATATCCGGTTTGTGGAGCCTGACTGGCAGAGCTCTAAATAGGTATATTAGCTTCGGAAGAACGTTCATATTTATTGAGGATAGTCTACCGTACCAAGAAAAATTAACTTTCTGCCATTTATTGATGTCTGCCTTTATTTTTTGGTATAGTGGTATATAGTTTGCCTTATATGGATTCATAGAGTGAATTCTTAAGTTTATCCCCAAATACTGAATTGAGTGGCCCACTTAAAGTCAAAATTTGTCTCAATAATTTTTGCCGTAATGTTAGGTAATACAATTGGAAGAGCCTCGCATTTATCCCTATTAATTTTGTATCCCGATATAACTGAAAAGTCCTCCAGTATAGAGTAAAGATTGTGGAGCCATATTAAAGGTCTCCTAAGGGTTAATAATACATCGCCCACAAATAGAGTGATTTTGTGGTTATATGAACCAATCTCTAGGCCTGTGATGTCTGGGGAGTTCCGAATCATGATTGCTAGTGGTTCTATACATAGGGCAAACAGAAGGGGAGAGAGCGGACACCCTTGTCTGGTGCCATTAAGAATTCGGAATGTAGTCAACTAATATCCTATCGCTCTAACAAAGGCTGTCAGTTTGGAATATAGATTTTGGATAGCATTAATAAAGGGTCCTCTGAAACCCATCATATCTAAAACTGTCCTCATATAAGTCCAGTCCACTCTGTCGAATGCCCTCTCTGCTTCCAATGAAAGCAACAGAGAAGGCACCTTCCGTTCTGTCAAGTAGTCAATCACCTACGTATATTGTCCGGGGCCTCTCTGTCTTTGATAAACCCTTCCTAGTCTGGGTGTATTACAGTCTGTAAGATTAGTTTAAGTCTGTTTGCCAATACTTTAGTCACAATTTTTGATGTCCTGGTTAATCAAAGAGATAGGTCTGTAAGTAGAGCACAACTTAGGGTTCTTCCCTGGTTTGGGTAACACTATAATTTTGGCCTGCAACAGCTCCGCTGGGAGATCGTGTCCCTCCATTACATAATTTGCAAATTTCACTAGGTGGGGCATCAATGTTGAAGTGAACAACCGGTAATATTCACCTGAGAAAACCATCAGGACCCAGAGCTTTTCCGGGCTTAAGCTCGAATGATCCGACCGTACACACGCATGAATATCAGCCGATCTGATAATTGGCTGGAGAATTTGACTAATAAGGATATAATCCAATTTAGAATAACTATTATGTGCTGCTGAGTAATACGTGGAATCTGCTGTAGTCCCATATAAAGACTTCCAGGAATCTTTTAGCCATAGATCTTTGTCTAGCATTCTTCTTGTTCTGTATTAAAGGCTGATTGTTTGTAAGATTTTGTAAGTCTAAATTAAAGTCCCCTGCCAGTATTATGCGCATTTTCTTAGCATCAGTGGTGGAATGAAAGTGGTGTGAATATTCTTTGGACCAGTATTTGGGTATAAGGGATTTAGCTAAATGAGTCTCCTGAAGAAAGATAATATTTGCATGGAGTCTTTTATATTGAGTCAGG
This sequence comes from Bombina bombina, assembly GCF_027579735.1. NCBI lineage: Eukaryota > Metazoa > Chordata > Amphibia > Anura > Bombinatoridae > Bombina > Bombina bombina. Next base: position 1,081,135,787 of record NC_069503.1, on the reverse strand, counting down.
GCTGTTCTTCACTTAATATTTGAGTTGAGCCCTCTCACATTGTGTGAGAGGAGATTAATATTAGGAAGAGACAGCAATACTGTGGAATGATTTTAAATATTCTATAAGCATAAACATATATTTGGTCCCAAATTTCCCCCCGTGATGTGTCAGATCTAACTATGCACAAAAAACTGTAGTCTCCTAGTAATGTTGAGGTACACGTGCTCCTCATGTAACCCTCCCAATTGCCTCCCATCCCCTTAGAGTTAGTTATCACCCATCTTTAAAGGGACATGAAACCCCAAATTTCATGATTCAGATACATAATACAATTTTAAACAACTTTCACATTTACTTCTATTATTTAAAGGGTCATTAGTTTTTTCTTTCATGATTCAGATAGAGCATACAATTTTAAACAACTTTCCAGTTTACTTCGGTTATCATTTTATTTGTTTTCTTGTTATCCTTTATTGAAAAGCTGGGATGTAAGCTCAGGAGTGTGCACGTGTCTACAGCACTAAATGGCAGCAGTTATTATTATTATTATTATTAGTCTTTATTTATAAAGCACCAACAGATTCCACAGCGCTGCCCATGGGTACAAGGATAACAGTACAATGTAGAAACAATACGACAAAATTTTACAGAAAAAAAACAGGGGGAATTTTGCAACAATGTTATACATTAGCAGGAGCACTAGATGGCAGCACTATTTCCTGTCATGTATTGCTCCAGGCATGTGCACACTACCTACGTAGGTATTCCTTCCACAAAGAATAACATGAGAACAAAGCAAATTTGATAATAAAAGTAAATTGAAAGCTTTTTTTAAGTTGTATTCTCTATCTGAACCATGAAAGAAAATGTTAGGGTTTAATGTCCCTTTAATTTGCTTCCTTCTCTTGTTATCCATTGCTGACAGATTTATCTAGGAAACCTCAGGAGCAGCAAAGAACCTAGGTTCTAGCTGTTGATTGGGGGCTGCATATATATACAGATTGTCATTGGCTCCCCCATATATTCAGTTAGAAACCAGTAGTGTATTGCTGCTCCTTCAACAAAGTATACCAAGTAAGGATGGGCGAATGTTTTGCAACATTCGAAAAATGGCATGAATTTTCACACATTCGTTCATTCGAATCGAATTTCGAATGTATACATAACATTCTAACATTCGATTTTCGAATGTTCGGTTTCGAAATTTATGATTACATTCGAAAATATTCTTTTTGAAAAATTTGAATTTAGATTTGTAATAGTATTTCTAATGCTTTTTCTTTAAATGTAATATTCGAATTATGCAATATTCTATATAGAAACATTCAAAATTATATATTTGTATCTATTATGTATCAATTTACTAGATTCCCTCCCTATCACATGAACTATTGAACTTCTGAATAGTATTTGTTAAATAGAATGTTAAATTATAAACATTCAAATTCGAAAGTGACATTCAAAAACTGTAAATAACATTCGATTATAGAATTTTTAAGAATATTCGTTCTTATCAACATTCTGATTTATAATTCGGTAATAACATTCGTTCTACATTCGAAATTCGAAAATTTACACATTCGCCCATCCCTAATACCAAGCCAATGGAACAAATTAGATAATAGAGACAAATTAGAAAGTTGTTTAACATTGAATTTTCTATCTGAATCATGAAATACATTTTTGGGGTTTCATGTCCCTTAAATGTCTTGGTTTATGATAAATAAACTTTACACAATGGAACATTTATAAAGATTTGGAAGCAAGTGGCATAACTTTGTTGAATTTACTTCCTGTGCAAAACTATTGTAACGCTAAGGTTTAAAAAGTGACATTTCATCTCACAACTGAAACACAGGAAGATTTATTCTGTTCCCATTTATCACTGACATTTCAATAAATGTATTTCTTGGGCTTTCTGAACTAATTCTGATTAGTGTGCAGTTATTTTAAGTTTCCATTGGACCTCTTTAAGCATATGCAAAATATAATACATTCTACTGTCAGCTACATATATCTTATAGCATAGTCTGCTTATTATGGGTATTGGGGTTTAATGTGTTACTCTAATTTATGTAATGGAATCTCATTTACATCTGCTCTGTTTTTCCTTGTCATTTAAGGATTGTAGATTGCAGCTATTCATATTTTCACTAATTTGAGAAATTGAAATACTTTTCAGTACAATAATTGCCTGGAACATTTTTTTAAGATAATGATGTTTTATAATTTTTGTTTGAGTTTCAACATCAGGAAGAAGAAAAAAAAGAAGTCCACGGGTGAAATTTTCGGTTTGGATGAATCTTTTGTTCCGAATATTCAAAATACTTCATTGCCCTTGTTATTTGGTATTTGTCTCATTTTAAACTAAACAAATGACGACCATTTGTGCAAAATTCACATTGTTTTTTGTTAAATAAATGTACATATTTCTTTGCTACCGGTGAAAAAGTTCCCCTGTAGTATAAAATACCTTAGGCACACTGGAGAGCTGGGCTTCAGCTCCCATGGTATGCGCTATAGGACCTCCCCCTTTAGTACAGGTCCTAGGAACCTCTGTGCTAAGCATCCTGTAAGCGCAGCTGGAGTTCTGTATAGAAGAGGACAGGATTAGCACGGCTCTCCGGGCCGCTAAAGGTAAGTATTTTAACTATTTAAGAGAAATGAATGTATACCGACAAATTTGTTATTGCACATTCATTTTCTTTAAATTTAATGCTGAATTCGTTCAGACATTCGTTTTGTGAATAAAAGAGAAATATTCGTGTTTTGTTTATGAATTTGTTTTCGTAAGAAAACAAATGCACATCTAGAAAAAACAATATTTAAATGAGGAGGTGAGATGATATAGAACACTTGTGCTCTTTAGACAGATCTCGTGTATATCTCCCAAGAAGACACACAAAAAAACAAGTCTAATCACATATATCTCCATTACCTTAAACAGATAGTGTAGCCTAAAATAGTTTTCCCTTAATGTCTCCAATTACTTGTTATAAAAAAATCCAAAGTATAAAATGTATGGGAAATCACTTCTTTATTTTTATTTTTATATATGAAATATATGTTTTTTGCTAAATAAAACCAAGCTATTCAGGCCTTCATTATAAAAATAGCATAGAAATGGTAGCACTATGGTGCACTAATATTATGAAATACATAGTGCTCCTATGTTTACTTTAATATTGCAAGTGGTAAGTAAAATGTGCTGGAGTGAAAGGCTAGGGCGAGCTAACATCTGGGGGTCTGAAGAAGCTTGATCAGGAATGTTTTTTGTGGAAGGGTAGCAGCCAATAAACCACTTATTTGGAAGGGTAACAGGATGAAAAGGCTAAGATATGCTAGCTTAGCCCTTTCGGTGGAAGATCAGTGGACAAGTGTATTATGGAGTGACGAATCTTAGTTTGACATCATTTTTGGGTCCAATCATCGACAATATGTGAGAAGAAGAGTTGGAGAGAGATGGAAGAATGAGTTCTTGCAGCCTTCAGTGAAACATGGTGGAGGGTCTGCCCTGGTTTGGGACCTCATTTCTGCCAGTGGTGTTGGCGATATTGTCCGAATTGATGAATGCTGAAAATGTTTTTTTTTTTTATATTTTGTATACTTATTTCCTGTATTTTCTATTTGTTTCTTAATAAATAGACTTTGGCACCGTACTGTAGGCCTCAGATGCACTCAGCTTACAGGAAGAGTAGACCTCCTTATCGTTTTTTTCTAAACACATTGGTCTCCTTAGCTTATTTCTGTCAGTATACACAAAAGCCAGTAATTAGGGCCTGGTGTTTTCAGACTTTGAGGCCTATTTATCAAGCTCTGTTTGGAGCTTGTGGGCCCGTGTTTTTGGCGAGTCTTCAGACTCGCCAGAAACAGCAGTTATGAAGACCGCTGCTCCATAACCCTGTCCGTCTGCTCTGAGCAGGCGGGAATCGCCACAATTCAACCCGATCAAGTACGATCAGGTTGATTAACACCTCCCTGCTGGCCGCGTATTGCTCTCCACTTTCAGCGAGGTCATGAGGACCTGATCCTCACTGTCGGATCAGGTCCGCAAGACCTTTGATAAATAGGCCTCTTTGTATTTTAATGCAAGAGTCTCTATTTCAAATAAAGAACACTACATAGCAACATAAAGATTTCTCAAAATAAAATTTGTTTTTCTAATATTTTTTTTAAGGGCCTCGCCAACGAGACTTCTTAGAATATCTTGCCTGAGTTGCAAGGTTTTATATATCGGGCCCTTAGAGAGACCAATTGAAAATGAAGATTTTAGTACCTTTTTTGCCACTTTACATGGCTTTTCTATAGCTTTTACCGCAGTACATTTTTCATAAAACTGACAATAGTAGCTATTTCAAATGACAAAGGTAAAGGAATTGTTTGTAAACAGCCCCTAAAGGTAAAAATAGTTATTGGGAATACATTAAAGGGTAGAATGTTTTAAAGTACACTGACCCTTAAAGAAAAAGCATATATATATAAATACACCAGAAGGAATCCCTTTATCCAAACTGCTTGGGATCAGAAAAGGTTTGGATTTTGGAATATTTGCATCTGTAAAATGGGACAGTTAGGATAGAGGATGTGTAAACAACATCTTATAATAAAAAATAAAATAAAATAGCGTATCACAAGTGAATTGATAATAAACACACAAATACAAATTAGTGAATATAAAAAAAATCTTATGCAATATTTACCTGTCATGAAACAGCTTATACATGTAACCTTAAAGGGACAATGAACCCAAGGTTTTTCTTTCATGATTCAGATAGAGCCCATTTTAGGTTCAGCACCATGGATAGCGCTTGCTTATTAGAGGCTTAAAGTTACCCACCAATAAGCAAGCATAACCCAGGTTCTCATCCAAAAATGGGCCGGCTCCTATGCATCACATTCCTGCTTTTTAAATAAAGATAGCAAGAGAACGAAGAAAAATTGATAATAGGAGTAACTCATAAAGTTGCTTAAAATTGCCTGTGCTATCTGAATCACGAAAGAAAAAATTTGGGTTTAGTGTTAAAGGGACACTAAACCCAACATTTTTCTTTCATGATTCAGATAGAGAATACAATTTAAAACAACATTCCAATTTACTTCTATTATTTAAATTTACTTCATTTTTTTGGTATCCTTTGTTGAAGAAATAGCAATGCACATAGGTGAGCCAATCACATGCAGCATCCATGTGCAGCAAGCAATCAGCAGCTACTGAGCCTATCTAGATATGCTTTTCAGCAAAGAGTATCAGGGGAATAAAACAAATTAGATAATAGAAGTACAATAGAAAGTTGTTTAAAATTGCATGCTTTTTCTAAATCATGAAAGAAAAAAAATTGGGTTTCATGTCCCTTGTAGTGTTTGGGTAAAGGTAGTTTTATATAATTTGTAATACTTTTGTATACATAGTAACATAGTACAGTACTGTAATCAGAAAGGTAATACTGTATGTGTTGTTTTAAAAAAATATATAATAAAATAAATATTGACTATGATTTGCATTTTAGATCACAAACAAAAAACAAACCAAAGACACAGGCAGAGAAGATTGTGACTTACAGGCAGGGAGAAATACACATTTTTGATAATTTTTTGGATTTCAGAATAAAATATATATTTATGGATGCCAGTGACCAAGGGCTAGGGAAAGGCCCGAAACTTATTTAACACTTGAATTTTTGTCCAGACTTTGGGGCATATCTATCAAGGTCTGGCGGACCTGATCCGCAGTGTCGGATCAGGTCCGCCAGACCTCGCTGAATATGGCGAGCAATACGCTCGCCGTATTCAGCATTGCACCAGCAGCTCACAAGAGCTGCTGGTGCAACGCCGCCCCCTGCAGACTCGCGGCCAATAGGCCGGCAGCAGGGGGTGTCAATCAAGCTGATCGTACTCGATCGGGTTGTATTGTGGCGATGTTTGTCCGCCTGCTCAGAGCAGGCGGACAGGTTATGGAGCAGCGGTCTTTGTGACCGCTACTTCATAACTGCTTTTTCTGGCGAGCCTGCAGGCTCGCCAGAAACACAGGGCATCAAGCGCCAAACGGAGCTTGATACATATACCCCTTTGGATGTTGTGCTAATGATTCTATGTTTTTTTCTGCATTTGTAATTGTTTACAATCAATAAAATACTTTTTTACTTTTATTCTGATGTCCATTAAATGGGAGGTGTGGACTTGAACGGTGTATATATATATACTTACCACTGCACTCCCAATTTTAGTATGCCTGCCTGAGCAGAGATTCAAAAATCCAAAGGTCACTTCACACATCTCCAATGTTCCCTATAAGATTTTGTGAGCGGCTCAGCAGTGAAACAGTTAATTAGTAAGACACACCTTGTAGTTAATAAACATTACATAATGCACACAGCAAGGTATGGTTACCTTATTAACTGTTTCACTGCTGGACCGCTCACAAAATCTGGAGAGAACACTACACACCTCCCAACACGGCTAGTTATCTTAATTTTAAAAGTAGTAGTAAATTTAAAGATTCTTCTGAAAAATATAATAAGCTACATTTTATTACACAATATAATAGCAATCATAAATTCCTTGAAAATATTCTAAACAAATATTGGTTTAACTTTGAAGGCGATCCGATATTAAACAGATTATAGGGGAATATCCCATATGCACGTTTACAAGAGCAATAACTGTAAAGTATGCATTAGTTTCTAGTAAAGTAGTGATGAAAAAGTTTAAAGGGACAGTCTAGTCAAAAATTAACTTTCATGATTCAGATAGGGCATGCAATTTTAAACAACTTTCCAACTTACTTGTATCATCAATTTTGATTTGTTCTCTTGGTATTCTTAGTTAAAGCTAAACCTAGGTAGGCTAATATGTTAATTTCTTAGCCCTCTTATCTCAATGTAGTTTAACATTTTATATGTTTAACACAATTGGCTGTGAAGTGATGCGCTAGACTCACCCAACTTGTCGATCTACTGGTACTACCTCCTTCCTAAGTAGTTTTGTATTACTGTATAGATTTATGTGGGGTTAGACGGCGCTAAAAAAGCTATGGGTAACTAATATGGTCTATGGGGAATAATAATCTGCGGGTATAAAAACTATATAACCCCAAGTTTCCTTCTATAAATCTAATGCAATGCAAAATATGTTGAATAAATATCCACTCCTGCAATAGTTCCAATTCAAAATTAAAAGTTTATTAAATACGGTCAGTACCAATTAGAAACTATCTTTAAAAAACAATCTTTAAAAAAACAATCTTTAAAAAACAGTCTTCTAAACATCCAAATGCCATTCACCACTCATCCGCACTCAAATAGTTTAGAATACGATTCATACACAATAAAGCAATATTGTACTTATAAAACTTTATCAAAAATCGTTATGCAAAATATATCTCTTGATACTCCTAATCACTAAAAATGGCTGAAGCAACAGTTATAATTAAACAGCGGTATGCACAGTATAGTGATGTTAGATCCAGATATATAAAGGCTTATAATTTCCTGCAGGTATTTCAGTCTGTATGTTAAAGCAGTTATTTTTTCTTTTTATATCCTTTAGATGGAACGTTTATACCATATCCTTGTTCATATATTAATATTCATATATTGATTCCAGGGGTTTTTGGAGCTCTACTTTAAAGTCCTAGATTAAACTTACTCGTAAGTCACCTTTATTTAAAACAGGTTTTTACTTCCAAGTTACGATCTCTTAAATTAGCACAGTTCTCCAAATATATATACAGAGGGGTAGTGATTTCTATGAACCGGGAGACAGCTCCTTGAGCTCTATGAACTCCAGCCGAATTTACAGGTCGGTCTCTTACCTCTCTTTTATATCTGCAGGGAGTTCCAAGCTGTCACTCATAAGTGGTCTCACCTGCTATTGGCTGTTCACGCCAAGTGGAGTTACCTAGGAGTCAACACTGATTGTCTAAAATGCAAGTCTGTTAAAAGAACTGAGATAAGGGTGCAGTCTGCATAGGCATAGATACAAGGTAATCACAGAGGTAAAAATTGTATTAATATAAGTGTGTTGGTTATGCAAAACTGGGGAATGGGTAATAAAGGGTTTGTCTGGCAAGAAACTGTGTGGAATGTGCAAATCAAGTAAAAAAATTAAATATTTTATCACAAAGTAAGAATTTGAAATTTCTTCTGATATAACTTGTGATTCACATTTCGTGATTTACCGCCTTGAATGTATTTGTGGTATACAATATGTTGGGCGAACATCAAGACCCGTAAAGAAAAGATGGGGGGGCATCTGAAAAATATTAAGAAACTATTGTTGAAACACAGTGTCCCTAGACATACAGTCTGCAATCATGAAAATCAGACATATATTATCAAGGTCACACCTATCGAGGCAGTCGCTAAGTCACCCCTTTAAATATCGCCACACCATCAGATGGCACTACCAATTCATTAATTAAATAAATAAAAGGTAGACAGAAACACTTTGGGGGAGAAAAGCACTCGGGGGAGAGGGAGAGAGAGATGGGGGGAGAGAGACACAGAGGGTTAGAGAGAAAGAGAGAGACACAATCACACACAGAGGGTTAGAGAGAGAGAGAAAGAGAGAGAGACACAATCACACACAGTGGGTTAGAGAGAGAAAGAGAGACACAATCACACACAGAGGGTTAGAGAGAGAGAGAAAGAGAGACACAATCACACACAGAGGGTGAGAGAGAGAGAGAGAGAGAGAGACAATCACACACAGAGGGTTAGAGAGAGAGAGAAAGAGAGAGAGACACAATCACACATAGAGGGTTAGAGAGACAGAGAAAGAGAGACACAATCACACACAGAGGGTTAGAGAGAGAGAAAGAGAGAGAGAGAGAGACAATCACACACAGAGGGTTAGAGAGAGAGAGAGAAAGAGAGACACAATCACACACAGAGGGTTAGAGAGAGAGAAAGAGAGACACAATCACACACAGAGGGTTAGAGAGAGAGAGAGAGAAAGAGAGAGAGACACAATCACACACACAGAGGGTTAGAGAGAGAGAAAGAGAGAGAGACACAATCACACACAGAGGGTTAGAGAGAGAGAGAAAGAGAGATAGAGAGAGACAATCACACACAGAGGGTTAGAGAGAGAGAAAGAGAGAGAGAGAGAATCACACACAGAGGGTTAGAGAGAGAGAAAGAGAGAGAGACACAATCACACACAGAGGGTTAGAGAGAGAGAGAAAGAGAGAGAGACACAATCACACACAGAGGGTTAGAGAGAGAAAGAGAGAGAGACACAGTCACACACAGAGGGTTAGAGAAATAGAGAGAGACACAATCACACACAGAGGGTTAGAGAAAGAGAGAGAGACACAATCACACACAGAGGGTTAGAGAAAGAGAGACACAATCACACACAGAGGGTTAAAGAGACACATAAGGGATGAGAGAGTCAGAGGGGGAGGAAGAGAGACAGAGAGAGAAAGAGACCATGGGGGAGAACGGCACATAAGGAGAGAGATGGATAGATAGATAGAGAGAGAGAGAGAGAGACACACACACACAACGGGGGGGAGAGGGACCACTGCATTTTTAAGTAATAAAACAGTAGAGCTACAGAGAGTTCAGAAAGTGAGACTATAAATTAGTGTGAAGTACAGAGGCAAGCTGCTAAGGTAGTGGGTGGGTGTAAATTTTGAGTAAACAAAATACAAAAATGATCCTTAAACTGCTGTAAAAGAGTAAAAAAAACAAAAAACACTAAACCACATTCATTAAATTATCATTTTCACTAACAGAATCCCTTTCAGTAAAATCTAAGGTTGCAGAACTTACTTTAATAAGATGTGGCTAAAACACTGCTCTCTCTGCATCTCTTCCTGTTCTGTATGTAAGGAAGTGACAATGGCACATTCCACTGCACTTGTTGGGGTAGTACAGAACTCTCTTTTTCACTTTAGCAAAGCTGGCAGCTTCACAGGACAGCAACAAAATAAATGAAAGTTGTTTTTTTTCCATTTTTGTTTTGTTTTCTTCTATAAGGTAAGACAAGTCCACGGATTCATCCTTTACTTGTGGGATATATATAGCTCCTCCCTTAGCTCCACCCCTAGTCATTCTCTTTGCCTACTCTAAGTACTAGGAAGGGTAAAGTGAAAGAGGTGATAAAATATTAGTTTTTAATTTCTTCAAGCAAGAGTTTGTTATTTTTAAATGGTACCGGTGTGTACTATTTACTCTCAGGCAGCAGATGGATGAAGACTGCTGCCTGGAGGATGATGATCTTAGCATTTGTAACTAAGGTCCATTGCTGTTCCCACAGAGGCTGAGGAGTACAGGAAACTTCAGTGTGAGGAACGGTTTCATGCTATGCAGCAATGAGGTATGTTCAGTCATTTTTTTCTGGAGAGACTGTGTATTTCAGAAAGGCTGACATTATACACACGTTATACACGTTTGTGAGCAAACGGTTTTTGATTTGGGAGTGCTTTAACGTTTTTGTGGGCAATAACGTTTTGGGCAAGCTTTATTAAGGGCACACATGGCTTAACTTTTGGGTCTCAGAACCCACATGGCTAGTTATAACCGCTCTGGTGCGGTTCTTTAAGGCTGAGGAGACATCAAGTGAGATGGGCGGGGCCTATTTTCGCACCTCAGATGCGCAGTTAGTTTTATCAACAAGCAGCAAGCTCTAACTTCTGAGGGCCCTGGTGTATGTTTTGGGCCAAATCAAAACTTTTACCCCACATTTTTGATCCCTGAGGGCAGGTAGGGCCACAGCAGGGCTGTGGCAAGGTGCTGAGAGTGTTTTTTTTTCCGGATCTGGGCTTATTTTCGATCCGGTTTGGAAATTAAGGGGTTCATTGTTAAAAAATGTTGTGGTGCAATCTTAACTACCTATATTGTGTCTACATACAAAATTTTGAAACATTTGGTGCATGTTTAGGCTGTTTTGCAGAACGTGTATACTTTTTTTCTCTTAAAGGCGCAGTACAGATTGTTATTTTTTTCACTAAATAAAGTGTTTTCATGCTTTTTTGTAGTCAATACTAGCCTGTTCAACATGTTTGACATTGAGGAAAGTCAATGTTCAATATGTTTAGAAGCCATTGTGGAACCTCCACTTAGAATGTGTCCCTCATGCACTGAAAGGTCAATAAATTGTAAAGAACATATTTTAGCTACTAAAAGTATGTCGCAGGATGATTCTCAGTCAGAAGAGAATCAGGTTTTGCCATCTAATTCTCCCCAAGTGTCACAACTGTTAACACCCGCACAAGTGACGCCAAGTACTTCTAGTGCGTCTATTCTTTCACCCTGCAAGATATGGCCCCAGTTATGAATACTACCCTCACAGAGGTTTTATCTAAGCTGCCGGGGTTGCAGGGGAAGAGCAGTAGGTCTGGTGTGAGAACAAATGCTGAGCCCTCTGACGCTTTATTAGCCATTTCCGATGTACCCTCTTAATGTTCTGAAGTGAGGGATTTGCTGGCTGAGGGAGAGATTTCTGATTCAGGAAATATGTTCCCTCAGACAGATTCAGGGTGGCTCAGTGTATGGAGGTAATCGGCTTAATGGTAGCGGCAATGGACATAGTTCCATTTGCTCGCTTGCATCTCAGACCACTTCAACTTTGCATGCTCAACAGTGGAATGGGGATTATGCAGATTTATCTCCTCAGATAAATCTGGACCAAGAGACCAGAGACTCTCTTCTTTGATGGTTGTCACAGGATCATCTGTCCAAGGGAATGTGTTTCCTCAGACCAGCGTGGGTCATAGTGACGACGGACGCCAGCCTATTGGGCTGGGGTGCAGTCTGGAATTCCCTGAAAGCACAGGGATTGTGGACTCAGGAGGAGGCTCTCCTCCCGATAAATATTCTAGAACTGAGAGCGATATTCAACGTCCTTCAGGCGTGGCCTCAGCTGGCGTCGGCCAGATTCATAAGATTCCAGTCGGACAATATCACGACTGTAGCATATATCAATCATCAGGGGAGACAAAGAGTTCTCTAGCGATGATAGAGGTTACCAAAATAATTCAATGGGCAGAGACTCACTCTTGCCATCTATCAGCAATCTATATCCCAGGAGTGGAGAACTGGGAAGCGGATTTTCTAAGTCATCAGACTTTTCATCCGGGGGAGTGGGAACTCCATCCGGAGGTGTTTGCACAATTGATTCAGCAATGGGGCACACCAGAATTGGATCTGATGGCATCTCGTCAGAATGCCAAACTTCCTAGATACGGGTCCAGGTCAAGGGATCCTCAGGCAGTACTGATAGATGCTCTAGCAATACCCTGGTCGTTCAACCTGGCTTATGTGTTTCCACCATTTCCTCTCCTTCCTCGTTTGATTGCCAGAATCAAACAGGAGAGAGCTTCAGTGATTTTGATAGCACCTGCATGGCCACGCAGGACTTGGTATGCAGACCTGGTGGACATGTCATCTCTTCCACCATGGACTCTGCCACTGAGACAGGACCTTCTGATTCAAGGTCCGTTCCAGCATCCAAATCTAGTTTCTCTGCGACTGACTGCTTGGAGATTGAACGCTTGATCTTATCCAAGCGGGGGTTCTCTGAGTCGATCATAGATACCTTGATTCAGGCTCGAAAGCCTGTCACCAGGAAAAGTTATCATAATATATGGCGTAAATATCTTTATTGGTGCAAATCCAAAGGCTACTCATGGAGTAAGATCAGGATTCCTAGGATTTTGTCCTTTCTCCAAGAAGGATTGGAGAAGGGGCTATCAGCTAGTTCCTTAAAGGGACACATATCTGCTTTATCAATTCTACTGCACAAACGTCTGGCAGATGTTCCAGATGTTCAGTCGTTCTGTAAGGTTTTAGCTAGAATCAAGCCTGTGTTTAAACCTGTTGCTCCGCCATGGTCTTTGAATTTAGTTCTTAAGGTTCTTCAAGGGGTTCTGTTTGAACCTATGCATTACATAGATATTAAGCTTCTATCTTGGAAAGTTCTGTTTTTAGTTGCTATCTCTTTGGCTTGAAGAGTTTCTGAACTATCTGCATTGCAATGTGACTCGCCTTATCTTGTTTTCCATGCTGATAAGGTGGTTTTGCGTACCAAACTTGGATTCCTTCCTAAGGCCTAGATTTGGAGTTTGGCGTAGCCGTGAAAACCAGCGTTAGAGGCTCCTAACGCTGGTTTTAGGCTACCGCCGGTATTTGGAGTCAGTCAAAAAAGGGTGTAACGCTCACTTTTCAGCCGCGACTTTTCCATACCGCAGATCCCCTTACGTCAATTGCGTATCCTATCTTTTCAATGGGATCTTTCTAACTCCGGTATTTAGAGTCGTGGCTCAAGTGAGCGTTAGAATTCTAACGACAAAACTCCAGCCGCAGAAAAAAGTCAGTTGTTAAGAGCTTTCTGGGCTAACGCCGGTTCATAAAGCTCTTAACTACTGTGCCCTAAAGTACACTAACACCCATAAACTACCTATCTACCCCTAAACCAAGGCCCCCCCACATCGCCGACACTCGATTACATTTTTTAACCCATTATCTGCCGACCGCCACCTACGTTATCCTTATGTACCCCTAATCTGCTGCCCCTAACACCGCCGACCCTTATATTTATTAACCCCTAATCTGCCCCCCACAACGTCGCCGCCAGCTACCTACACTTATTAACCCCTAATCTGCCGTCCGCACGCCGCCGCCAGCTGCATTATAGCTATGTACCCCTAATCTGCTGCCCTAACATCGCCGACCCCTATATTATATTTATTAACCCCTAATCTGCCCCCCTCAATGTCGCCTCCACCTGCCTACACTTATTAACGCCTAATCTGCCAACCGCAAAGAGCCGCCACCAACATTATAGCTATGTACCCCTAATCTGCTGCCCCTAACACCGCCGACCCCTATATGATATTTATTAACCCCTAATCTGCCCTCCCTAACATCGCCGACACCTAACTTCAATTATTAACCCCTAATCTGCCGACCGAATCTCGCCGCTATTCTAATAAATGTATTAACTCCTAAAGCTAAGTCTAACCCTAACACTAACACCCCCCTAAGTTAAATAGAATTTAAATCTAACGAAATAAATTAACTCTTATTAAATAAACTATTCCTATTTAAAACTAAATACTTACCTGTAAAATAAACCCTAATATAGCTACAATATAAATCATAATTATATTATAGCTATTTTAGGATTTATATTTATTTTACAGGTAACTTTGTATTTATTTTAACCAGGTACAATAGCTATTAAATAGCTAAGAACTATTTAATAGCTACCTAGTTAAAATAATTACAAAATTACCTGTAAAATAAATCCTAACCTAAGTTACAATTAAACCTAACACTACACTATCAATAAATAAATTAAATAAAATACCTACAATTACCTACAATTAAACCTAACACTACACTATCAATAAATTAATTAAATACAATACCTACAAATAACTACAATGAAATAAACTAACTAAAGTACAAAAAATAAAAAAGAACTAAGTTACAAAAAATAAAAAAATATTTACAAACATAAGAAAAATATTACAACAATTTTAAACTAATTACACCTACTCTAAGCCCCCTAATAAAATAACAAAGCCCCCCAAAATAAAAAATGCCCTACCCTATTCTAAATTACTACAGTTCAAAGCTCTTTTACCTTACCAGCCCTGAACAGGGACCTTTGCGGGGCATGCCCCAAGAAATTCAGCTCTTTTTCCTGTAAAAAAACACATACAATACCCCCCCCCAACATTACAACCCACCACCCACATACCCCTAATCTAACCCAAACCCCCCTTAAATAAACCTAACACTAAGCCCCTGAAGATCTTCCTACCTTGTCTTCACCTCACCGGGTATCACACCGATCCGTCCTGGCTCCGATATCTTCATCTAAGCCCAAGCGGGGGCTAGACATCCATCATCCGACGGCTGAAGAAGTCCAGAAGAGGCTCCAAAGTCTTCATCCTATCCGTGAAGAAGAGTAGATCCGGACCGGCAACCATCTTCTTCCAAGCGGCATCTTCTATCTTCATCCGATGAGGACCGGCTCCATCTTGAAGACCTCCACCGCGGACCCATCTTCTTCCGACGACGACTTCCCGATGAATGACGGTTCCTTTAAGGGACGTCATCCAAGATGGCGTCCCTCGAATTCCAATTGGCTGATAGGATTCTATCAGCCAATCGGAATTAAGGTAGGAATATTCTGATTGGCTGATGGAATCAGCCAATCAGAATCAAGTTCAATCCGATTGGCTGATTAGATCAGCCAATCGGATTGAACTTGATTCTGATTGGCTGATTCCATCAGCCAATCAGAATATTCCTACCTTAATTCCGATTGGCTGATAGAATCCTATCAGCCAATCGGAATTCGAGGGACGCCATCTTGGATGATGTCATTTAAAGGAACCGTCATTCGTCGTCTAGTCGTCGGTTGAAGAGGAAGTTCCGCGTCGGCTTGGAAGAAGATGGTTCCGCTCCACTCCAGAAGAAAGAAGATTGAAGACTTCATCCAGATGATGGACTTCCGACTTCAGCCTGAGGATGGATTTCTTCAGTCACCGCTTGGATCCAGACTTCAGCCCGAGGATGGACGTCACTCTTCAGCCCCCCGCTTGGGCTTGGATCAACACTTCCGAGGCTTGGATCAAGACTTCCGAGGACAGATCGGTGAACCTGGCAGGGTTAAGATAAGGTAGGAAGATCTTCAGGGGCTTAGTGTTAGGTTTATTTAAGGGGGGTTTGGGTTAGATTAGGGGTATGTGGGTGGTGGGTTGTAATGTTGGGGGGGGGGTATTGTATGTTTCTTTTTACAGGCAAAAGAGCTGAATTATTTGGGGCATGCCCCGCAAAGGGCGCTGTTCAGGGCTTGTAAGGTAAAAGAGCTTTGAACTTTTGTAATTTAGAATAGGGTAGGGCATTTTTTTATTTTTGGGGGCTTTGTTATTTTATTAGGGGGCTTAGAGTAGGTGTAATTAGTTTAAAATTGTTGTAATATTTTTCTAATGTTTGTAAATATTTTTTTATTTTTTGTAACTTAGTTCTTTTTAATTTTTTGTACTTTAGTTAGTTTATTTCATTGTATTTATTTGTAGATATTGTATTTAAATAATTTATTGATAGTGTAGTGTTAGGTTTAATTGTAGGTAATTGTTGGTATTTTATTTAATTAATTTATTGATAGTGTAGTGTTAGTTTAATTGTAACTTAGGTTAGGATTTATTTTACAGGTAATTTTGTAATTATTTTAACTATATTAGCTATTAAATAGTTCTTAACTATTTAATAGCTATTGTACCTGGTTAAAATAAATACAAAGTTACCTGTAAAATAAATATAAATCCTAAAATAGCTATAATATAATTATAATTTATATTGCAGCTATATTAGGGTTTATTTTACAGGTAAGTATTTAGCTTTCAATAGGAATTATTTATTTAATAAGAGTTAATTAATTTAGTTAGATTAAAATTATATTTAATTTAGGGGGGTGTTAGTGTTAGGGTTAGACTTAGCTTTATGGGTTAATACATTTATTAGAATAGCGGTGAGCTCCAGTCGGCAGATTAGGGGTTAATGTTTGAAGTTAGGTGTCGGCGATGTTAGGGAGGGCAGATTAGGGGTTAATACTATTTATTATAGGGTTATTGAGGCCGGAGTGAGGTGGATTAGGGGTTAATAACTTTATTATAATAGCGGTGCGGTCCGGTAGACAGATTAGGGGTTAATAAGTGTAGGCAGGTGGAGGCGACTTTGTGGTGGGCAGATTAGGGGTTAATAAATATAATATAGGGGTCGGCGGTGTTAGGGGCAGCAGATTAGGGGTACATAGGGATAATGTAATTAGCGGCGGTTTACGGGGCGGCAGATTAGGGGTTAAAAATAATATGCAGGGGTCAGCGATAGCGGGGGCGGCAGAATAGGGGTTAATAAGTGTAAGGTTAGGGGTGTTTAGACTCGGGGTACATCTTAGGGGGTTAGGTGCAAATGTAGGAAGTGTTTCCCCATAGCAAACAATGGGGCTGCGTTAGGAGCTGAATGTGGCTTTTTTGCAGGTGTTAGGTTTTTTTTCAGCTCAAACAGCCCCATTGTTTTCTATGGGGGAATCGTGCACGAGCACATTTTTGAGGCTGGCCGCGTCCGTAAGCAACTCTGGTATCGAGAGTTGAAGTTGCGTTAAATATGCTCTACGCTCCTTTTTGGAGCCTAACGCAGCCATTCTGTGGACTCTCAATACCAGAGTTATTTTAAAGGTGCTGCCAGAAAAAAGCCAGCGTTAGCTACGCGGGTCGTTACCGACAAAACTCTAAATCTAGCCATAATGTTGTTACTAATAAGAATATTAATCAAATTAACAAAAATTGTTGTTCCTTCTCTGTGTCCTAATCCTTCCTCCAAGAAGGATCGTCTATTACACAACTTGGACGTGGTTCGGGCTTTAAAGTTTTACTTGCAAGCGACCAAAGATTTCCGTCAAACATTTTCTTTGTTTGTTGTCAATTCTGGAAAACGTAGGGGTCAAAAAGCTACGGCTACCTCTCTTGCCTTTTGGCTGAAAAGCATCATCCGTTTGGCATTCGAGACTGCTGGACAGCAGCCTCCTGAAAGAATTACTGCTCACTCTACTAGAGCGGTGGCTTCCACATGGGCTTTTAAAAATGATGCTTCTGTTGAACAGATTTGTAAGGCTGCGACTTGGTTTTCCCTTCATACCTTTTCCAAATTTTCCAAATTTGATACTTTTACTTATCCGGAGGCTATTTTTGGGAGAAAAGTTCTTCAAGCAGTGGTGCCTTCTGTTTAACCATCTGTCTTGTCCATCCCGTTCATCCGTGTCCTGTAGCTTTGTTATTGTATCCCACAAGTAAAGGATGAATCCGTGGACTTGTCTTACCTTATAGAAGAAAAGTAAATTTATGCTTACCTGATAAATTAATTTCTTCTATGGTAAGATGAGTCCACAGCCCGCCCTGTCATTTTAAGACAGATTATATTTTTTTGATTTAAACTCAGTCACCTCTGCACCTTGTAGTTTCTCCTTTTACTTCCTGTACCTTCGGTCAAATGACTGGGGGGGGGTGAAGCTAAGGGAGGAGCTATATAGACAGCTCTGCTGTGGTGCTCTTTGCCACTTCCTGTTAGGAAGGATAATATCCCACAAGTAAAGGATGAATCCGTGGACTCGTCTTACCATAGAAGAAATTAATTTATCAGGTAAGCATAAATTTACTTTTATATCATTTAACATCCAGCTCCAACCCTAAGTTCCACTTACTAATGCCTCTCACTGGATTGGGTCAGCCCAAATAGGACTGCCTCAAATAAGCAGTTATATGCCATGCAATGATCTTAACCACTTTCATCCAGTAAGTGGCGCAGCATGTTGTGTGGTGCTCTGACAAAATGCAGAAAGACATTTGGCAGAAGGACATTTGGAAGACGGACATTTGGCCGACGGACATTTGGCTGACAGACAGAAAGCTAAAGAATGTTCCGATTTCGGCCGAGGGCAGATACGTTCCAGAGTGCTCTGTTCTAATCAGAGCCTCGGGCGCCGCAACTGCCTCTGGGAACCTTACCATGGGTCTCAGGCCGCACGTTTTGTAATTCTCTGTCTGGGAAACTATCTATCTATCAAATCTATCTATTTATCTATCAAATCTATCTATCTATCGTATCTATCAAATGTATCTATTGCATCTATTGATCTATCTATCTAATCTATCTATCTATCTATCTATCTATCTATCCATCAAATCTATCTATCTATCTCGTGGCCGGACTGTTATGTGAAAGCCACTTGTGTTTCGGCCAAATGTCCGTCGGCCAAGTGTCCGTCAGCCAAGTGTCCGTCGGCTAAAAGTCCGGCCACGTGTTGTGTAATGGTGGGCAGACCTGCTAGTGCCTCTCCACTGCACAACATGTAGCTGTGAAAAAAAAATGCTGGGGAAAAAAAATTGCAATTTTTTTAATTCTTTTTAAAGCCAATAAAAAAATATATATTTTTGCCCATATGAGAGGTGAAGCTCTGCCTCACCTGCCTCTAGTGACTGCATATCACTGAAATGGATTTATTTGTTTAAGAGACAGGGAGACATATTGGATATGAAAATTACACACAATGGTCCCCTTTGGCTTAAATTAAAACATTGATATGGTGACTTTTAAGGTATAGTCCTACACTGTTTTGATATTTTCACAATAGATTTCTTCACAAGTTTATTCACTTTATACACATTTTTTTCATATGGCTGATCATAATTTTGATATGTAAATACATACAATCTAATACATAGTAAAGAGTCATTTTAAGATTACCATACACAGGGCCTGATGATCAAAAACTTGCCAGCATGGAGAGAAATCTCTTCAAATCTTTGGGGGCTTTTGAAGCATTATTTTGCAATGTACGTGTCTCTCAGATCCAGAACTCTGCATAGAGAAATAAACAACTCAAGAAAAAATCGTCCTTTTAAAAAGTCTTTTCAAATAATTTAAAAGCACTTCAGCTGTCATTTTGTTAGGATACTTTAAATAGTTTTGCAGTCATGGGAAATACCCATTTAATATCTTATTGGCTATTTGGGGATGGATATAATTTATTTATTGTATTGATCAAGAACATTAATTTTGAATTAAGTAGAATATAATGCAGCATCTTTAAATCCTCAGAAAAAATCAGAAGAAAGAAAATTTTAAGTGCATTGCAACATTTTTATTAACAAAACTAAGCATTGTTTCTGATATTTATGTTGGTATTATTTTTCCAATACATTTCAGTTGGAGTTATCATTATTTAGTATCTCAGTTTGTATTGTCATAGTAACACTGGCAGCCATAAATTCTGTTAATAACACTGTCTGGACCCCTCGAAATCCATTTTTTAGCTAACAGAAGGAACCTATATTCTTATTGCTGCACATCTACTGAGCTGTCATAAGAATCTTTTAATATAATAAACATGAGAAAAACAAGGGATGGTATTAAGACTCAAGAGCGATGACTGTATAGTTGTAGAAGGAGAAAAGGAAATATCACTATCTTAAAGGGACAATGTACTCAGGCAAGCAGCTAATAAGAAGTCATTGTATTCAAAGCTGCTGCAGGAACACCCATTCAAATGGGCTGCATTCTCTTTTATTCTCTCCCATTGTCCAATTATTTAGAACCAGATATCAATGCTGTGTAACTATTTTTTTTAAATATATTTATTTTTATTAACTTTTGATATAATACAAAACTAGTATTCTTGTCTTTCTGAGAAGGTACAGAGGTCATCTTATAAAAGCATTATTAAACAGTGTTTAAATGCTCAAAAAAAGAAATACAAACAGAAATAGGTACTTTGGGGGTGTGATTTTTCGTTAAGTCCTTAATATTTTCAACCTCCTTCTCCACTTCTCTGTGTCAACAATTGGAAAAGTAAAAATAACAGCACATTGACTATTTGTAAATAGAACTAGAAATACAAGTTTAGGGAGGGAGAGAAAGGAATGGGAGGAGGGGGGGTGAGGTCCTCACAACTATTTTCTCCTATTGGTGTGATTGTCAGAGGTATATGATAGATTTAATGTTGCCATTGCGCTAAGTTTTGGAGTATAGGTGATCATCCCATATGAATTTTATTTCACTGAAAGGAGTGTTATTGTTCGATCTTTTATGGCTGTACTCCTCAAGAGAGAATAGGTACATTGATTCTGTGGTGGTGAATGCTGACTTCCAGTGTCTTGCTATGAGGGATTTAACTGCATTGATACCTATCTGTGATAAAAGTAGTCTCATTTTGCAAGGGAATTTCGTTTAAAAGGGTGTTTCTGGGACTTAATTTTAGATCAGTGTTCATTAGTGTTCTGAAGTGCTGTTCTAATATCTGCCAAAGTGGACAAGTAAGATTCCTTTCTTCCCTCATCCTCTCCAACAATATGTATTGGTTCCAGAATAGATACTATTAAGTTTTACTGGTGTGAGGTACTACCTGAGAAGGATTTTAAAGTTTAATTCTAGTATATGGGGTGAGGATGAGGATTGTCGGGTTGATTTTATTATTGTGGCCTTCTACTAGGAAGTTGGCTAAAGGAATAGTGTGGTCCCACTTGTTTAGTCTCTGGTAGCTTCTGTCCAGACCCCCTAATTGTTCCGCATTTAAGGGAATAGGAAACATAGGTAAACGTTTATGAGTTATGTTGCTGTCTGTTTTTATGTGATCCCATAGTTGAAAAAGGTGTTTGTGGATGTCTAGTTCATAACATTGTGGTGGTCTGGATTTATTTGGAACCCAACATAAAGTCCCCACTCTGGGAACTTTCAATATGTTTGAATCTATGGCGACCCATGCTTTGCTGTCGGAGGAGGTGTGCCAATCTAGTATTCTTTGAGTGACAGTTTTATAGTAATCTTCTATGCACGGGACACCTAGGCCTCCAGCTTCCGTGGTTCTATATAGTGTGTGTTTGTTCACTCTGAGTTTGCTCTTTTCCCATCTGTAAGTGTTAATTGATTTTTATAGTTGAGAAAGGAACCAGTTAGGTGAGTGTGTCAGTATAGTTTGAAGTATGTATAGAATTCTTGGGAGAGATTTCATCTTGACTGATTGAATGTGACCCCACCATGTGATGGGCTTTGAGCTCCAGTCTCTTAAGTCTGTGTGTAGGGTTTTTAGAAGGGACACATATTTTTTTTATTAAAAAGGTAGTCACTGTCGAATCAAATATATGCGCCTAGGTATTTCAATGCTTCATTTTGTAACTGAAGTGGGCTTATAGTTTGTAAACATTCAAAGTCATTCCCATCTAGTTGCATGTAGTTTGGTTAGTAGTTTAGAATCTTTCGGGGTGGAATTGTGCTGTAATTCTAGAATGTTAATTTGGGTAGTCCAGTGTCTAACTGCTCTGCCATAGGCTTTTTCCTTAAGGACTTTTTGTTTTATACACTCTCCCCTTACCACTGCTTTCTGGGCCTCCCAGATGGTGAATGGTGAGATATCTTCAGTGACTTAATTGTTTTTGTGAGTTGCTCATGTATCTTAGGGTGATGTGTGAGAGAGGCATCAAATTTCCAAATAAATGAGTAATTGGGAAGTTGGGCCATTCTATTGTGAGGGTAGTGGTGCCATGGTCTGACCACGCTGTAGGGTCGATGTCCGAGTCTCTGATCAGTCCTAAATGTAATTGGTCTATAAATATATAGTCAATACATGAGTATTGTGCCCAGGGATTGGAGTTGAAAGTTTGCAAAGGAAGGTGGATTTTTTCTTATTAGGTGCCTACACATTCACTAAGGGGACCGGACGCTTAAATATCTGCAAAAGTGGACACATGTGATCGCACTCCCACCACATGTGAAGTAAGGTTGCTTTCTTCCCTCATCCCCTCCAACAATGTTGATTCTGTTGATATTGAGTGTAGAGATCTCTCCCCTTCTCCTCCCCCCCCAGGAATTGGAAGTGGAAAGGAAGGGAACAGGGTGGGATAGTTTTGTTGTGCTGCTGAAGTTGTTCTAAGAGAACATAAAACAATTAACCATAACAACGATTTAACAAACAAATACATACATCTATGAAATATGTAAATAAATTTTGGTTACACTGAGTATGGTGGTTCACATATGAATTAAATTGCTGTTTGTAGACAACATCTAACAAGTTCAAACAAATAATAACAAGTACAAACAAATAGTGTGAACTGTTGCGGTTAACAATTCCAACTATTGATGGTCTCTCGTGTGTAGGAGACAATCAAGTAGATTACAAGTTTTGCTTTACGGCTTTTAATGCTGAAAAAATGGCAATTTCAATGTAATGGCAGTAACGCACTATTACGAGTCGTGTCGGTATAACTATACTGCAAGCATTTTAGCCTGTAACGTAATGTCCATTCCGCACTCAAAAAAAATGACTTTTTTGGGGGGGATTTTCAAAGCGCCGGTATTACAGGTTTGTGCAGTGAGGCTAAAATGCTTGCGTTACAGCCTATACTGACACAATCCATACCGCCACCTGAGACCAGTAGTTATGGATTTTGTGTAACACATTTTTTTCACAAAACTCATAACTAAATGTTACAAAGTACACTAACACCCATGAACTACCTATTAACCCCTAAACCTCCACCCTCCTGCATCGCAAATACTATATTAAAGTTATTAACCCCTAATCTGCCGCCCACCCAGATTGCGACTATTAAATAAATGTATTAACCCCTAATCTGCCGCCTCCGACATCGCTGACACTATAATAAAGCTATTAACCCCTAATCTGCCGCTCCCTGACATCACCGCCACTATAATAAAGCTATTAACCCCTAAACCTCCGGCCTCCCACATCTCCACAACTAAATACACCTATTAACCCCTAAACCCCCGGCCTCCCATATATCCACAACTAAATAAACCTATTAACCCCTAAACCGCCAGACCCCCACATCGCAAAACACTAAATTAAACTATTAAACCTAACAACCCCTAACTTTAAATTAAAATTACAATATAACTATATTAAATAAATAAAAACTTACCTGTGAAATAAAAATAAACCTACCATTAAACTATAAATTAGCCTAACCTTACTTTTCTAATAAAATAAAAAACTACCAATTAAAAAAATCGAAAAATAAAAAACCCTAAGATTACAATTTTTTTTAATCAAAAATAAAAACAATGACACCTAATCTGATAGCCCTGTAAAAATAAAAAAGCCCCCCCAAAGTAAAAACACCCCCTAGCCTACAATAAACTACCAATAGCCCTTAAAAGGGACTTTTGTAGGGCATTGCCCTAAGTTAAACAGCTCTTTTACCTGTAAAAAAATACAATGTTCCTCCAACAGTAAAACCCACCACCCAAACAACATCCCAAAATAAAAAAAAACTAATTCTAAAAAAACTAAGCTACCCATTGCCCCATAAAGGGGCATTTGTATGGTCATTTCCCTTAAAAGGGCTTTCAGCTCTTTTTCATTACTCTTAGAAGGGCATTTAGCTCTTTTTCAAATTGCCCAAACCCTAATCTAAAAAAAAAATCCCACACCAAAATATAAAAAAAATACCTAACACTAACCCCAGAATATCTACTCACGGTTCCTGAAGTCCGGACATCCATCTCCATCCAGGCAGTGAGAAGTCTTCATCCAGGCAGCGACATCTTCATCCATCGCGGGGGCGTCTTCTATCTTCATCCGGCGGCGCGACAAAGACATCCAGCGTGGAGCGTCCACCTAATACAGTCCCCGCCGTACACTGAAGCTTCAATGCAAGGTAGCCATTAAAAAATTATTCAAATTAAAATCCGCCAATAGGATGAGAGCTACTGAAATCCTATTGGCTGATTTGAACAGCCAGGTGTAGCAGGATGTCCAAATAGATTTTTTCATCTGTGATTAAACTGCAGATTTGCAGAGTGTAGGCAGCTCCTCTCATAGGTAACAAACAATCTCCAAATGGTCTGTGAAGTAAATCACAAAAAAGAGGGCACCTCCTAAGTGCAGTATTGTGATGGTAAAGACAACTGAAAATTCTTGTATTAAAATAATACTCACAAAGGTTGCAGCACCAAATGTGCTAAATGACGCAAGCTGGGGACATACAGTGGCCCAGCAACACTGATCCGGCCACTGGATAACAGGAATACAGGAACTCCAGGTGGGGGGAGAAGCAAACCAGACTCAGGCTTCCAGTAGGTGTAATAAATATTTATTAAAAAAAACATAAAAAAAAATGGGCATTATGTTCCCCCAAAAAGAGTAAAAACATTCGGCTAGATTACGAGTTTTGCGTTATGAGGGGTGCGGTGCTAACTTAAACGTTATTGTAACCGCTCATTTACCTACAGGTAATATTACAGGTTTTCAGAAACCCGGCGATATTAGGCAAGAAGTGAGCATAGAGCAAAATTGTGCTCCATACCGCACTCCAATACCAGCGCTGCTTAAGTCAGTGAGCTGGTTTTACGTGCTCGTGCACGATTTCCCCATAGACATCAATGGGGAGAGCCGGCTGAAAAAAAACCTAACACCTGCAAAAAAGCAGCGTAAAGGTCCGTAACGCAGCCCCATTGATTCCTATGGGGAAACTAAATTTATGTTTACACCTAACATCCTAACATGAACCCCAAATCTGTCACATCTAATCTGCCACCACCGAGATTGATGATACCTACATTATACTTTTTAACCAACCCCTTATTATTATTATTATTATATTTTATTTATAAAGCGCCAACATATTCCGCAGCGCTATCCATGGATAAAATTCATTTAAATAAAACAATACAAGACTTGTAAGAGACAGGACAAAATTTACAAACACATACAGGAGGGAGTTAGGGCCCTATTCCCGTGGGAACTTACAATCTAGAAGGGTAGGAGGTTGAGAAAGAGGAGGTGAGGACTGCAAGATTGAGAAAGATGTTTATACAGAGTTAGATGAGGGAAATGTTAGGTCAGTGGCGGCTGTTGACTTTTGAAGATGGGGGAACACTAGCCCCGCCCCTCAGATGGCTCCACCCATTTTATTGTGTGTTTGTAGTTTTCTAAAGTATTTCACACACACACACACACACACACACACACACATATATATATATATATATATATATATATATATATATCTATCTATATATATATACTATATATATATATATATATATATATATATATATATATATATATATACAGTATATGGTTACCCAATATACTGCATATTATCTTTAGCATGTTGCCCTTATACTGTAACAGCTGCATGCTTTGTCATGTGTTATTGGTACTGAAGGGGTTAATAGAGAGCACTACTGGAAAGTGATTAATAATAGTTTGACATGTGGAAGAGCTCTGCATAGTTATCCCTGCCAGTAAAAACAAACAAACCCTGAGGGCAAACCTCAGTGAGCACAAATTACCTACTCTAGTAGTGAGTGATCAGTACACCTATAAGCAAAGAAAATATAACTCAATGCTAAATGTGGGTGCATCAACATTATTATTCCTAATCCATGCAGTCAATCAGTCACCAGGCACCAGCTGCGTTAGACCAGCTGCGAGCAGAGGGGTGCATAAGGGAGCACACAAGCTAGAGTGGGCACAGCAAGGGGCTTGTATTGGGGGCAAACATCACTGTTACATCTCTTAAATTATGCGTGCGTGCAATGAATAACATTAACAGGGTAGAAAAGGTGAAGGGCCGGGGCAAGAAAAAAACAAACAAACTGGTAGACATACTGTGTAACTTACTGTTGCCTTCCGCCTCTGTCTAGTACTGCTCTTCTGGGGTAGTTCAGACTGCCCTCTCCCCCTTCTTTTGCCTCCCTGACCTGTGTGTGTGTCCTCACTGCCCCACTCGCTCCCCCTTCTTTATGGCTACTCCCAGAGGAGGAGGGCTACCGCTACACATGGGTAGAAAGCAGGGCTATGTGATAGTATTGTTGTGGGTGACATGTTGCTTCCCCTATTCCAGCAATTTGCGGGTGTCAGATAGCCACTATTGAGACTCCCGGTCCCGGAACTTCCTGGAGAGTTGCTTGAGCGCGCACCTGATCCCTCCCCCCACCAGAAAAATTACAGCCAAAAAAAATTAATTATGTAAATTAATAATAAAAAAAATCCTTTGTTAGTGCTGCCTGCAGTGGTGGTGGGCCGGCTCTTTAACTAATTGAAGCCCACGATGCTCCTCCCACACACACAGCTCTTAGTGTGCAAGTGTCACGTGACAGCTGGCTCTCGCACACTAAGAGCTGTGCGGTTAGGAAAGCTATGGGCTGGCCTGTAGGTGGCGCTGAAGGCAATGCAGGCTGAAAGTGGATAGTGCTTTTGACTATACTTCTATCTATCGCACTGCACATCATTTACGATAGATAGAAGTATTAGGCATAAGCCCATTCCACTTTCAGCCTAAATAAGGCAATTTTAATGTTTTTAGTCAAAACTGCAGTGGAGCCTGGAGGATTTTTTTTATTTAATCAGCATGAAAGGTTTAAAAATTTAATTCGTTTTTTTATTTCTCACTCTTTTTTTTTTTTTTTGTTCATCAGGGGTCATCAGGGGTCAGGGGGTTCACGTGCTCAAGTGCTCCTATAGAGGAGCCTCCACTGTGTTAGGTAAGTGAAATTAATTTATTATTGAGTTGGGTGGTAGGCTTCCCTGAAAAGAAAAGTCTTCAGGGAACATTTAAAGGAAGAAAGATTAGGGCAAAGCCTGACAGCATGAGGGAGAGTGTTCCAGAGGGTAGGTGCTGCATGACAGAAGTCCTGCAGTCTAGCATGAGAGGAGGTGATAGTTGCGGATGCAAGGAGCAGGTCATTGTTGGATCTTAGTGGATGGGCTGGAGTATACTTGTGTATTAGAGAGGATAGGTAGAGGGGAGCGGCGTTGGTGAGAGCTTTGTATGTAAGGGTGAGAATTTTGAATTCAATTCTGCTGTGAATGGGGAGCCAATGAAGGGACTCGCAGAGAGGTGCAGCAGATAACTTGCAGAGAGGTGCCGCTCCGGAAATCGCCACCACTATAATAAACATATTAACCCCTAAACTGCCGCACTCCCGCATCACAAACACTAGTTAAATATTATTAACCCCTAATCTGCCACCCCAACATCGCCGACACCTACATTATACTTATTAACACCTAATCTGCCGCTCCGGACATCGCAGCCACTATAATAAACATATTAACCCCTAAACCGCCGCACTCACGTATCACAAACACTAGTTAAATATTATTAACCCTTTATCTGCCACTCCTAACATCGCCGCAACCTACACTACTGTTATTAACCCCTAATCTGCTGCCCCCAACGTCGCCGCCACTATACTAAAGTTATAAACCCCTAAACCTAAGTCTAACCCTAACCCTAACACCCCCTAACTTAAATATAATTAAGAGAAATCTAAATAAAAATTCCTATCATTACCTAAATAATTCCTATTTAAAATTAAATACTTACCTATAAAATAAACCCTAAGCTAGCTACAATATAACTAATAGTTACATTGTATCTAGCTTAGGGTTTATTTTTATTTTACAGGCAAGTTTGTATTTATTTTAACTAGGTAGACTAATTAGTAAATAGTTATTAACTATTTACTAACTACCTAGCTAAAATAATTACAAATTTACCGGTAAAATAAAACCTAACCTGAGTTACACTAACACCCCCCAACAGTGAAACCCACCACCCACACAACCAAACCCCCCAAATAAAAACCTAACTAAAAAAACCTAAGCTCCCCATTGCCCTGAAAAGTGCATTTGGAAGAATTTTTAGCTCTTTTTCAATTGCCCAACGCCTAATCTAAAACTAAAACCCACCCAATATACCCTTAAAAAGAACTAACACTAACCCCTGAAGATCCACTTACAGTTTTGAAGAGCTGACATCCATCCTCAACGAAGCCTGGAGAAGTCCTCAGTGAAGTGGCAATAAGTCCTCAACGAAGCCGGAAGAAGTCTTCATCCAAGCCGGCAGAAGTGATCCTCCAGACAGGCAGAAGTCTTCATCCAGACGAAACCTTCTATCTTTATCCATACTGCACGGAGCAGGTCCATCTTCAAGACATCCGGCATGGAGCATCCTCTTCTTCCGACGACTAAAGACGAATGAAGGTTCCTTTAAATGACGTCATCCAATATGGCATCCCTTGAATTCCGATTGGCTGATAGAATTCTATCAGCCAATTGGAATTAAAGGTGAAAAAATCCTATTGGCTAATGCAATCAGCCAATAGGTTTGATCTCACATTCTATTGGCTGTTCCATTCAGCCAATAGAAAGTTAGCTCAATCCTATTGGCTGATTGGATCAGCCAATAGGATTGAAACTCAATCCTATTGGCTGATTGCATCAGCCAATAGGATTTTTTCACCTTTAATTCCGATTGGCTGATAGAATTCTATCAGCCAATCAGAATTCAAGGAACGCCATCTTGGATGACGTAATTTAAAGGAACCTTCATTCGACTGTAGTCATCGGAAGAAGAGGATGCTCCGCGACGGATGTCGTGAAGATGGACCCGCTCCGCGCCGGATGGATGAAGATAGAAGATGCCGTCTGGATGAAGACTTCTGCCCGTCTAGAGGACCACATCTGCCGGCTTGGATGAAGACTTCTCCCAGCTTCATTGAGGACTTCTTGCTGCTTCGCTGAGGACTTCTCCCGGCTTCGTTGAGGATGGATGTCGGCTCTTCAAAACTGTAAGTGGATCTTCAGGGGTTAGTGTTAGGTTGTTTTAAGGGTTTATTATGTGGGTTTTAGTTTTAGATTAGGCTTTGGGCTATTGAAAAAGAGCTAAATGCCCTTTTAAGGGCAATGCCCATCCAAATGCCCTTTTCAGGGCAATGGGGAGCTTAGGTTTTTTTAGTTAGGTTTTTATTTGGGGGGTTTGGTTGTGTGGGTGGTGGGTTTTACTGTTGGGGGGGTTGTTTGTATTTTTTTTTACAGGTAAAAGAGCTGATATCTTTGGGGCAATGCCCCGCAAAAGGCCCTTTTAAGGGTTATTGATAGTTTATTGTAGGCTAGGGTTTTTTTTATTTTGGGGGGGCTTTTTATTTTGATAGGGCTATTAAATTAGTTGTAATTAGTTTAAATATCTGATAATTTCTTTTTTTATTTTGTGTAATTTAGTGTTTTTTTTGTAATTTAGGCTATTGTATTTAATTTAGGTAATTTATTTAATTGTAGTGTAAGGTTAGGTGTTAGTGTAACTCAGGTTAGGTTTTATTTTACAGGTAAATTTGTATTTATTTTAGCTAGGTAGTTAGTAAATAGTTAATAACTATTTAGTAACTATTCTACCTAGTTAAAATAAATAAAAACTTAGCTGTAAAATAAAAATAAACCCTAAGCTAGCTACAATGTTATATTGTAGCTAGCTTAGGGTTTATTTTACAGGTAACTATTTAGTTTTAAATAGGCATTATTTAGTTATTAATAGTAGGCTTTATTTAGGTTTATTTTAATTATATTTAAATTAGGGGGTGTTAGGGTTAGACTTATGTTTAGGGGTTAATAACTTTAGTATAGTGACGGCGATGTTGGGGGCGCCATATTAGGGGTTGATAACTGTAATGTAGGTTGTGGCGATGTTAGGGGCGGCAGATTAGGGGTTAATAATATTTAACTAGTGTTTGTGACGCGGGAGTGTGGCGGTTTAGGGGTTAATATATTATAGCGGTGGCGATGTCCGGAGAGGCAGATTAGGGGTTAATAATTTTATTATAGTGTTTGCGATGCGGGAGGGCCTCGGTTTAGAGGTTAATAGGTAGTTTATAGGTGTTAGTGTACTTTTTAGCACTTTAGTTATGAGTTTTATGCTACGGCTTTGTAGCGTAAAACTCATAACTACTGACTTTAGATTGCGTTATGAATCTTGCGGGATAGGCTGTACCGCTCACTTTTTGGCCTTCCAGAAAAAGCTTGTAATATCGGCGATATGGAAGTCCCATTGAAAAAAGACTTTACGCAAATTGCTAAGTTAATTTGCGCTAAGGCCCAAAAAGTTTGCGGTACAGCTGTACCTACAAGACTCGTAATAGCAGTGTTAATGAAAAAGCAGCGTTATAACCCATAACGCTGCTTTTTTACTCATAACGCAAAACTCGTAATCTAGCCGATTGGTTTTAACAGATTGCAACGCGTTTCTCAGTTTGTCTAGCTGTTTCCTCAGGCATCCCAAAAAGAGCTGTTTAACTTAGGGCAATGCCCTACAAAGGGCCCTTTTAAGGGCTATTGGTAGTTTATTGCAGGCTAGGGGATGTTTTTATTTTGGGTGGCTTTTTTTTTTTTATAAGGCTATTAGATTAGGTGTAATTGTTTTTATTTTTGATAATTGCGTTTATTATTTTTTAAAATTTTTAATTTAGATTTTTTAATTGGTAGTATTTTTTTATTTGATTAAAATAGTAAGGCTAGGTTAATTTATAGTTTAATGTTAGGTTTATTTTTATTTCCCAGGTAAGTTTTTATTTATTTAAATATAGTTATATTGTAATTTTAATTTACAGTTAGGGGGTGTTAAGTTTAGGGGTTAATAGTTTAATTTAGTGTTTTGCGATGTGGGGGGCTGAAGGTTTAGGGGTTAATAGGTTTATTTAGTTTCGGAGATGTGGTAGGCCGGGGGTTTAGGGGTTAATAGGTTTATTTAGTGGCAGCGGTGTGGGAGATAAAGGTTTAGGGGTTAATAGCTTTATTTAGTGGCAGCGATGTGGGAGGCTGGAGGTTTATGGGTTAATATCTTTATTATAGTGTCAGCGATGTCCGGGAGTGGCGGAATAGGGGTTAATAACTTGTATTAGCGTTGGCGATATAGAGAGCGGCAGATTAGGGGTTAATAATTTTATTATAGTGTTGACAATGTTGGGGAACAGCGGAATAGGGGTTGATAGCTTTATTAAGGTGTCGCAATGTCGGGCGGCAGATTAGGGGTTATAAGCTTTATTTAAGTGTCAGCGATGTCGGGGCAGCAATTAGGGGTGTTTAGACTTGGGGTTTATGTTAGGGTGTTAGTTTTAAACGTAACTTTTTTTTCCCCCGTAAACATCAATGGGGTTGCATTACGGATATTTTTCATTCCGCACTTCAGGTGTTCCCATTAATGTCTATCGAGGAGAGTGTGCACAAGCACGTCAAAGCACCCCTTGGATTTTGTGCGGTATGGATCTTAACGCCACTATATCGCACAGCACAAGAAGGCTTTTCAGTAAGAGGTAGTTTCAGTATAAGAGGTAGTTTTGAGTTAGGAGGGGTAGGGTTTAACTTTATGGGTAAGAGGTGGGTAAGGTGTTAATTCACTATACTTCTTACTAGTGGGGAGAAATGACTTGGTATGTCAAATAATATTTGCCTAAAATTGCTACATTTTTAGATGTGGGGAATTGGTAATGTTTTTGACTTTTAAAAGTCGTGGACTTTATATCGCAGTAAGAAAGGATATCCTTCGGCTTTTATCTTTTTGCATCTCAGGTCGTGATGGTGGGGTTCAAGTGCTTCCTGTACAAGGGTCTGTCGTGTTCTGTGGAGTAGTTGTGGTACTTTTCTTCGTATTATTTACTTTAGTGCATGCAGGAGATGTTGGTTTCATCCTGGGAGGTAATAATTTAGAGGGGTTGACCCTGCTCTCCTTTAGGGATGATATTGTTGGTTGAGGGATATTGAGGTTAGAACAGAAGCTTTCAATATCATCTGGGTCTTGGTATGTTACGATTCTGTTGTCCTTGTTGACTTTGATGGAGAATGGGAATTCCCATCTGTAGGGAATCCCGAGTTCTCTGAGATGTAGGGTGAGGTACCTTGCTTCCCGGCATTTGGCCAATGTTGTTGGACAGAGATCTGGGTATATTTGTATCTCACTCCCTTCAAAGGTTATGGGAGCTTTTTTCCTGGCTGCTGTAAGCACTTCTTATTTATCTTTATTTATTGGTGAAACCGTATTATGATATTCCTTGGGGGTTCTGATTGTGATGGTTTTGGTCTAAGTGCTCTGTGAGCTCTATTCATTGGTATTTCTTCTTTAATGTTAGGGGTTAGTAGTTGATTAAATAACAATTGTAGATGCTGTGAAAGTTGCATTTATGTGACTTCTTCTGATATGCCTCTGACTCGTAAGTTCTGCTTTCTATTTCTATTATCAAGATCTTCTATTTGCGCTTGAAACTGCAGGATCGCTGTATTTTGGTGTTGTAAAGTCAGGGTTGTTGAGTCAGTTTCTTTGCTGATTCCTTCTGTCTGTTCTTCTAAGTTTAAAACCCTTTGTCCCAGGTCATTAATATATATATATATATATATATTTTTTAAATACATTTTTTTATTGAGGTATTTAAGATATACAAACAATCAATCAATTTTCCAACTTTTCATGCATCAAAATATACATCCTATATAATAAAAGGCCAAGTGTGTTTGTCCGAAGTTGTAATGCGCAGTAGAGACAGCACGAGGATAAACACACCTGACCTTTGAGTCCTGCTCCCTACCTAGCTGATCTGCCGCCTGCGGTAGAAGTGGGCATGGCCGGACGTGAGGGGGGGCATGACCGACATGAAGGGGACATGGCCGGGCGGGAATGACTTTGAAGGGGGCGTGGTAAAGCATAAAGGGGGCGTGGCCAGGCACGGTCGGGAGATAGAGAGGGGAGAGAGATAGAGAGGGGGGAGAGATAGAGAGAGAGAGGAGGGGAGAGAGAGGAGGGTGGAGAGAGAGAGGAGAGTAGGGGAGAGAGAGAGAGGAGAGGGGTGGAGAGAGAGAGGAGGGGGGGAGAGAGAGAGGAGAGGGGGGAGAGAGAGAGGTGAGGGTGGAGAGAGAGAGGAGAGGGGGGAGAGAGAGAGGAGAGGGGGAGAGAGAGGAGGGGGGGAGAGAGAGAGAGGAGAGGGGAGAGAGAGAGAGAGGAGAGGGGGGGAGATAGAAGAGAGGGGGGAGAGAGGGGGGAGAGAGAGAAGAGGGGGGAGAGAGAGGAGAGGGGGGGAGAGAGAGAGAGGAGAAGGGGGAGAGAGAGGAGAGGGGGGAGAGAGAGAGAGGAGATGGGGAGAGAGAGAGAGGAGAGGGGGAGAGGGGGGAGAGGAGGGGGAGAGGGGGAGAGAGGGGGAGAGGGGGAGAGGGGGGAGAGAGGAGGGAGAGAGGTGGGACAGAGGGGGGACAGAGGGGGGACAGAGGGGGGGAGAGGGCACGGGGGAGAGAGGAGTGGGAGAGGAGGGAGAAATGAGGGGGTGAGGGGGGAGGGGGGGAGAGAGAAGGGGGAGAGGGGGGAGAGGAGGGGGAGAGGGGGGGAGAGAGGGGGGAGAAGGGGATAAAGGAGGGGGAGAGGGGGGAGAGGAGGGGGAGTGGGGGGAGAGGGTGAGAGGAGAGGGGTGGAGAGAGACAAAGGAGGGGAGAGAGAGAGAGGATAGGGGGAGAGAGAGAGAGGATAGGGAGAGAGAGAGAGAGAGAGAGGGGGGAGAGAGAGCTCATAAGAGAGGGGGATAGAGAGCGCAAAAGAGATGGGGGAGAGATAGAGAGAGCAAAAGAGAGGGGAATAGAGAGCGCAAAAGAGATGGGGGAGAGAGAGCAAAAGAGAGTGGGTGAGTCCTGCTCCCTACCTAGCTGATCTGCCACCTGCGGTAGAAGTGGGCATGGCCGGACGTGAGGGGGGGCATGACCGACATGAAGGGGACATAGCCGGGCGGGAATGGCTTTGAAGGGGGCGTGGTAAAGCATAAAGGGGGCGTGGCCAGGTACGGTCGGGAGATAGAGAGGGGAGAGAGATAGAGAGGGGGAGAGATAGAGAGAGAGAGGAGGGGAGAGAGAGGAGGGTGGAGAGAGAGAGGAGAGTAGGGGAGAGAGAGAGAGGAGAGGGGGGAGAGAGAGAGGAGGGGGGGAGAGAGAGAGGAGAGAGGGGGGAGAGAGAGGTGAGGGTGGAGAGAGAGAGGAGAGGGGGGAGAGAGAGAGGAGAGGGGGAGAGAGAGGAAGGGGGGAGAGAGAGAGAGGAGAGGGGGGAGAGAGAGAGAGAGGAGAGGGGGGGAGATAGAAGAGAGGGGGGAGAGAGGGGGGGAGAGAGAGAAGAGGGGGGAGAGAGAGGAGAGGGGGGGAGAGAGAGAGAGGAGAAGGGGGGAGAGAGAGGAGAGGGGGGAGAGAGAGAGAGGAGATGGGGGAGAGAGAGAGAGGAGAGGGGGAGAGGGGGGAGAGGAGAGGGGGAGAGGGGGGAGAGGAGGGGGAGAGGGGGAGATAGGGGGAGAGGGGGAGAGGGGGGAGAGAGGAGGGACAGAGGGGGGAGAGGGGAGGGGGCAGAGAGGAGTGGGAGAGGAGGGAGAAATGAGGGGGAGAGGGGGGGAGGGGGGGAGGGGGGGAGAGGGGGGAGAGGGGGGAGAGGAGGGGGAGAGGGGGGGAGAGAGGGGGGAGAGGGGGAGAGAGGAGGGGGAGAGGGGGGAGAGGAGGGGGAGAGGGTGAGAGGAGAGGGGTGGAGAGAGAGAGAGGAGGGGAGAGAGAGAGAGGATAGGGGGAGAGAGAGAGGATAGGGAGAGAGAGAGAGGGGGGAGAGAGAGCTCATAAGAGAGGGGGATAGAGAGCGCAAAAGAGATGGGGGAGAGAGAGCAAAAGAGAGTGGGTGAGAGAGCGCGAAGAGAGGGGGGAGACAGCAGGCGGGAATGGCCGTGAAGGGGGCATGGCCAAGCGTCAAAGGGGCATGGCCGGGCACGATTGGGAGATAGAGAGGGGAGAGAGATAGAGAGGGGGGAGAGATAGAGAGAGAGGAGGGGAGAGAGAGAGAAGGGGAGAGAGGAGAGGGGTGGAGAGAGAGGGGGGAGAGAGGGGGGGGAGAGAGAGGGGGGAGAGAGAGAGGGGGGAGAGAGAGAGCGCAAAAGAGATGGGGGGAGAAAGAGAGCAAAAGAGAGGGGGAGAGAGTGAAAAAGAGAGGGGAGATAGAGAGTGCAAAAGAAAGGGGGGAGAGAGAGAGAGCAAAAGAGGGGGGAGAGAGAGCACAAAAGAGAGGGAGAGAGAGCGCAAAAGAGATGGGGAGAGAGAGAGCGCAAAAGAGAGGGGGATAGAGAGCGCAAAAGTGATGGGGGAGAGAAAGAGAGCAAAAGAGAGGGGGGGGGAGAGCGCAAAAGAGAGGGGGAGAGAGAGAGCACAAAAGAGAGGGGGGAGAGAGAGAGAGCAAAAGAGGGGGGAGTGAGAGAGCACAAAAGAGAGGGAGAGAGAGAGCGCAAAATAGATGGGGAGAGAGCTCAAAAGAGAGGGGGATAGAGAGCGCAAAAGAGATGGGGGAGAGAGAGAGAGCAAAAGAAAGGGGGGAGAGAGCGCGAAGAGAGGGGGGAGAGAGCGCAAAAGAGAGGGGGAGAGAGAGAGCGCAAAAGAGAGGGGGAGAGAGAGAGAGCAAAAGAGGGGGTAGAGAGAGCACAAAAGAGAGGGGGGAGAGAGAGAGCAAAAGAGAGGGGGGAGAGAGCGCAAAAGAGAGGGGGGAGAGAGAGCACAAAAGAGTGGGGAGAGAGAGAGAGCAAAAGAGGGGGAGAGCACAAAAGAGAGGGGGGAGAGAGAGAGAGGGGGAGAGAGAGAGGAGGGGAGAGAGAGAGAGGAGGGGAGAGAGAGAGGAGAGGGGGGAGAGAGAGTAGGGGGGGGAGAGAGAGAGGGGGGGAACTGCCGGTTTATTCTGTGTCTGATGGCTTTCGTTAGGGGTCTAGATGTTTTCTCACTACCTCCGGCTTTACTCCTACACGTGAGAACTGATCAGAGATTTACAGCTTTGTGGCCATCTTCTTCACCGGCCGGCTCCGCCCCCCCCATGTAACTATTATTTTAAACATTTCAATATTTGTTTCAATTATTATATAATCATTGGAAAACTGTTAAATGACAATTATCCAGTTACAATCAGAGTTTAACTTCATTTGACAAGGTATGGTGAAATATGAAAATTGCATTCCCAAAACTTTAAAAGGGACAGTCAAGTCACAATTAAACTTTCATGATTAAGATAGAGCATGTCATTTTAAAACAAAAACTTTCCAATTTAATTTTTTCAATAAATTTGCTTTGTTTTTTTTGTATTATTTTTTGAAAGCTAAACTTAGGTAGGCTCAAAATTATTTCTAAACCGTTGAGGACAGCCTCTTATCTCAGTGAATTTTGACAGTTTCTCACAGTTAGACAGTGCTAGTTCACGTGTGCTATATAGATAACAATGTGCTCACTCCTGTGGAGTTATTTATGAGTCAGCACTGATTGGCTGCTTTGCAAGTCTGTCAAAAATTGCGGTAAGTGGGCAGTCTGCAGAGGTTTAGCAAAAGGTAATCACCGAGGTAAAAATGATATTAATATAACAGCGTTGGTTATGCAAAAACTGGGGAATGGTTAAAAAAAATGGATTATCTATCTTTTTAAACAGTAGCCTGTCCCTTTAAGCAATATTTAACTAATAGAAAAATAAATTGTTTTTTTTAATACATTTTTAAATATTATCACCAGACTGCATAGCATGTTGTTAAATAGGGGGTAGTTATTTATTGGCAGATACCAATATCATGTCAGTTGTCACGTCTTGATTCCTGTATGCATTGGTTACATTAGTTCCGAAAACCTATATACTTATAAATATTTTCTATTAAACAGGAGTTTTTGAATAATTCATATCCAAGTCTAAAGCTTTTTGTTCAGGCAGGATAAACTAAAAATATTATAGCTACAAAGTGCTTTACCGCAGGGGTGAATTGGGACGGGGGACTCCTGGGCCCTTACTGCTGGGGGAATGAGGGCCAATGTTGGCACAGAGAAGGCTGCGCTCAGTGTAGCTTACAGGAACTGAATCTCTGAATTGGATTGCATATATTCTGCTAACTTAAAGGGATATGAAACTTAAAAATGTTCTTTTGTGATTCAAACAGAGCATATTATTAAAAAAAGGTTCCAATTTACTTCTATTATTAAATTTGCTTTGTTCTCATGGTATTCTTTGTTGAAGAGATACCTAGGTAGGTGTCTGGAGCACTACATGTCAGGAAATAGATAACATTCTTGCAAAACCTCTGCCATATAGTGCTCTAGACACATGTACAAAAGATACAAACAGAATAAAGAAAATGTGATAGAAATAAATTAGAAATTTGTTTAAAATCACATAATTTATCTGACATACTTTATCTGGGACTTCATGTAGCTTTAATATAAACCAGCCCTGAGTCTGAGTTGGTGCATCTGTAACATTTTCCCCAGTAGTTTAAGCAGCTGGGGAACCTGCAAGTCAATGGAGGTTGGGCCGGCTGTGTCAGTGCAGACCAGGAAGTAGCTGCAACATTCAGAACTCCCTCTCCTGCCCTCAGTTCTAAGTCTCCACTTATTGAACTGCTGACAGTTTACCTCCCTCTCCTCAGTTATTAATGGGATACTCCAAACATATCACTATATGGACTTGCTATTGAGGGAGACTCCAAACATATCACTATATGGACTTGCTATTGAGGGAGACTCCAAACATATCACTATATGGACTTGCTATTGAGGGAGACTCTAAACATATCACTATATGGACTTGCTATTGAGGGAGACTCTAAACATATCACTATATGGACTTGCTATTGAGGGAGACTCCAAACATATCACTATATGGACTTGCTATTGAGGGAGACTC
This sequence comes from Bombina bombina, assembly GCF_027579735.1. Taxonomy (NCBI): domain Eukaryota; kingdom Metazoa; phylum Chordata; class Amphibia; order Anura; family Bombinatoridae; genus Bombina; species Bombina bombina. Next base: position 1,081,097,794 of record NC_069503.1, on the reverse strand, counting down.
CAAATATATCACTATATGGACTTGCTATTGAGGGAGACTCCAAACATATCACTATATGGACTTGCTATTGAGGGAGACTCTAAACATATCACTATATGGACTTGCTATTGAGGGAGACTCCAAACATATCACTATATGGACTTGCTATTGAGGGAGACTCCAAACATATCACTATATGGACTTGCTATTGAGGGAGACTCTAAACATATCACTATATGGACTTGCTATTGAGGGAGACTCTAAACATATCACTATATGGACTTGCTATTGAGGGAGACTCTAAACATATCACTATATGGACTTGCTATTGAGGGAGGCTCCAAACATATCACTATATGGACGGCAGCAAAATGCTACTATGTATTTTGTGGGTACTCTATGTGATGTGCAACTTGCTATTGAGGATACCTTTCTGTGCTCTAGCAGTGTTCATAGACTAATTCTTGAATGGCAGCACTGCCTTTGTGTTGTTCCACTCATCACTGCTATTAAATGCCTGGAACTGCAGGATAAAGTGCTAGGTGCCCTAATAGTTGGTGTTATCATTTTCAGGTAGGGATGCAGCTATGCAGCTTTGTGTTTCTTACACAGCTGTTTATCCTCCCCCAAGACAAACAGAATTACTTAGAGACCATCATCAGTCATTTGATGATGGTAAAACTACTTTAGAAGTAATTTGCACATCATCAGACATCATCAGGCTTGTAAAGTCATTAGCTAAGGTAAACAATTCTGGGTGATGACTGCAGAATAATTAGCAGATCACCTTACTGATTGTTTCACAAGCTAAGTTGCTAAGGTTTACTCTATTCCATTTTTTTATTTATACTCTTACCTAATTTTGGCATTTTATATCCTTTTTATGGTGTTTATGGTGTGTGTGATATTAGTACTAAACAACTTTTTTTGAACTATATGTGGTTGCAGACTAAGCACTGATTTGTTTTTCTAGTTTTGTGTGATTTTTTTCACAAGGATGAATAGCCAGTGAATGAGACTAGATTTGTCTCATTTAAATATTTTGGACTGAGGACATACTTCAGGATGGCTTCTGCAGTAATTGATTACTTCAGAACAGGAACATGTGGTGAATTCAATGGCAGCAGAGGCACTGGATAGTATGAGAGCGAGATATACACACATATGAATTTGATAGAGGTAGCTTAAATTTACCATTCAGTTGGCAGTGACTATTGGTTAGGTGACCGTATGATTTATATTTCATATCAGCATTCTTTACAACACACACATAAAGGTAAGCTGGCTTTGGGGTTTATTTCACTAAATTACTTTGCTAGCGTAAACTTAACCCTTGGTCCCATATCCCTCTCAGTCTGCAGACACAGGATTATTGGGATATACAAAGCATGCCATGTGTCCGCCCTCTCTCTCTTCTGCCCCCACCTCATTCTTCTGTGGGGCTGGCAGAAGGAATGGTTAGTGGAGGGAGCACAATTGTCAATTACATGGGCTCAAGACACATACCCCTTCAGTGAGACAGATTTGATAGCTGCCTACCCTGGTACTTTTTCATTGGACCAATGTAATGTGATATGTGTGAGATTGAGATAGTAACAGGCATGCGCTCCATCCTCTTTCTGATGAGTTGCCAAATCAGGGGAGGCTGAGCTAATCACTAAATCAACAAAAGGTAACCCCTAATACAGCGCTGAGTGCCTAGAGAGCAAAATGCTATTTGACAAAGTCAGTAATGACCAAAAGTCTAGTCTGCAATGTCTCCTTAGAGTAGCAGCTAATGCAATCAGGGCAAACAAACCAACGGAATTCAGTCACTAACATTAAACATTGTATGTGACTCACAGTTTGAACTAATCCTCTCCTGTCCCTTTTAGAACGTTCACTGCCTTTTCGTTGTCCACGGCTTCTGCCTAATGCTCCCTGTTCCTGCGCCTCTGTATTCAATTCTGGTGCTCACCGCTCTTCAGCTCCTCTACTTTACCTCAATCATCCTGCAAACCGCCCAGGGAATCCCAAAATTCCGACTTCAATCCAAATATCAAAAAAAGGAAGCGCAGCAGGGGACAGATAAAATTAAAACATAACATTTATTGTAAAAAAGGTAAAATGGAATGGATACCATATCCAAATACATTACATGTAAAACGCTGGTGTAGCAGCGGTCTTACGCTTTTCAGCTATCGCCTTACTCATAGACCGTGCTACACCAGGCACAACAGCTAGTTTTTACAGGGTTCACTGTAATTGCATACAAACAACACCTTTGTGTAACTTAACCCTAGATTCACTGCTATTCCTATACAGAGATTTCGAAAAAAAAAAAAGAGACATAGGCCTCTATTTATCAAGCTGTCAACCGCAAATACGCTGGAATTCAGCAGCGTATTTGTGGCAAGGCTGATTCGCCATAGTTATCAAGCACTACAGACCGGCAAAAGTAGAATTTAGTGACGTAACATATGATCAGCCGGACTCAGTCTGACACAGATCGATGCTTACATCACTCCAGATGTTCTGAACGCACGTTCGGCACAATCTGACTACTTTTGCTAGTTATCAAAGAACAACCAGGTATGCTCGCCACTATTCTGGCCCAGCCCTAGAGGCGGCGGATCCCATAGGAATCAATGGGAGTCTGAAAGCAGCGAAAGCTCATGTTCGCTGCTGCCCGATATCCCATTGATTCCTATGGGAAGTGTCTGCACCTAACACCCTAACATGTACCCCAAGTCTAAACACCCCTAATCTGCCCCCCTACACTGCCGCCACCTCTATTATACTTATTAACCACTAAACCTCCGCCATGACACCGCCACCACCTACATTATACGTATTAACCCCTAATCCGCCGCTCCCGGAACCCACCGCAACAAAATAAAATGTTTAACCCCTAAACTGCCACTTCCGGCCCCCGCCGCCCCCTACATTAAACTTATTAACCCCTATCCTGCCCCCCCCTACACAGCTGCCACTATATTAAAGTTATTAACCCCTAAATCTAAGTCTAACCCTAACCCTAACACCCCCCTAACTAAAATATTATTTAAATTAATCTAAATAAAATTACTATTATTAACTAAATTATTCCTATTTAAAACTAAATACTTACCTGTAAAATAAACCCTAAGATAGCTACAATATAACTAATAATTACATTGCAGCTATTTTAGGGTTTATTTTTATTTTACATGCAACATTGTATTTATTTTAACTAGGTACAATAGTTATTAAATAGTTATTAACTATTTAATTGCTACCTAGTTAAAATAAATTCAAATTTACCTGTAAAATAAATCCTAACCTAAGTTACAATTACACCTAACACTATACTACAATTAAATAAATTAAATAAATTAAATACAATTACCTACAATTAAATAAAATTAACTACAATAAACTAAAGTACAAAAACCCCCCACTAAATTACAGAAATTTTTTTTGCAAGAATTTTAAACTAATTACACCTAATCTAAGCCCCTAATAAAATAAAAAATCCCCCCAAAATAATAAAATTCCCTACCCTATACTAAATTACAAATAGCCCTTAAAAGGGCCTTTTGCGGGGCATTGCCCCAAAGTAATCAGCTCTTTTACCTGTAAAAAAAGAAATACAACCCCCCCAACATTAAAACCCACCACCCACACCCCCAACCCTACTCTAAAACCCACCCAAACCCCCCTTAAAAAAACACTAACCCCCTGAAGATCACCCTACCTTGAGACGTCTTCACCCAGCCGGGCACAAGTGGACCTCCAGACCGACAGAAGTCTTCATCCTATCCGGGCAGAAGAGGACATCCAGACCGGCAGTGTAATATACCTTTAAGACAGATCCCTCCTACTATTAACCAAACCCTATTTAACCTATCATTACCATATGCACCTTGCCTGTTAATTGTTGTTCTACGCTCAGTTAGCTCTGTGTAGAGTCAGCTCTATTTCATAGTTTTATTTCCAGGTCCTTGGTAGTATTCACCTCTGATTTTTTGTACCAGCGACAACTACCTTTTCTTTCATCAACTACTTGTGGATGAACAAATCAACTTTATCACAGTCTTCATATTATCATATCCTGTATCGGTAACTGCAGCTTCTACTCAGTACAATCAGTAGCGGTTTCCTTCAGAACTCCTTACCGCAACCGGAAGTGAGTCACGCTCTCACCGGCTTCACTTTCCTCCACACGCTGACGGACGAACTTCTCCCCAAACTCGAAACTTCTGACTAAGGTATCAAACTGCTCATTTTGGTCTGAAGTCGGTAAGCACATTTACGATATCCTCTAAAGCATTCCAGTTCTCTACTTTGATACTTGTGACTGAATCACCAATTATTACCTGTGCTATTCTACTGGATGAATGAATAACTACTGTATATATTTTATTCCGGTGTGAGTGTGTGAAGATTGATTGCCAAACTTGCTGAAACCATAACATTGCCATAAAGGATATGCTGCACTAAAGCTAATTTTCATTTTCATACCAGACTGCAGAGATCTAAACCAGCAACCTATCACTGCTTAATAGAAAGGGGGGTAGTTATCAAGCCGTCTACTTTTCTGGCTTCGCCGGCCCAATACGTCCGCCTAAGCTCGCCTACCTTCGCCGCCGCGGACCTTGAATACGTTCGCCTAAGTTATCAAATAAAGCTGTCAAAAAGCCGCGGGGCGATGAGCAGCGGACTGTGACAGTTATCACTCATCCGATCTCGCTGCCCTTCGGCTTTTTCCCAGCTTTATTGCTAGCCTGTCACTAAGCACTCACACTAAACTACACTGTTCTACCCCCTATACCGGCGCCCCGGAGGCCCCCGCAACTAAATAAAGTTACTAACCCCTAAACCGCCGCTCCTAGACCCTGCCGCAAGTCTTATAAATGTATTAACCCCTAAACCGCCGCTCCCGGACACCGCTGCCACCTACATTATACCTAGTAACCCCTATCCTGCCCCCCCTACACCGTCGCCCTCCATTATAAAATTATTAACCCCTATCCTGCTGATCCCGCACCTCTCCGCAACTAAATAAATAGTTTAACCCCTAAACCGCCGCTCCATGAACCCGCCGCAACCTATATTAAACCTATTAACCCCTATCCTGCCCCCCCTACACCGTCGCCACCTATAATAAATTTATTAACCCCTATCCTGCCCCCCACTACGCCGCCGCCACTGTAATAAAATGATTAACCCCTAAACCTAAGTCTAACCCTAACCATAACGCCCCCTAACTTAAATATTAATTAAATAAATCTAAATAAATTAACTCTTATTAACTAAATGAATCCTATTTAAAACTAAATACTTACCTTTAAAATAAACCCTAATATAGCTACAATATAAATAATAATTATATTCTAGCTATCTTAGGATTTATTTTTATTTTACAGGTACCTTTCAATTTATTTTAACCATGTACAATAGCTATTAAATAGTTATTAACTATTTAATAGCTTACCTAGCTAAAATAAAGAGAAATGTACCTGTGAAATAAATCCTAACCTAAGTTACAATTACACCTAACACTACTCTATACTTTAATAAATTATTCCTATTTAAAAATAAATACTTACCTGTAAAATAAACCCTAAGATAGCTACAATGTAATTAATAATTATATTATAGCTATCTTAGGATTTATATTTATTTTACAGGTAACTTTGTATTTATTTTAGCTAGTTAGAATAGTTATTAAATAGTTATTAACTATTTAATAACTACCTAGCTAAAAGAAATACAAAATTACCTGTAAAATAAATCCTAACTTAAGTTACAATTAAACCTAATACTACACTATCATTAAATTAACTAAATAAACTACCTACAAATAACTACAATTAAATACAATTACATAAACTAACTAAAGTACAAAAAATAAAAAAAGCTAAGTTACAAAAAATAAAAAATTAAGTTACAAACATGTTAAAAATATTACAACAATTTTAAGATACTTACACCTAATCTAAGCCCCCTAATAAAATAACAAACCCCCCCAAAATAAAAAAAATCCCTACCCTATTCTAAATTAAATACATTTCAAAGCTCTTTTACCTTACCAGCCCTTAAAAGGGCCATTTGTGGGGGCATGCCCCAAAAAGTTCAGCTCTTTTGCCTGTAAAAGAAAAATACAACCCCCCCAACATTAAAACCCACCACCCACATACCCCTAATCTAACCCAAACCCCCCTTACAAAAACCTAACACTAATCCCCTGAAGATCATCCTACCTTGAGTCGTCTTCACTCAGCCGAGCCACCGATGGAACTGAAGAGGACATCCGGAGCGGAAGAAGTTAATCCTCCAAGCGGCGCTGAAGAAATCTTCCATCCGATGAAGTCATCATCCAGGCGGCACTGAAGAAGTCTTCGATCCAGCCGATGTCATCTTCAAAGAGGCGCTGAAGAGGTCTTCTATCCGGGCGAAGTCATCTTCCAAGCCGGGTCTTGAATCTTCCTTCCGCCGACGCGGAACCACCTTCTTCACCGACAGACTATGACGAATGACGGCTCCTTTAAGGGACGTCATCCAAGATGGCGTCCCCTCAATTCCGATTGGCTGATAGGATTCTATCAGCCAATCGGAATTAAGGTAGGAAAATCTGATTGGCTGATGGAATCAGCCAATCAGATTCAAGTTCAATCCGATTGGCTGATCCAATCAGCCAATCAGATTGAGCTCGCATTCTATTGGCTGATCGGAACAGCCAATAGAATGCAAGCTCAATCTGATTGGCTGATTCCATCAGCCAATCAGATTTTTCCTACCTTAATTCCGATTGGCTGATAGAATCCTATCAGCCAATCGGAATTGAGGGGACGCCATCTTGGATGACGTCCCTTAAAGGAGCCGTCATTCGTCGTAGTCCGTCGGTGAAGAAGGTGGTTCCGCGTCGGCGGAAGGAAGATTCAAGACCCGGCTTGGAAGATGACTTCGCCCGGATAGAAGACCTCTTCAGCGCCTCTTTGAAGATGACATCGGCTGGATCGAAGACTTCTTCAGCGCCGCCTGGATGATGACTTCATCGGATGGAAGATTTCTTCAGCGCCGCTTGGAGGATTAACTTCTTCCGCTCCGGATGTCCTCTTCAGTTCCATCGGTGGCTCGGCTGAGTGAAGACGACTCAAGGTAGGATGATCTTCAGGGGATTAGTGTTAGGTTTTTGTAAGGGGGGTTTGGGTTAGATTAGGGGTATGTGGGTGGTGGGTTTTAATGTTGGGGGGGGGGTTGTATTTTTCTTTTACAGGCAAAAGAGCTGAACTTTTTGGGGCATGCCCCCACAAATGGCCCTTTTAAGGGCTGGTAAGGTAAAAGAGCTTTGAAATTTATTTAATTTAGAATAGGGTAGGGATTTTTTTTATTTTGGGGGGGTTTGTTATTTTATTAGGGGGCTTAGATTAGGTGTAAGTATCTTAAAATTGTTGTAATATTTTTAACATGTTTGTAACTTAATTTTTTATTTTTTGTAACTTAGCTTTTTTTATTTTTTGTACTTTAGTTAGTTTATGTAATTGTATTTAATTGTAGTTATTTGTAGGTAGTTTATTTAGTTAATTTAATGATAGTGTAGTATTATGTTTAATTGTAACTTAGGTTAGGATTTATTTTACAGGTAATTTTGTATTTCTTTTAGCTAGGTAGTTATTAAATAGTTAATAACTATTTAATAACTATTCTAACTAGCTAAAATAAATACAAAGTTACCTGTAAAATAAATATAAATCCTAAGATAGCTATAATATAATTATTAATTATATTGTAGCTATCTTAGGGTTTATTTTACAGGTAAGTATTTATTTTTAAATAGGAATAATTTATTAAAGTATAGTGTAGTGTTAGGTGTAATTGTAACTTAGGTTAGGATTTATTTCACAGGTACATTTCTCTTTATTTTAGCTAGGTAAGCTATTAAATAGTTAATAACTATTTAATAGTTATTGTACATGGTTAAAATAAATTGAAAGTTACCTGTAAAATAAATATAAATCCTAAGATAGCTAGAATATAATTATTATTTATATTGTAGCTATATTAGGGTTTATTTTAAAGGTAAGTATTTAGTTTTAAATAGGATTCATTTAGTTAATAAGAGTTAATTTATTTAGATTTATTTAATTAATATTTAAGTTAGGGGGGCGTTAGGGTTAGGGTTAGGGTTAGACTTAGGTTTAGGGGTTAATAATTTTATTACAGTGGCGGCGGCGTAGTGGGGGGCAGGATAGGGGTTAATAAATGTATTATAGGTGGCAACAGTGTAGGGGGGGCAGGATAGGGGTTAATACATTTAATATAGGTTGCGGCGGGTTCAGGGAGCGGCGGTTTAGGGTTTAATACATTTATTATAGTTGCGGTGGGCTCCGGGAGCGGCGGTTTAGGGGTTAATATGTATAGAGTAGCTTGCGGTGGGCTCCGGGAGCGGCGGTTTAGGGGGTAATAACTTTATTTAGTTGCGGCGGTGTAGGGGGGGTCAGATTAGTGGTGTTTAGACTCGGGGTACATGTTAGGGTGTTAGGTGTAGACAGCTACCATAGAAATCAATGGGATGTCTGTCAGCAGCGAACTTGTACTTTCGCTATGGTCAGACTCCCATTGATTCCTATGGGATCCACCGCCTCCAGGCTGGCGCTTTGAAAACCAGGTACGCTGGGCCGTAAAAGTGCCGAGCGTACCTGCTAGTTTTTTGATAGCTAGCAAAAGTAGTGAGAATGTGCCGCACTTGTGTGCGGAACATCTGGAGTGACGTAAGAATCGATCTGTGTCGGACTGAGTCCGGCGGATCGATGCTTACGTCACAAAATTCTACTTTTGCCGGTCTCGAGCCTTTGATAACTAAGGCGAATCAGCCTCGCCACAAATACGCTGCGGAATTCCAGCGTATTTGAGGTTGACGGCTTAATAACTAGGCCCCAAAGTCTCTGTATTAATGTGCACTTGCTTTCTTTATATTCAGTGACATTTATCTAACTGTTCCTACGACTAAAATGCTCACAGTTACTGTTCTTAGTAAAATCAAATACTTTGCTGAGACAAATAACACAAGAGCAACAAAACCAATTTTACATTGGTCAGAGCATTACAGTATTAACAGGCCCTAAAACTACCTGTTTGTTTAACTCTTTAAGTCATGGAACCACAAGAGATTCAGAATGAGTTCAATAATATACATCAAAAATTGGACTACCTTGCACGTGGCTTAACAGAGGTGCAAGCAGAGAATACAGCACTTAAAGCATTAATTAAAGACTGTTTAACCCCTAAAGAGCAGGCAACTCCTGAACCTCAAATTCAGCCTCCCACACCTTTTGCAGGTAAACGTTCTGCCTTTAGGGATTTTAAAAATGCGTGCAATTTACTTTTCACTATGAGACCTAGGACTTACCATAGTGAGAAAATCAAAGTTTGTACAACTATTTCCTACTTACTTGGGGAACCTAGAACATGGGCCAATAGGCTATATGAAACTAATGATCCCGTATTAGATTCTTTGCAGGACTTTTTTTCTGCTATGTCTATCTTATATGAAGACACAAACATTCAGATTAATGCAGAGTCTAAATTACGTGCCCTTAAACAAGGCAAGCGAAGTGTTGAGGAATACATCACTGATTTTCAGATGTGGGCTTCAGACTCACAATGGAATGAGGTTAGCCTCAGAAATCAGTTTAGGTTGGGACTATCTGAGAGTCTAAAGGATGAACTTTCACGCCTTGAAATGCCTAACTCTTTAGCAGCTCTCATAAAGATTTGCATCACTCTTGACAGACGCTTAAGAGAACGTAAAGCAGAGAGATCCCTTTATGAGACAGTCCCAAGACGCTCATACCCCACACCTGTAACACAAGAAAAGAGCTCCTCCAATCCTATACCCATGGAAATAGGAGCTATAAGGGGTCCTCTTTCCTCAGAGGAAAAGATAAGACGAAGGTTATCAAATCTGTGCCTTTATTGTGCACATAAAGAACACTCTGTGAGTGATTGTCCATTGTTAGCTAAACAAAGAAAGGGTAAGACAGTATTTGTTAAACACATAGATAACACCTCAAAGACACAACATCTAACTATTCCCCTTTCTTTACAGTGGGATCAAGACAACCTACAGACTGAAGGACTGATAGATTCTGGGGCGACTGGAATATATATTGACACTGATTTTGTAAATAGAAATAAAATACCCACTGTGTGCAAAGCAAATCCAGTTTTTGTCAAGTTAATTGATGGCACTTTCATTCAGAAAGGACCAATCACTCATCACACCATACCTCTCCTATTAACCACATCTAACATACACACTGAATATGTCACATTCGATATAATTCCTATAGCACAACATTCAGTTATTTTGGGTTATACATGGTTAGTGACTCATAGGGGGGTAGTTATCAAAAGGTCTATTTGAAATCGGCCGAAAATCCGCATCGTACACGTCGCGAACTGGCTTCGCCTCAGTTATCAAAGTGTCTAAATCGGCCGAAGTTGATTTTTGGTGACGTAACATACGATTCGGCGCTCTCAATTCGACACAGATCGATTCGAATAGAAAACCTCTGGAAAACTTGCGGATTCCAATGCTTTCGCCCTGCTATTCAACACAATTAGAAGCTTTCTGATAGTTATCAAAAAATGACCACTTACGCTCGCGTCGTATCCGACGCAGCGTACCTCATTTTCAATGCGCCACCTCAGAGGTCGCGGATCCTATAGTAGTCAATGGGCTCGAGTCGATCATGTCACCTAATAAAACAATGGAAAATATATATTATTTTTTGCCACTTGTTAGAGTTTATGGAACTGAAAAACACATGCACACAAAGGATGACAAAAGAATGAAAACAATGCACAGCAATTGTTATAATTTTTTAAAAGAAAAACACATGCACACAAAGGATAGTAAAAGAATGAAAACAATGCACAGCAATTGTTCCATTTTGAAAATGAAAAACACATGCACACAAAGAATATGAAAAGAATGAAAACAATGCACAGCAAATGTTATAATTTTGAACATGAAAAACACATGCACACAAAGGATAGGAAAAGAATGAAAACAATGCACAGCAATTGTTCCATTTTGAAAATGAAAAACACATGCACACAAAGAATATAAAAAGAATGAAAACAATGCACAGCAAATGTTATAATTTTGAACATGAAAAACTCATGCACACAAAGGATATGAAAAGAAGGAAAACAATGCACAGCAAATGTTATAATTTTGAAAATGAAAAATACAAAGGATAGCAAAATATTCGAAACAATGCACATCAATAATGCTATCAAATAATTATACACAATACAAAAGAGGCTATTATTTAATTACACACAATACAAATTAGACTATCAATCAATTATCCAAAACACATGCAAATTTACATCGGCATTATATGAATTCTGATTTGGTTTGGATGGCAGCATCGTTGAGGCTAAGGTAAATCATTAGGATAATGTTTGATAATGTTTTTAAGTCAGTTGCTAGTATCCCTTTTTGGAGATAAAATGCCTTTATAAATTTCATGGATTTATGTCACTGTGTAACTTTGTACTTTAAAAATACATTGAAATGAGTTCAGTCATTTGCTAGGATCCCTTTTTGTAGCTACAATGCAATTATAAATGTCAGCTTCATGTCAATGTTTAACTGCACTTTCAAAATACATTTGATTTGTAAATGTTATTAGGAATCACATCCAGAATAACCCAATATTTCACATAATGTTCAACACATCATTCTTTTTGTTACTTAGGATTGAAAATTCTTAATTCTCTAATATTTAATAGTAAAACACAGTAATCACTGACCTTTTTCACCTTCATAATGCTGCTATCCAAACCGAAAAATATGAAATAACATTGAAACTAGAGCAACATACTCATGTGTTTTGAATAAATAATTTTCATAATTAAACAGACACCTGCATTTCTTACAGGTGATACACACCTGAATGGCTCAATAAGATATGTTTATGAACATCGTATTGTGCTCGTCAAATGACGCGTTAAAAAAGACATATACGTCACTAGTATTTAGTAGTTGATCAATTAGTCACTTTAATTGAGCGTTATATGACGCGATACTTAACAAAATGTGCAAGCCATGTCTTAGGTAATGATTGCTGCACCAATGTAGTTAATTACTGAAAACGTTCACATCTGTGAAACTAGGCATTATAAAAGGGGCTGTTCAATCACTGCTTTTCATTATTATTGTTTGGTTCTTGGTTTGAGGATGGACATCCTCAATGTTGTCAATTTTGTGCTTTTATTAAGGAGACGCAGGGCAAGACGGGTGTTGATGGCTGCAATACAACATGGAAGACGCCGGCGAGTGCCAAGGGTTTTCTACCCAAGGATTGGGCTCCATGCCCTCAGTGACCGAGAGGTGATCCGTCGATTTCGACTGGATAGGGCCTCTATTGAGAGGCTCTATGTCGAGATCGCGGACTCTCTCGAGCCACTCACTAGAAGAACGAGGGCAATCCCTGGGATGGTAAAGCTTCTTGCGGTCCTATATTTCTTGGCAACTGGGTCATTCCAGGCTGTGACAGGTCTAGGCGTTGGTATGAGCCAGACAACCTTCTCACGTCATCTGAAGGTTGTCCTGGATGCTTTGCACCGACGCCTAGTCCATCATGTCCACTTCCCAAACACACCGGAGGAGTGGCATGCTGTCAAGCTCCAGTTCTACCATCGAGCTGGATTGCCAAGGGTATTGGGGGCCATTGACTGCACTCACATCCTAGTGCAGCCTACCAGGGATGAAGAAGAGCCCTACCGGGATAGGAAATCCAATCACTCGCTGAATATTGAGGTCATCTGTGACGCCAGGTTGAGGGTGATGAGTGTTCGATCTGGACTCCCTGGCTGCAATCACGATTCCTTCGTCCTCCGGAATTCTGCCATCTACCATCGGTTCCAGGAGGGCCAAATGCCAGAGGGAATCTTGATAGGTAAATATCTATTACATACTCTAACGCAGTGATTTGAAACCTTTTATTGTCCGTGGCACACTTTATTACATTGAAAAATGTTACAAAATCATACATTGTAGCCTTATACAGGATATATATATATATATGTGTGTTTATATATATATATATATATATATTTTTTTTTTTATTTATTTATATTTATATATATATGTGTTTATATATATATATATATATGTTTATATATATATATATATATATATATTCACACACACACACACACTGTACTGTGCTGTCATGCCATGCCTCCTACAAAATATACATGACATAGTGACACTCATTCACAAGCAATCATAGTGATTGTCTGTGAATGAATGTTAATGTCATGGTTGTAAATGCTGCCTGATGATCCCCTCAAATACCTCCCAATATTTAGCGTTTTGAAAGAGGTACACAACTGGACTGTTGTCAGCCACGGCACACCTGAGGATCTCTGACATGGCACACTAGTGTGCCACGGCCCATTGGTTTAAAAACAATGCTTTAACCATATGTATATGAAATATTTTAATCATTCCTATTGCTAATGTCAATTCTCTATTATTTTTTTTCAAGGTGATTCTGGGTATCCGTGTCTTCCGTGGCTGTTCCCACCCGTCCAAAACCCCAACGGAGTGGAAGAGGTGCGCTACAACCGTGCACACAAGGCAACAAGATCTGTGATTGAGCGCACCTTTGGCGTGCTGAAGAGCCGTTTCCGCTGCTTGGGCATCTCTGGTGGTGTCCTTCAGTACGCCCCCTCCAAAGTCTCCTTAATTTTTATGGTTTGCTGTATGTTGCACAATATTGCCCTAAAAATCCCGGATATAGATATGGAGAGCTTGGACAATGAATATGGTGAATTCATCGACCCAGACCTGGAGCACAATGCTCTGGGTGTCCAAGCTCGATCAGTCTATATCCAGGGGGTTTTTGGGCAAGAAGGTTGATTGTGCAACATACAGTTTTTATTTGTGTTTTTCTTTACATTATTATTTGTAATCCAAAAGCTGCTATATTTTGGATTACCTTTGAGCAAATATTGTCGTTTCTATGAATGAAATTGTATATCATTGTAAAGCCATTGATTGTAAATGGTTTATTTGGGCAAATGTTGCTATTGTTTAATGTAAAGTTGATGAGACACATGTTTAATAAAATCTCATTAAACACATTTTTTGAAGATCTACACTTGACTCTTTTGTTATTTGTAAGCCTATAACAAGAAATATTTATTATTATGTGTTAATATTCTGCATTTCCTTTTATAAAAATGACCGTTTTATTTCATTTCTTTAGGCATACTTGTATTTTAGAATAAACCGGTTTATCACCATAAATGTCACAGAATCAATAATTACATTGTTGCATTTACAATTAATCGAACAAGATAATGAAGAACATCGTTGATTAGGAGAAAATTAAAAGCTTGATTAAAATGTCATGCTCTATCTGCATAAAAAATACAACAAATTAATTGGTTAATTGTCCCTTTATTGGTCATGAGCTCAATGTTATGTACATTAATTTTAACGGTCACATTATAATAATATAAAATAGCCAATCAATTTTTTATTAACATTAATGGACCTAGCAGCAGTGCACTACAGTTTTATAAATGTATATAGTTGTTTTTCGTACTGTCTGTCTTCATCTATATCACATTTTTTCTCTATCTCTCTCTCTCTTTCTCTCACTCTCAATATCAATCTCTCCCTCTCTCTCTCCCCCCTCTATCTCTCTCTCTCTCTCTCTCCCTCTCTCTCACACAAACCCCCCTCACAATCCCTCTCTCTCTCTCACACACCATCCCCCGCCTCTCTCTCTCTCACACACCATCCCCCGCCTCTCTCTCTCTCACACAATGCCCCTCTCTCTCTCTCTCACAATCCCCTTCTCTCTTACAATCCCCCCTCTTTCTCACTCAATCCCCCCTCTTTCTCTCGCTCTCTCACACAATCACTCTTTCTCTGATACAATCCCCCCCCTCTCTCTCTCTCTCTTTCTCTCTCTCTCTCTCACACACAATCCCTCACTCTCTCACAATCCATCTATCTCTATCTCTCTCTCAATCCCTCCCTCTTTCTCTCACACAAACCCTCTCTCTTTCAATATCTCTCTTTATCAAGATTTTTCTATATCTAAATATATTTATTATAATGTTATAACTAATAAAGAGACACTGAACTAAATTTTTATATGTGTTATTCATAGAGAGCATACAATTGTATTCTAAATAGTAATTATTAATATTTTAAAATTTAAAACAATATTAATATATTTTAAAATAAATATAATTTGTGTAACTTTCGATGCAAAACCATTTTGTTGAACTACCTTGGTTGTTCTTCTTGATTAGTGTATACATTCATCAACCAATAAAAAAGTTCTGTCGAAGGGTAGGGACTTTAATTGTAAAATAAAGATATTAAGACAATTATAAAAGTTTTGAACAAATGTGAATATCACATTTATACAATGAATATTTAAACTAGAAATATCGATTCAAGTACAATTTATTATAATTGAGTTTTTTATCCAAAAGCTCAATATTCCAAATCTTATAAAGAAAAAGAAAATAATATGTTTATTACATTTAACATTTAATAATAAGAGTAGTTAATATTTTACTTCTGCATTCGATTAGAACATCAGTCATTTGTAACGTGTGAATCAAGTAATAACAAACACATTTATTAATAATGTTGATATATATTTTTATTAAAAAAATATTTTTCAAAGAAATATTGGAATCATATTTTTAAATTAAAAAAAAAAAAAAAAATTAAAAATATTGGAATCATATTTTTAAATAAAAAAAAAAAAATTTAAAAATATTTGAATCATATTTTTAAAAGAAAAATCATAAAAACATCGACATTTATTTAATTTAAAAATATTCATTACATATTTAAAAATTAAAAATAGTAAAAACATCGACATTTTAAAATATTTTAAAAATATTCAAGACATATTTTTAAATTAAAAATAAGAAAAACATCAAGACATTTATTTAAAACATTAAAAATATTTAATTCATATTTTTAAATGTTTAAAAAAACATCAATACATTTTTAAAAATATTTTATTCATATTTTTAAAATGTAAAAAAATTAAAAATAAACACATACCTAATAAAAATTATATAAAAGACCCTAATAAAATGAGCACATTAAAACACCCTAATCTTTTTTTCTTTTGGGTGAGGGAGAGAGGGGGGGTGATCTCTCCCTTGTTCCCCTTCTCCCAAAGTTTAAAATCAGCTGATGATTTAAAACCCTGTTGTCTTCGTCCACCCTCTCCCGACGCTGCCGTTCTAGCTGTTCTTCAGCTGCTCTGGCCCTATCAAAAGCTAATCTTTCCCTATCAAAATTTAATCTATCGCTATCCCTCTGCATTTCATAATTTAATCTATCCCTCTCTAACTCTATTCTACAACTGTCCCTACGTCGCTTGTATTCAAATCTTTCCCTCTCTAAATCTAATCTAGCTGTATCTACTCTACACCTTTCTCTTTCAAGATCTAATCTTGCTGTATCTATTCTACACCTTTCCCTTTCTATATCTAATCTTTCCCTATCTACTTGAATGACCCGATTTAATACCTGCCCCTGTTGCTCAATAGATAAGCTTAATGCCCCACGCAACTCACGGTGTTCTGCCCGGTACTGCCTGGCCAGATCTAACATTTCCCCAACTGCCTCCTCATCAGAGATGCGAGGCAGTCGGTGGCCAGGATCAGCACGGCCATGAGCTGATGGGGCATGACCAACAGGGGCATGAGGGTCACCAGGGTCCAAAGCAGCTGGTTGTTCGGGGTCAGGAGGGGCAGAACGGCTGAGAGAATCTATTTCTGATGTTCCCTGGGAAATTCCCTGATCCTGTGATTCTGGAAATAGGGTCTCTCCCAGGGACGACTCCTCTGTGAAATCTCTCAGCTCACGAAGACAACAGTCGATCTCCTCCGAAGTCAGTAATGCACGCTCGGCATCTAAAAAAATTAAAAAGTAAAAATATATTGTTAGTTAAATTAATGTATTTGGAAGTATTAAATGCATATGATATTAAACATATATCTTAAATAAATCATAACACAATCAAATTTGTAAGACACAGTATTTGAACATTACTGATTTGTATATTGTATGTTATCTTAAATGTAGAAAATAAATAAGAATGTGTATATTCATTTCTACTTGTAAAGGGGCTTATTATCAAAAATATTTCATATTCAAATTTTTAATAAATTATTCACCGTACAACATCTTTGTTAACACATCAATTTTAGAAATTCAACAATATCAAAATCTGATTAGATTGTTGATTAATCAATGACATGATTACAAGCACCACTAATGGTGTGATAAGTTTGCGTATTGACAATGATGATGCACAGAGAATATATTCTAGGAGTCTTTTTCTTTGTTCTGTTGGACATGATCCAACAGTGCAGATCATGTCCACAATAACTCACTGAATGTAGAGAATGGCCCCTTCAGAGTAACGGACAATGGGCCGTCAGCATGTGTTGTTCAATAAACAAGATCAGACTCAATTGTGGTGAATAGCGTCAAGGGTATTGAGCAGCATTCTTTATGCGTTTGTTTAAAACTGCATTTTCTTTAAATCCTGCATGCTCGCAATAAACTTTGTACCTACAACTCCATTTGTCGTTTAATACATAAGAGAGAGAGAGATATAGAGGTCCATTTATCAAGCTCCGTAAGTAGCTTTAAGGGCCGTTTTTATTGGGAGTATTCAGACTCTTGGCAAACAACACTTATGAAGCAACAGTCTAAAGACCACAGCTCCATAACCCTGTCCACCTGCTCTGAGTTCTGAGAATGTATTGCTCTTCACATTCGGCTATGTCTGTCAGACCTGATCGGCACAGTTGGATCATGTCCGACAGACATTTGTTAAATAGGCCTCAAAGAATGGTCATGCCATACACAGGTGATTATCCAAACCTTACATTCATTTTAATTTGCATAGAATTGTAAATTAAAATATATGTAAATATCATTACAGTGATAGTCTAGTATGAACTAAACTTACATGATTCAGATAGATCATGACATATTAAGCAAGATTATTATTTAATCCTATTATCTATAATGATTATTTTTCTTTTTGTCTTTCCTTGAAAATCTTTAAAAAAGAAATATTACAAGCAGGCACATAAAATTTCAATAAAAGGTAGACCATTTTTTGATTGGATGTTTACATATAGACAACAATCAATAAGCGTTACACAGGTTCTAAATCCCCAATGGCCTGTCTTTTAAGCTTACATTCAGTATTTGCAAAGAAAGATAATATTTTTAAATATTTATTAATTTATTTTATATTTTTTACCTGAGGAGGAGATCGTAGATCTTGGAGGTGGTCCTAAAGCCCTTCGGACATCAACTAGATAAATAAAAATGAATATACATATTTAGAAAATTGAACAATCATACCACTTAAAAAAAAAAATGATATCAAGCTAATAATAGTAAACATACCTGTAGATCGGCCAATGCTTGCTACATCAGGGGTGCTGCACATAATGTCCGGGTGCGTGGCGGCCGAGGAGAAGCTGTGGCTGGATTCAGTGTGGATACTGATGGGCAATGGTAGTGTTTCATCACCATCAGCAGCATCTTCACTATCTGTGGCAGCAGCATCGACAGCAGCTGCTGCACTGGTAGATGCTTCAACAATAACAAAAAATAAATAAATTAAGACTAATATTGCACATAATGATCTTAAAAGGGGCATTAAACTGAAATTCTTTATTTCATGATTCATATTGATAATATAAATGTGAAACACATTCCTATTGACTTTAATATTTTCTTTTTCTCAATTTCTAAAATTTCCTTATTTGAAGTAAAAGCAATGCACAATGGTGTTCCAATCACATGATGCTTCTATGTGCAGCATCCAATCAGCAGCTATTGAGCATATATAGATATGCTTTTCATCAAATAATTTTAACAAATATTCAAAATAATAGATAATATAAGTAACTTAAAATGATGTTTTACATTATATTCTCTTTCAAATTCATAAAATAAAAAATGTTGGTGTTATGTCCCTCTAAAAAACCTTTGATGGAACATAAAAAAAAATGTGCCACAGGAATATTTCTATAAATATCATCTTACCTGCCAACTCGTCAGTATCATGCCCCACTAAATCCAGACCGACCGTCATGTTTGCTCCCAGCTTCTCCCGCAGCTGAACTTCATAGTCTCTAAGTTCAGCCACATATGGCTCGCCACCACCGGTCTGACGTGCAGACTGTAACTCCCTGGCCAGCTTGGCCTTTAATCGTCTTTTGATGTCCGAAAATCGCTTCTTACAGTTGTCCACCGTTTTGGGATGATTCCCTTCGGCGGACACACTGTCGGCGATTGCTCTCCAAATTGCAGATTTTCTGGAGAGCGAGGTCTTATGGGCTTTAGAACCAATAATAAAATCATAATGTTCTAAAACAAGGGTCACTAAAATCCGGTTCTGCTCAAAATTAAATTGCACGCTGCGCCCTGACTTTGTTTTACCAGGCGCAGACATCACAAGATAAAAATAGCAGCAAGAGAATAAATGAATAAATAAATAATCTCTCTCAATAAATAGTAACTCTGTTGCAGCTACAGCTCTTGTAAAGCATAGGTGATTTGACTCCATTTTAGATTTCCTTTTATAGACTTAGAATAAAAAATTTCAATTAGCAGTTAACAATTAACATTTCTTATTGTAATTATAACAAATTGAATATTATTCATATAATTTCGTCATTTATGACGCCCGTTTACTTTAATGATCGAATAATAAGGATCTTTTGATGTCTCTGCAAAGCTATCGTAGATAAAGTTTTAAATTATATGGATGTCGCAGTATAAATTATTTGATGACGATGAATCCGTCATACTTGTCTACAGTGTGTCATACTTGTCTATAAAAGTGGACAGCTTATTTTACTTTTTGTCTATTGTCCGACAGGAGAGGGATCTCTTTAAATATTTGCTTATACTTTGTACCCGCATGAATACAGGCAATCTCACAATTCGATATTTGAATAAACAGTAAGTAAAATAATTTTATATGCCTTGCTTTAATACTCATGATTTTTTTATGTTAAGCTTTAATACTGTCGCATGTTTTTGTTTATGTTAAGTAATGTTATGAACCCGTGAGACATTTAAATAGCGTACCGAATATTTGTTATATTTTTTAGAACCGGTAGTAATGTTGAACACGTGAGACATGCAATCAGCCAACCGAATATCATGTATTTACAGCCAAGAACCAATCAAATTAGTCTTTATTTTGTATATCGCCGTCGCACTAATATATGAGATATTTTTGTAGTTGATATTGTCAATATTCACTCAGGCTGAATTGTTAACGTTTGTGTTTGGAATGAATGTTCATCCTCTATACATCAAAATATTTATACTAGTAGACAAGTATGACATCCTACAGACTATCATGACGGATTACAATTTGCACTTATTTATATAACGCCATCGTTGTATTTTTTTGGATGTTTATTGAGAAAGATATTCATTGTAAACAAATAACATTTAGGCCTTAGTGAATCTTGACATTTTTAAATACACATATTTTAATTTTTTAAGGCGACAGCAATATACCACAATTAGTTTTGATAAAAAAAATTGACAGTAAACAGGAATATTATGATTCAAGACAATCCTATGTAAATCTCGTATTTGACATTTATAGTTTGTGATTGTCATGAGAGTAATTAGTGGTGCATGTATGATATCATTTGAAAAGGTCAATTGCATGTTTATTAGTCAGGAACACGTGCTACATATAATCCGCCAACCAAATATTGATATTTTTATGTACACTTACAACAACCAATGATATTTCTCTATTATTGATATATGTATGTCGCACTTTGAAAAAAAAAATCATAAATTTTTTTGGATTGATATTGCAATAATGTCTGTACCGTTCACTCAGGGTGAATTATTGATATTGTTTTACGGGATGAATAGGTACTTTCCCCGTCGCATAGGCGGTGTATGGGGGATGATACACGAGGACAGAGACCGCATCATCTATGAGATGATGCGGAGGATGAGGAGGGTGTCCGGTATCACCAGGACACGTCGCAGCTGCCTGCGAAGGTTTTCTGACCTTCGGCGACGGGAGCGTGAACGCTATGAAGCGTTAAGAGCACTGGTCCGTATATGTACGTATATCAGAAGTTTATATGAGGGATACTTAAATGACGCAAGCAATCATCAATTACATTGATTCTTCATTGATTAATTTTTTATTTTTTTTTATTTTACTGTGTTACAGGAATTACATTACATTTTTTGAAGAATGTAATTTAATTTTTATCCGGACATTTTTTTCTTTCTATGTATTTAATTTACTCTAATTCAAAAATTCATAGCAAAAAAATTAATTGTGTTGAGAGTCAATGCAATACTATTTTTTAGTTCAACCTTACCTATATTATCCATATATATAATATAGAATGTAAAAAAAAATGTTCATGCTCCATCATATACATTCAAGTTTAAACATATATAGAATATCATTTTTTATTTGTCTATATATCTATATATCTTTATATCTATATATCTATATATCTATATATCTATATATCTATATATCTATATATCTATTTAGATATTGATATGTATATAGAACTATATATCTATATATCGATATCTAGAGAGACAGAGAGAGAGACAGAAAGAGACAGAGAGAGAGAGAGAGAGAGAGAGAGAGATAAGACGAGAGAGAGAGAGACAGATGAGAGAGATAAAGACGAGAGAGTGGAAGACAAGAGAGACAGGGAGAGACAAGAGAGAGCAAGATATTGCTCGTTATCTCTCAATTTTTTTTTTTTTTGGGGGGGCAATTTACATACATGGATGCTGAAGATACATAACAATAATATATAACCTGTATCTAATGTGTACATAAACATTTATATTTTCACAGATCGCAGGCGTGATCTAGTGCCACGATACATGCGGCCAGTATCTATGGCAACGCCCAGGAGCAACCACTCCTCACCACCGTTGCCGATGAGATATATCACAGCACCTCATGTGGATTCAGGGAGAGCTGAAGTCCCTGATATCCAAAGTAACTTTAAAATTATCATACTATGTTTGAAAAATCTAACTTTACAATTTGTAATATTTTAAATGTTATTAAAGCCAGCATGTTGAAAGGACAATAAAAACAAACATTTTCTTTGAAATTTTACAAAAAAGATTTGAATAATTTTAAACATTGACGATATAGTTGAAATCCATTTACTTAATTCTATATCTATCATTTGAGGAAGTTATCACATTGCATATGGATTTTGCTTTTAATCAAGACATCTCTGATCATTAACAAATCTTCAACTACGGAGAATATCTAGATATGCTTTTCTTAGAAATAGAAGAATGAATTAAACTATCATGATTGAAAACATTTATAATCTCTTTATAAAAGATGAAAGGGAAAATTTATATTTTTAAATTAGTTTATGTATTTATAAAATTATTTAAAAAAAAAAATATTTTTGAGACTTTGAACATTTTTGTTAATGAAAGAATGGTACAATTTGGTATTGGACAGTGATCTGAATAATACTTATTCATTAATATGTTTCATCTCTTACAGACAACCAAGTACTGGGGATAATTCCACCAGCAGTGGAGGTGGCTAGGGGGGGGGAGGAGGAGGAGGAGGAGGAGGAGGAGGAGATGCCGCCTTTTGAGGAAGAGGAGGGGGAGTTATTTGTTGACGAAGCATTGCCAAGGGAGGAAGAAGAGGAGGTGCCTATAGTGGAATGTAAGTGAAAATAATATAATGTTTTCAAAATTCGATATTGATCAATTATTTCTCTAACATACATTATTTGGTTATTTTTCTAGATCGAGATCAGGGGACACAAATGGGACCATTTCTGCAGCCGGTGTTTGACGAACTTGCAGAGGCCCTACGCGCAGTTGCTAGGGCAGTTCGTCATATGCAGCAGGCGCTAAATGATATTTGATTTTTGTTTTGGTTTTGTTTATTTATAAAAAAAATATAAAAAAAAAAACATTAAAAAATTAGTTTATTGCAGTTATTACTGTCTCACTGTATTGATTTAAATATTAATTTCTAGTGACATGGAAAAAAACAAGGTAAATCAGTATAAATATGCAACAATTTCAAAAAATATATAGCTGCAGTATATAAAAATATATAGCTGCAAATATATATAAATGAAAGCACATAAGGGGACGTGTTTCTGGCAATTATTAAGAATCACAAAAAATAGTAAAATAGGGAGCAGCAGTATAAAGACTGATGATTGATAACACTGTCCACCAGATCTTATGAGGCGGACAGTAATCGCAACAATTACAAATTATACAGTACCATCGTGTTGATTGACACTACCTTCTGGTCGTCAATTATCCTCAAGTCTGCAGGGTGCGGCGTTGCAGCAGGAGCTCACAAGACCTGCTGTTGCAATGCTGAATAGAGAAAGGATATTCAGCAAGGTCTTGCAGACCTGATCCACACTGTCGTATCAGGTCCGCAAGATATTTGTAAAATTTGAATTGTTATATGATTGACTATCGCATCTCCATTGCTATTTCACGTAGAATAGGTTATCTGAGGAGTCAAGTGAAAGTAAATATGAAAAATTAATGTTCATGCTTCAGATATTAAGTTTTGAGTATGTAGCTAGACCCTTATTGAACAATTACAAAAACTTCAATAACACGGGTAAAATATATTTTTGAAATAAATTGTATATATGGTGGGGAAAATGGTGAGGATAAGGCAAGCACTAGAAATTGAATCAAATACACCACTTTTTAAGGCTTAGTAAATTTATACTCTCATCCTCCTACCTAGAGACATAAAAGACAACGGTAAACTGACTGTACTGGCAGTACAATTCAATTATCCATTGGCAATCATTCATGAGTTGACCTTGCAGATTAAACAACAATTCAAAAAACAATTTTAAAGGGTGGTTCAATTGAATTTCTCTTGATTCTCAGCCTAGATTCCTTCTTTTTAAAATAAAGGTAACAAAAGCACTAATTAAAAAGGTTAATATTAATTTTTAAAATAATTCTAAATGGAATTTTAAATGATAATTCGGAACGTACATAAATGTGCTTGGTTTTCCTTTGAGAAGAGTTCAAGGTTGGTATTGTCGCTTTAAAATTTATTCTATGATATTGTTGTTCCATTTATTAATTTAAAGTATATATGAATTAAAACATATAAATATATAAATATATAGATTTTTTTTTTTAAAGTATCTATTAATATCTATAACTTCATATCTCTCTCTCTTTGTATGTATGTACATATATATATATATATATACATACATACATACATACATACATTAACATTATATTTTAAAATGACATAGAAACATATGTACATACATACAGAGAAATATAAAGTGATAGATACAGATATATTAATATATATATAAAAATAGATAGATAGACATCTCTCTCTCTCTCTCTTGCTCTCGCTCTGTATTGCTCTCTCTATATCTAGATATGATGTGGCAAAAGAAACAGAAGTCTATTATAAAATTAGATGTACACAATGTGGGGGGGGGGGAGGTCGACATAAAAAATGCATTCGATCCAATATATAAAAAGTAAAAAATGCCTTTAATGAATTTGGCTACAAGTGTGTCTCTCTATTTTGAGCACAGTGTGGGACCTAACTTGTCGCAATTAATTACTATAGAAATTAAAAAAAAAGGCTCGAAGGTAAGCTAGCTCCCACTGTTGTAGTTGTTAGTCGTTTCCTATACCCTTCATATATATATATATATATATAAATACAGATAGATATATATCTATCTATATGATGCTGCAAAAGAAAGAAGTAAATTAGAAATTACGTTAAACACTAGGGAGGGGGCATGTAATGCATTCGTTATAGCATACGAAATGAAATTTTTTATTTGAAGGAATTAGGCTCCAAGTATGCCTCTCTTTAACAATTAGTATGTGCAGTGTTGGACCTTACTTATCGCAATGAATAAAAATACAAACAGAAATACATAGTAGGCTCAACGGTCAGCTAGCTACTTGCTATATTTACTATTCTATAGCACAATAAAAATAAAATTGGCCAAAATATATATATATGTACATAGATATGGATATAGATATAGATAAATATACAAATAAAAATAAATATATATATTTATATATCTATATATATATATCTATATATCTATATATATCTATATATATATCTATATATATCATCGGCTGAAAAAGTAGGTGCTCTGTTCATTGAATTTACTGGACATATAAATAAAGTTGGGAAAAGCTCGAATCGCTGAGACTTCGATCACAAGAGTCCGCTTCTCTTCGCACCGTACTTGACGCGCATATTTTGATAACTATGGCGAACGTAATTACGGTCTGCGACGGCGATGTATGTCGAACTATGGCGAGCGTACTTGACGTCGCGAATGCTGCATATTAGACGCTTTGATAACTAGTCCCCAATATCCTCTAATTGATTGGACACAAAACTCTGTAAAGTTAAATTCACCTTATTGTTCTAAGACTTGCTACCCACAGGTTTCCATTGCTACTATGGAACAGGGTATTCCATGTGTTTATCAGGATCTGGCAGATGTATTTGATTTGAAAGAAGCTGAAAATCTACCACCACATAGGACATTTGACTGTCCCATTGATATTATTCCTGGTTCTCAAATACCTCATGGCAAAATATACCCAATGAATCAAAATGAGCTACAAGATTTACGTACCTATTTGGATGATAATTTAAGAAAGGGGTTTATTACACACTCTACCTCTCCCGCAGCCGCTGGGATTTTTTTTGTGAAAAACAAAGATGGAACTTTACGTCCCATCATCGATTATAGAGCCTTAAACAAGATTACAATAAAGAACCGTTACCCTCTCCCTTTAATACCCGAGCTATTAGAAAGACTTACAGGAGCCACGGTATTTTCAAAGCTGGATCTAAAAGGAGCATACAATCTAATCCGTATCAAGAAGGGTGATGAGTGGAAAACCGCTTTCCGCACTAGATACGGACTATTTCAATACAACGTTATGCCCTTCGGATTATGTAATGCTCCGGCAACCTTCCAGCATTTCATAAATGAGATTTTCCATGATCTCACTGATGTTTGTGTAATCATCTATTTGGATGATATCTTAATATACTCTAAAGACATGACTGAACATGAGAAACACGTACGTTGGGTTTTATCTAGACTTAGACAAAACAAGTTATATGCTAAGTTGGAGAAATGTATCTTTCATACATCTGAAATAAAATTCTTGGGATACATTCTAAAACCTAACAAAATTGAGATGGATCAACAAAAGATCCAGGCAATTATAGATTGGCCAGAACCCTCTACTGTACGCTCACTCCAGAGGTTTCTGGGGTTTGCAAATTTTTACAGGAAATTTATTAAAGGATTTTCCTCCGTAGTAAAACCCCTTACACAACTGACTAGTATCAGACACAAATTTCATTGGACAGAAGAGTCCAAAGAAGCTTTTAATAAGCTCAAAAAACTTTTTACTTCAGCTCCAGTTTTAACCTTACCAGATTACAACCAACCATTTATATTAGAAGTAGATGCTTCCAATTCTGGAATCGGAGCTGTACTATCACAACAAAACAAGGAGACTAATCAGATTCATCCTATAGCATTTTATTCCAAGACCTTCTTACCAGCAGAGAACAATTACTCTATTGGTGACAAAGAGTTACTAGCTATAAAACGCTCGCTAGAACATTGGAGACACCTATTAGAAGGAACAAAAGAACCCTTTCTAATTTACACTGACCATAAAAACCTTGAATACTTGAGGACCAATAAGACTCTTTCTTCCCGTCAAGTACGGTGGACACTTTTCTTGGATCGCTTTAATTTTCTGATTACATACCGGCCAGGTATAGCAAATGCAAAAGCTGACGCTTTATCAAGACAATTTGATTCCAACCAACCATTAAGTATCACAACATCAATTATACCAGAAGAAAAGATTCTGGGTACTCTTACTAATTTAGAGACTGAGATTCTAACCGCTCTACAAACTGAGATACACATACCCCCAGAGTGTGTCAAGGATCCTACAACAGGATTATTCTACAACAAGGGAAGGTTATTCATCCCTGAGTCTCAACGACAGATTATATTAAACAACACTCATGACAATTTGTTATCTGGACATACAGGAATTCAAAAGACTATTGAGTTAACTAAACGGAATTTTTGGTGGCCTCAGATGGAAAAGACTATAACTGATTATATCATTGGCTGTGATGTCTGTGCCAGAAACAAGATTGAACACAGGAAACCTATTGGTTACTTAACATCGCTACCAATACCTGATAGACCATGGAGTACCATATCCATGGACTTTATTGTTGAATTACCAGAGTCACAACATTACAATACGATATTCGTTGTAGTAGACCAATTAACCAAACTTGCTCATTTCACACCACTGAAGGCTCTGCCCACTGCTTACATAACAGCAAAAGCCTTCATCAGAGCTATAGTCCGGTTACATGGTTTACCAACAACCATTATAACTGACAGGGGTACTCAGTTCACCTCCGCTTTCTGGAGATCACTCTGTAAATTACTAAAGATTGATACACGTTATTCTACAGCATTCCACCCTCAGACCAATGGTCTAACTGAACGGTTGAATCAAACCTTAGAACAGTACCTCAGGTGTTATATTACACATTTACAGGATGATTGGGTAGCATACCTACCCATGGCAGAATTCTCATACAACAACTCTGTGTCTTCCTCAACAAAGATGACTCCATTTTTTGCCACATATGGTTTTCACTCCACATCAATCACTCTATCAAACACTCCAGTCAACTCCCCAGGTGCTACAACATATATCACTACATTACAAGATCGCTTAGAACAAATAAAGACACACCTTGTTCAAGCTAAAGATCGACAAAAACATTATTATGACCAGAGACATCAACCCTCACCAGATTATAAGTTGGGTGATCAAGTACTCTTATCCACTAAGTATTTGAGGTTACAGATACCTAGTAAAAAATTAGCAAATCAGTTTATAGGACCATTCCTGATAGACAAAATCATCAATCCCAATGCAGTACGACTCAAACTACCAAGACATTACAAGATTCATAACACTTTTCATGTCTCTTTATTAAAACCTTACACTTCGGACCGAAACAGATTGCATTTGGTAGATCCTCCTCCCTTACTCTCGAACAGTCAAGAAGACTTCGAGGTCGAAAGTATTTTAGACTCTCGTATTAGGAGAAAGAGATTAGAGTATCTCATCAAATGGAAGGGTTATGGACCAGAGGAGAATTCTTGGCAGCTTCACTCTGAGGTTACTGCTCCAAGACTTCTTAGGCGCTTCCATCTGCGTTACCCCTCTAAACCTCATCCTGAATCACCGGGGGTGATTCTTTAACGGGGGGGAGATGTAATATACCTTTAAGACAGATCCCTCCTACTATTAACCAAACCCTATTTAACCTATCATTACCATATGCACCTTGCCTGTTAATTGTTGTTCTACGCTCAGTTAGCTCTGTGTAGAGTCAGCTCTATTTCATAGTTTTATTTCCAGGTCCTTGGTAGTATTCACCTCTGATTTTTTGTACCAGCGACAACTTCCTTTTCTTTCATCAACTACTTGTGGATGAACAAATCAACTTTATCACAGTCTTCATATTATCATATCCTGTATCGGTAACTGCAGCTTCTACTCAGTACAATCAGTAGCGGTTTCCTTCAGAACTCCTTACCGCAACCGGAAGTGAGTCACGCTCTCACCGGCTTCACTTTCCTCCACACGCTGACGGACGAACTTCTCCCCAAACTCGAACTTCTGATTAAGGTATCAAACTGCTCATTTTGGTCTGAAGTCGGTAAGCACGTTTACGATATCCTCTAAAGCATTCCAGTTCTCTACTTTGATACTTGTGATTGAATCACCAATTATTACCTGTGCTATTCTACTGGATGAATGAATAACTACTGTATATATTTTATTCCGGTGTGAGTGTGTGAAGATTGATTGCCAAACTTGCTGAAACCATAACATTGCTATAAAGGATATGCTGCACTAAAGCTAATTTTCATTTTCATACCAGACTGCAGAGATCTAAACCAGCAACCTATCACTGCTTAATAGAAAGTCTCTGTATTAATGTGCACTTGCTTTCTTTATATTCAGTGACATTTATCTAACTGTTCCTACGACTAAAATGCTCACAGTTACTGTTCTTAGTAAAATCAAATACTTTGCTGAGACAAATAACACAAGAGCAACAAAACCAATTTTACATTGGTCAGAGCATTACAGGCAGAAGGCTTCATCAAGACGGCATCTTCTATCTTCTTCCATTTGACGAGGAGAGGCTCCATCTTGAAGACATCCGACGCGGAGCATCCATCGATCCTGATGACTAAATGATGAATGACGGTTCCTTTAAGCGACGTCATCCAAGATGGTGTCCCTTGAATTCCGATTGGCTGATAGAATTCTATCAGCCAATCAGAATTAAGGTATAAAAAATCCTATTGGCTGATGCAATCAGCCAATAGGATTGTAGTTCAATCCGATTGGTTGATCCAATCAGCCAATAGGATTGACCTAGCAGGGAGAGAGAGACTGAGGGGGAGAGACAGAGAGAGAGAGAGGGAGACTGAGAGAGAGATTGAGAGAGAGAGAGACTGAGAGAGAGATATTGAGAGAGAGAGAGAGAGAGAGAGAGAGAGAGAGACTGAGAGAGAGATTTTGAGAGAGAGAGGCTGATTGCATCAGCCAATAGGATTTTTTTTACCTTAATTCCGATTGGCTGATAGAATTCTATCAGCCAATCGGATTTCAAGGGATGCCATCTTGGATGACGTCATTTAAAGGAACCGTCATTCGTTGTTTAGTCGTCGGGATCGATGGATGCTCCATGTCGGATGTCTTCAAGATGGAGCCGCTCCTCGTCGGATGGAAGAAGATAGAAGATGCCGCCTGGATGAAGCCTTCTGCCAGTCTGGATGTCCTCTTCTGCCCGGATAGGATGAAGACTTCTGCCGGTCTGGAGGTCCACTTGTGCCCGGCTGGGTGAAGACGTCTCAAGGTAGGGTGATCTTACCCTACCTGATCAGGGGGTTAGTGTTAGGTTTTAAGGGGGGTTTGGGTAGGTTTTAGAGTAGGGTTGGGTGTGTGGGTGGTGGGTTTTAATGTTGGGCGGGGTATTGTTTTTTTTTTTTTTTTTTTACAGGTAAAAGAGCTGATTACTTTGGGGCAATGCCTCGCAAAAGGCCCTTTTAAGGGCTATTTGTAATTTAGTATAGGGTAGGGAATTTTATTATTTTCGGGGGATTTTTAATTTTATTAGGGGGATTAGATTAGGTGTAATTAGTTTAAAATTATTGTAATTTTTTTTATTTTCTGTAATTTATTGTTTTTTTGTACTTTAGTTAATTTTAGTTAATTGTAATTAGTTTTTTTTATTTGTAGTTAATTTAAGTAATTAATTTAATGATAGTGTAGGGTTAGGTGTAATTGTAACTTAGGTTAGGTTTTATTTTACAGGTAATTTTGTCTTTATTTTAGCTAGGTAGTTATTAAATAGTTAATAACTATTTAATAACTATTGTACCTAGTTAAAATAAATACAAAGTTACCTGTAAAAAAAAAAAAATCCTAAAATAGCTACCATGTAATTATTAATTATATTGTAGCTATATTAGGGTTTATTTTATAGGTAAGTATTTAGTTTTAAATAGGAATTATTTAGTTAATAATAGTAAAATTTATTTAAATTTATTTAAATTATATTTAAGTTAGGGGGTGTTAGGGTTAGGGTTAGACTTAGGTTTAGGGGTTAATTACTTTATTATAGTGGTGGCAGTGTAGGGGGGGCAAGATAGGGGTTAATATGTATAATGTAGGTGGCGGTGGGCTCCGGGAGCGGCGGTTTAGGGGTTAAACAATCTATTTAGTTGCAGCAGGATCCGGGATCGGCAGGATAGGGTTTAATAACTTTATGTAGGTGGCGGCGGTATAGGGGGCGGCAGATTAGGGGTTAATAGATATAATGTAAGTGGCAGCGGGGTCCGGGAGCGGCGATTTAGGGGTTCATATATTTATTATAGTTGCGGTGGGGTCCGGGAATGGCGGTTTAGGGGTTAATAACTTTATTTAGTTGCAGGGGGCTCCATGAGTGGCAGTATAGGGGGTAAAACAGTATAGTTTAGTGTGGGTGCTTAGTGACAGGCTAGCAAGAAAGCTGCGAATAAGCTCATCACACCGTAACTTGGTGCGCGGCTTTTTGACAGTTTCTTGATAAATTTGGCGAATGTATTCTGGTCTGCGGTGATGTTAGGCAATCTTAGGCGAGCGTATTGGGGCCATTGAATGCAGGTAAGTAGACAGCTTGATAAATAGAGGCCATAGTCAAACTGTAATATTAATTTACATTCTCCTCACGTATTATGTCATCAAATGTGATTACACATAAGATGATGAACAGCGTTACAATTGTAAACTATTCAGGTACAGTTTTAATCATTGCCTCCTCTGCCCTGCTCCCGTAACTGCATGTCATTCCTTCAGAATCACTCTATAAACATCATTATTTTTTTACTAGGGCCCTTTCTGCTTACTGTAATAAACAATTTACTTGTACTAACATGTAAAGTTAGCTGATATCCTCAAAGGTAGAATCCATTAGGAAACAATTGTGACCTTCTGTATCCATAAGAAAACTGAGCCCACCGTAGTACTGTCAGATAAGTTTGTATGCACAATGTCAGGGCCGCCACTAGAAATTTTGAGGCCCCTGACTTAACCATTATCAGCCCCCCTCCTTTGACATGTGCAATTTTTGACCAAGTGACTAAAACGTATATTCACTTTATTCTTAAACTTGGAAATGTTGTAAAGGTAGTAACATACAAACACACAGATACACTCATACACTGAAACACACACACACACTCATAAGGATTCACATATAGACACTCTAGCAGACACACAAGAAACACACTCAAACACAGACACCCAAACTGACACTTGTTTACATTCACAAGTAATGAGGTAAACTACAGTTTTGTAAAAAAGGAGATTTAGAAAACAAAATATGGAGTTCTGATTATCTTTTTGTAAAGGAAGATGCCAACTAAATGATGACAACAGCATGCAGTGGCTGAAAGGAAGGGCCCTGAACTGCCTACACAATAATTTAAAGGTCAAATGGTAGATTAGTGACTTCTGGAAAGGTCTCATTAGTCTCAAAGTCCGTAGAAAGATGTGAATAATCAGTAGTTAGGTCAAAATGTCCTAAAAAGGAACGGACTATGGACACACACACACAAACTCAAACTTGCACATACACCCAAGGAAACATTGACAGAGACAGCCTCAGAAAACACACAAAGACATACACACACACAGAGAGAGACACCCACAGAAAACACACAAAGGCATACACACACAGAGAGACAACCACATAAAGCACATAAAGACATAAAGTATATAAACACACCCTCATTGAGACATCCACAGAAAACACACAAAGACATACACGCACCCTCACAGAGACACCCACAGAAAACACACACCCTCACAGAGACATCCACAGAAAACACAGACATCCATACATACACACACAGACACCCTCACATAGACATGCACAGAAAACAGACATACACACCCACCCTCACAGAGGCATCCATAGAAAATACACAAAGACAAACATACGTGCACCCTCACAGAGACACCCAAAGAAAAAGCTCAAATACATATGCACACACCCTTACAGACATCCACAGAAAATGCACAAAGACATACACACCCACCCTCACAGAAAGACCCACAGAAAAAAATACATACACACTCATAGAGACACAAACCAAAGCACAAAGACATAAACACAGACACCCACAGAAACACTCACAGGAAGTAACATTTCTGCACATTGCATCCCCTAAATCAACAGTGTGTGACATGCATGATAAAAAAAATTGCAGAAATTAAGAGATCACTTTTTAAAGAATCATATTTGTAAATGTGCAAACAAAAATAATTCTGTGAATTCAAAATTGTACATTAATGATCTGGGTAGATGGCTAGATGAAGAAACATACTTTTAAAAGCTTGACATATGTTTGTTTGTTTTTCCCCATTTTCCCCAACCAATAGCACCACTTCAACTATAGTGTACAAATGTTCCCATCTGTCAGTTGTACTTATGGATTTTGAAAATTCTGTACTCTATATGGTTTTGGTGGAACCATAAGCTGTGGTACTCATACCATTAGATCTGGTTAAATGC
Organism: Bombina bombina; assembly: GCF_027579735.1. Lineage (NCBI taxonomy): Eukaryota > Metazoa > Chordata > Amphibia > Anura > Bombinatoridae > Bombina > Bombina bombina. Next base: position 1,081,064,492 of record NC_069503.1, on the reverse strand, counting down.
AGGATTTAGGCTTGTTGGTATGTATTTCAAAATAAAGTCAGCTGTAGTGTAAACTGAGCAGTTTTAAGTTAACCTGTCTCATTTCAAACACTGAGCAATCTTAGTCTGAGAGTATAACATGTTATGCAGATGTAAAAATCTTAGATACAATGCCTCCTTGCATCTGGAATGTCTTTGCATAAAGGGGCAGTAAACTAGAATGTTATATATATATATACACTGTATATAAAAATGCATATATGCTAAAAGGGCACCTACAATTTGTGTATTGAGGAGGAAACATTTCTGCATGGTTTTAAATATAGAATTTCTACAGAATTGTCAAATACTGTAATCATAAATACACTGCTGCTAAAAAATGTGTTTTTGTGGACCCCTGATCCCACCCCATATAACTACTACCACACTGAAGTTACAATCCGAAATTGCACAAAGAAATAAAAAACATTTGCTAAGTAGGTCCTACCTCCTCTGCAAATGAAAGTGATCTGCTGTCTGACTCAGACACACACTGTACAAACAAAGTGCCAAGTCTGTCTCATACTGTGCAGAGTGGTTAAGTGCACACTCAGAAATCCTCTCAAATGCTAATACTTTACTCCTTGTAATAAAATTTCCCATGCTCAATAAGCACTCTGCTGTAGTACCCACTGGTGGCTGCCAAAATGTTCTTGCCTCATTGGGCCCACCTAGCCATTGGGACCCTGACAGGAGTCACCCCTGTCAACCCCTGATGGCGGCCCTGTACAATGTATGTATATTCCTGTATACACACACCTTTGTAAAAATAACCTGAGTGTCTGGCCATGTGTAAATCTTACTGTGTGTATGTTTTCTGGTGTGTAAATGTTACTGAGTATGTGTGCATCTCTGTGTGTAAATGTTCTGTGTGTAAATTTGATTGTGTACATGTTACTTTAGATAAATTTGATCTTAGTTCTAATAATTATGACAAATGAAAAAAAGCATCCGCACAACAAAACCTAACTGAAATATAAAATATAACTTTTAATGATAGCACATAAAAATACAGGGAGGTCGGGATCCCAGAATAATCCTTACGGGTTTCGTGCCTGTTATTGGCGCTTAATCATAGGATAACATATTACGTTGCTGGCCCTCAATTTAATGGTATAGCAAACAATCAGACATTGTTAAAATAAAAATAATTATGAACCTGTTTGTAAATATGATCTGGTTTGAGTGTATATACCTGTGTCTCTCCATGTAAATGTGAACCTATTTGTGTGTATGTCGGTATGTAAAGGTTCCCCTCTGTGTGTGTCCCTGTGTAAATATTATCCTATGTGTATGTCCTTGTAAATAAACATTATTGTGTGTATATAAGTGACTACAAATGTATGCACGTGTATATGTGTGTGTATATATATGTGTGTGTTTATACATATGTGTGTGTGTGTATATATATGTTTATGTTTGTGTGTGTGTATATGTGTGTTTATACATATGTGTGTGTGTGTATGTGTGTGTATATGTGTTTGTGTATATGTGTGTGTATATATGTGTGTGTGTTTGTGTGTGTGTATATGTGTGTGTTTATACATATGTGTGTGTGTGTGTGTATATATATGTGTGTGTATTTGTGTGTATATATATGTGTGTGTGTATGTGTGTGTATATGTGTTTGTATATATATGTGTGCTTGTATATATATGTATGTGTGTATATGTGTATGTGTGTATATGTGTGTATCTGTGTGTGTATATGTGTGTATGTGTGTGTAAATTTGTGTGTGTATATGTGTGTGAGTGAGAGAGAGAGAGAGAGAGAGAGAGAAAGAGAGAGAGAGAGAGAGAGAGTGGGGGAGTGGGTAAGAGAGAGAGAGAGGGAGAGATTATTCTTTAAAATTGTTAATACAATAAAAAAAAATTCCAACAAACATATGCAGCACAATACAAATCATCATAAATGTAAATGTACTTTATAGCAGTGATTTTTAACCTTTTTTTTGCCGTGGCACACTTTTTTACATTAAAAAATCCTGTGGCACACCACCATCCCAAAAATTTAAAAAAATCACACATTGTAGCCTAATACAGCATATATATATATACACATACACACAAACACACACATACTGTATGTATTGTGCTGTTATGCCATGCCTCCTACAAACTACCCCTGCACTGGGAGTAAAAAACAAGCAAAGTTTAAAAAATATGTCACACTGTTGTCAGTCTGCCGTGGCACACCTGAGGATCTCTCACGGCACACTAGTGTGCCACGGCACACTGGTTGAAAAACACTGCTTTATAGAACCAGGTTACAGTCCTGCATTACATTATGCTAATTTCATGAACATGCAATCATGCAATGCATTTGTATTCTGAAGAAGAAATGAAATACTTAACATGGGTAACATTTAGAATTGAAAAAATATGGTATACGTATACACGTTAGAATAGATAAAACATTATTATTTGTCAGGAATAGAAGATGATTTTGACAGTTCATATGACAACTCATATAAATGTGATTGAAATTACCTTATCAGTTTACACTTTCAATAAAATGTATGGATGATATGTCATTCTCATGTCACACAGAAAAATTGCAACAAAGTATCTATTAAATTATCTATTAAATTAAAAAATGATTTACAATAAACTTACTTGGAACTGTACAATATATATAGAGATAGCACAAGCTGAGTACTTGGGGTGATGTGAGAGGAGAATGCAGGATGGTAGAAGATGGGGCAGAGGACAAGAAAGGGGAAACCAAGTGGAGAGAGAGATAGGGTTATATGCAATTTTTTGGGGGGTTGAAATGAAATGTTCAGAAAATAAAAAAAATATAAAAACACAAACAAATAACTTATGTATTTAGCTTTAAAGGTACATTAAACACTAAGAGCCAGATTACAAGTGGAGCACTAATTAACGCTCACGCTCGAGCTTTATTTGCGCTAGAAGTAAGCTTTTTGCGATTGTCGTGTCGCGCTCGTATTATGAGTTGAGAGTAAACTGCTTTAGCTTGCACGCTAACCGTCGAGCGCAAGAAGCCAAACTTACAGTATTGCATGCACGTTCACATATTCTTCCTTTGAAGTCAAAGTCGACTTCAAAGGAAGAGACGAATATATTCAATTTATTCATAAATAAATATTTCTACATATATCTGATGTTTTTTGGAGATTGCCTAAATAGTGCCACTGTTGGTGTATTTACTTTGGCACTTATATCTATGTCTATATATGTATACATATGTATTTATGTGTCTGTAATTACATATATACACATATAAATGAATACATAAATACATATATATATATATATATATATATATATATATATACATACATTCATACATATTTAGAGCTGTACATTATATATATGTATCTCAATATTAAAGTCCTTTGCCTGCCTTTTTTCCCTTAACACCTGAGACCTCATATCTTTGAGCCTTTTTAACTTTTGTGTGTAAATTTATTTTTTTTAATAATTTTATTAGGTAGTGTTATTATGAGTGAAACTGTACTTTGTAATGATTTTTGATGTGTTTTGTGACACTTTTTGTTTCAAGTAACAGTTAACTTTCAACTTCTAATATGAGCAATAAGCCCAACGATCGTAAACACCCGCAATAAGCAAAATTTGCGCTCCACTCATAATCTGGCCCTAAATACATTTTATAAGCATAGTATTGAGGTTATTTAATGCTTTCCCTCATAAAAGATGCCTGGATGTTGAAATTTGCATGCTTTCTAATGCAGATTTTTTGCTCGCTTTCAGCAACTCTCTTTTAGGTACCCGCAGCATAACCTAGGTTTCAAAATGGCATCACCCATAATTAGACCTAGATGCAATAAATGCATTTAGTTTTTAATGTCCCTTTAAAGGGACATTAAACACAAAATAAATGCTAGATAGAATGATGCATTCAAAGAAAAGATTCATCTGAGAATATTGCAGATGTATTTTTTAAAGTTTCATTAGTTGTTTAAATATTTACAAAATAAGTGTAAAGTTTTAGTGTCTAAGTGTGGGACAATAAAGTTTGGGTTTTCTAATATTTAGGAAATAATTACCCCTGTGCTGCTATTTACTAAATAGAGCATAGAAAATGGTACAAATATCTTTTTTTTTTATTTCATAATATTATTATGATATTTCTGCAAACTAAAGCTATTTTCTAGAAAAGCTTGATCTGCCTAAAAGATAAAAGATAATTTGTGTGTGTATGTCACAGAAAAAAAATTAAATTTATGTGTAAATGCATTGAGCTAAACAATCTAAAAATGCCTCTAGCACAGCTCATTAGCAAAAGGGTTAAATATGCTGCGTATTAAACCTAAAAACCTAAATTACACTACAGCTAGGTTTGCCACCTCAGCCCGGAAACTTATGAGTTACACATGCTGCATGGTATGCAGAGAGGGACATGAATAGTGCTGACCAGGGTCACTATTCGTGTGCTGTCCAGGGGTGAAATTCATGTTCCCCTCTGCACACCCTGCAGCATGCGTAACTCATAAGTGTCCAGGAAAACATGACCATGGTGACAACGCTAACTACAGCACTATCAAGTTTACAATTTTAAAAAGATGTGAAACAAAAAGTTGTGGGAAGTGGATTAGCAGAGTCAAAGATCAATTCACTGTAGTAAATGTTGTTCAGGCAAGATTACATTTAGGGCAACAAATGAAGAAAACAGATTGAGGTGAAGCAATTACAGTTGCAAATTAGTGGTTGAAAACAGGTGTGATAAGAGTGATTAGATAAAATACAGAGGGCTGGGAAGTATAAAACAAGTATTGTGATTGGATGAAACTAAGGGATATTGCTTCACCGACCAGGAAGTGTAAAGGTTTGGAGAGAAGATTATTAGTTAAAGTGAAGGTAAACTTTGGTGAATGAAAGCCTGTTTTTGTAAAAATACTATTAAAAGCAGGGGCACTTTCATTCATGAAAGTTACAAAGCAGCCGTTTTGTTAAAAAAATTTCCTTTTTTTTCATTTCACAGCTAGAGCAACTTCCCCCACCTAGAGATCCTCTATTCAAACGTCAGCAATAACTAATCCGGCTTCCTCCAATCACAGCATGGCCTTAGGCAATGACTACCCTGGGGGTAAAGCTGTGATTGGAGGAAGAAGGACACCCAAGCCTAACACCCCTTAAATTAACCCACAATAGACTAACCCTACCTTTACAAAAAAATACCTGCCTTTAAAAAAATAAAAACTTACCTGTGAAAGTAAACAAAATCTCTACCTTTTTTTTTTTTTTTTTTTAAATTAATAAATACCATTACCAAAAAAAAATCCTTACACTACTTAAAAAAAAAAATAAGCCTAACATTACTATAAAAAAAATCCCTACTCTAAAAAGTGCCCTGAAAAAGAGCATTGACCTTAAAAGGGCATTTAGCTCTTTGGCTGACCATAGAAAATAAGAAAATCACTAATCTTAAACCCCTCCCCCCCCAAAAAAAAAAACCTACCACTAAACCCCAAGATGGTACTGACTGAAAATAATGGCTATCTTCATGCCAGTGGTCCATCTTCTTATCTTTATCCCGGCGAATAAAGGGAATCCAAGAGAAGTTTTAACAATCATTTGCACCATGATTGCACAAGCAGTATGGAAATAATTTCAGTAGCAAACCCAAAGTTTGTGAAAAACATTTTTTTTATATGATTGCATTTGGCAGTGAAATGTAACAAAATGGGCCTAGATTGAAAAGTTGTTTCAAATTGTGTGGTCGAGCTGAATCATGAAAGAAAAAAAATTAGGTTTCATGTCCCTGGACAGTGTGTGCCCCTTAATTAATGGAGTTGGACATCCCTGACTGCAGTGTTAAAGGGGCAGTATACACCAATTTTCATTTAACTGCATGTAATAGACACTACTATATAGAATAATATGCACAGATACTGATCTAAAAATCCAGTGTAGAAACTTTTAAAAACTTACTTAGAAGTTTAGCACTGTTGATGAGATAAGCCTGGGGACACCCACTGAAAGGAGCTGATAGCAGAATCTCCCCTCTCCCCTGAATATGAAGAGACCCATTATATAAACAGAAGCAGTCTGATGTCTGTATACACCAGTATATATCTAAAACTTTGGGGCTTGGTTAGGAGTCTGAAAATCAGCACAATGTTATTTAAAAATAAGCAAAACTATACATTTTTACAAAAACCCACCCAGATGGGCTATATAAATGTATCATCTACAAAACATTTATGCAAACGAAAAATCTACTGTATAATTTCCTTTAAGCTACAGTTAGCTGAATTTTACAACACATTCTGCAGTCTTAACCATTGAATAGTGACTTTATATGTTATCATTAATTAGCCATATACTATGGCACAAAGTATATGACAGTTTGGCTATTTTTCTCTTTTTTGGGGGGGTTTGATATACATTTTTTATTTAAAAAGACAAGCCTTTGCTGTATATTTATTTATACACTATTAATTATTACTTCTACTGCTCAATCTAGCATTGCTATTGTTATATCATATTTATTTAATGCATTCTGAGCAAAAGCTGTCTTATTAACTAACTTACATTTTACTCTTAATTGTGTTTATACGTGTAGAGCAATACACAGTCTTGCAACACTTCACCTTATGCTCATTGCTATTTCATTGTTTCCATGACACCCAGTGTACAAAAATAGAAAAAGTACGTCTACAAATCGTATCTTAGTATGCTTTCGGCACCATCTATCTCCTCTATATTTTATTAACACAATAATTCAGTCTTATAGCGACTAATAAACATGACTATTTCTGAGAATAATAAAAATCATTTTTAAAAAAAGACTTCTGTTTCTTTACTTTGAAGTGTTGCTTTTAATAAGTTTCTATTCTGTGCTTTTTTTTTTTTTTTTTTTTACAGGATTTCAGGGTTTGTTCCAGTTTTCAGCTCTGTCTCTGATCTTGAAATCATTACTGCTGTTTGACTTGCCACTGTCAAAATGCTAGGAGCACTTTAAAGGGCTGTGAGACACATATATATATATATCCATATTTGTTGTGATAGTCTATTATTGTCCTCAAACGTCAACACTGATTAACAGCTGAGATGGCTCTACCAGGAGAAAAACTTCTAACCTTAAGTGCCTTAACCCCTTCACTACCGGGATTTTCAAAGAATTTTTTTTCCAAAATACTGAAGAATTTTTAGCATTTTTGCTTTTTTATTTACCTGTCAAAACTATATATATATATACTGTATATTTTAAATAGACAACCCAAGGTATTGATCTAGGTCCATTTTGGTATATTTCATGACATCATTTTACCGCCAAATGCAATCAAATAAAAAAATTGTTAATTTTTTCCAAACTTTGGGTTTCTCACTGAAATTATTTACATACTGCTTGTGCAATCATGGCACAAACGGTTGTAAAAGCTTCTCTGGGTCCCCCTTTGTTCAGGAATAGCAGACACATATGGCTTTGCTGTTGCTTTTTGGTAATTAGAGGGTCGCTAATTGCAGCTGCGCACCACACTTCTATTCCCGTCAGTAAAGGGATTAATTAGGTAGCTTAAAAGGTTATTTTTAGCTTTTGTGTAGAGATTACCCTGCCACCTGACACTTCCCAACCCCTGATCCCTACCTGATCCTTCCCAAACAGCTCTCTTCTCTCCCACAACCCCCACTGGTCACATATTTTAATTTTAATTTTATTTTTATGTTTTCTGCAGTGTAGTTTGTCCTGAGTTTAGAAATACCCAATGTTTACATGTTCTTTGCTTTTTTTGCAAGTTATAGGGCAATAAATACAAGTATCACTTTGCTATTTCCATACCATTTATTTTTCAAAATTAGCGATAGTTACATTGGGACACTGATATCTGTCAGGAATCCCTGAATATCACTTGACATGTATATATTTTGTTTTAGTAGACAACCCAAAGTATTGATCTAGGGCCATTTTGGTATATTTCCTGCCACCATTTCACTGCCAAATGCGAACAAATAAAAAAAAATCGTTCACTTTTTCACAAACTTTTTCACAAACTTTTTCACAAACTTTTTCACAAACTTTTTCACAAACTTTAGGTTTCTCACTGAAATTATTTACAAACTACGTTTGCAATTATGGCACAAATTGTTGTAAATGCTTCTCTGGGATCCCCTTTGTTCAGAAATAGCAGACATATATGGCTCTGGCATTACTTTTTGGTAATTAGAAGGTTGCTAAATGCCCCTGCGCACCACACTTGTATTAGACCCAGCAGTGAAGTGGTTATTAAGGTAGCTTGTAGGGTTAATTTTAGCTTTAGTGTAGTGTAGTAGACAACCTAAAGTATTGATCTAGGCCCATTTTGATATATTTCATGCCACCATTTCACAGCCAAATTCGATCAAATAAAAAAACAATTGTTAACTTTTTCACTAACTTTGAATTTCTCACTGAAATTATTTACAAACCGCTTGTTCAATTATGGCACAAATGGTTGTAAATGCTTCTCTGGGATCCCCTTTGTTCAGAAATAGCAGACATATATGGATTTGGCATTGCTTTTTGGTAATTAGAAGTCCGCTAAAAATATATATATTCTGCTATGTAGGATCCAACCCTTAGCCCTCAACCTCATTGATCCCCCCCAAAGAGCTCTCTAACCCTCCACCCACTAACTATTTTCCACTATTTTGGGTACTGGCAGCTGTCTGCTAGAACCTACTTTGCATTTAAATGTGTTCTTTTTTAAATAAACCAATGTTTTTCTGTAGTGTAGCTGCCCCTCCCTCCCAGACCTATTTTGAAAAATCATTCCCCCCTCCTCTCCCACCAACAACCGCCACCCACAACTGCCCCCACCCCCCGCGCGCGCTCCAGCGCGCAAAACCGACAATTGTTTGCGACTGCTGGCTGAAAGATTCCCAGAGATGGGCCACCCTCCCCCTCCCTGCAGCTGCTCCGACCCACCAACGATCAGCACTATCGCTGGCTGATGCAGAGAGGGCCACGGAGTGGCTCTCTCTGCATCGGTGTGCCAAAAAAGGTATTGTAGTGATGCCTCAATATTGAGGCATTACTGCAATACCTTAAAAGCTGCTAGACGTGATCAGGAATGCTTCCAGAGCTTTAAACCCCAGAGGGCGTTCCAGGCACATCCTTGGTCGTTAGGTGACAACCAACGGAGAACGTGCCTGGCACTTCCTTGGTCGTTAAGGGGTTAAACAACATCCCTATTTACTTATTTTATCTAATTTATTTTGTTCCCTTGGTATCATTTGTTGAATAGCATACCTAGACAGGATCAAGAGCTGGGAGCAAGCTGCTGATTGGTGGCTACGTATATATGCCTCCATATATTTACTTCAGCTTTTTTATTCCATGATTCAGATAGAGCATGCAATTAGATAATATTACTGCATTGGAAAGTTTAAACTGCAAGCTCTATCGGAATCAAGTTTAGTTTTGACTTACTGTCCCTTTAAATGGTGAGTAGTTTGAATAGCTTAAGGGGACACTAAACCCAAATGTTTTCTCTCGTGATTCATATAGAGCATGACATTTTAAGCAACTTTCTAATTTATTCCTATTATGAAATTTTCTTTGTTCTCTTGCTATCTTAATTTGAAAAGAAGGCATCTAAGCTTTTTTCTTGGTTCAGAACTCTGAACAGCATTCTTTGATTGGTGGATGAAATTATCCACCAATCAGCAAGGACAACCCAGGTTGTTCACCAAAAATGGGCCGGCATCTAAACTTACATTCTTGCATTTCAAATAAATATACCAAGAGGATAAAAAAAAATTGATAATAGGAGTAAATTAGAAAGTTGCTTAAAATTTCATGCTCTATCTGAATCACGAAAGAAAAAATTTGGGCTCAGTGTCCCTTTAAGCATTGGAATGTGGCCTCATTGTGACATAATTTTGCATTTATTAACTCATAAAGAATAACTTCAGTGTTTTTATTTCTTAAATATTGCAATACACTATTTGAATTCAACAAGCATTAATTCACACTATAGGTAATTGGTTTGATAGCTTTTTCTCAACTTCTGTCCATTTTTTTCCATTAAGAAGCTAATGATTTATTCAAAAATCTACAATCACATATTGATGAGGCTTTAAATGTGCTAATTAAAGGGCTGGTAAGAGTTTATAGTATTTACATTTGCTTTAACCTAACCTTTGACACAAAGAAAACTGTTAATAAGATATTTAAAAAAAAAAATCATATGTATGACAGATTGTTTTTAAGTTTAAAGGGACATTCCAGAAAAACTGGAATCCACACAGGTGCATTTCAGTTTTGAATAGAAGCATTTTTGTAATATACATATATTAGCAAAAATGCTTCTAATAAAAGCTATAGCTGTTTCAAATGTGTATTTAAGTATACACCGTGCACCAGCATTTTAGACACAGCACTTGCTTAGAGAGCCTAAGGTACTTGTACCATCTAGTAAGGACTCAATTTGTTAATTGCTGACATGATAAAAGCCCCACTTGCGCTCTAAGCAGCTGCGTTATATAAAATAATGGTGCACTGAGAATGTTTTGCTATGCTTCACATGCACGTGCAGAGAATTTTTTTTAAAACTAAAGCAGTAATAACTTTTACTAGAAGCATTTTTGCCGATACATGTATATTGCAATTATTTTTCTATTCAAAGATGTAATTCATCTATGTGACCGGAATGTCCCTTTAATTAGACATGTGCACCGCTAAAAAATTTGGTTCGTTTTCGGTTCGGATCGATTCGGACTTTTCGAATTTCGTTTCGGATCGAATCGGATTCGGCAAAATTTGAATAAATTCGTTTCGGATTTATTCGGATCCGAATAAATTCGTTTCGGATTTATTCGGATTCGGCTGAATTCGGTTCTATTCCGTTCCGAAATTCGGTATGTTTTTAGTACACTAACACCCATTTAGTACACTAAGTCACTAACACCCATAAACTACCTATGAACCACTAAACCGAGGCCCCCCCACATCGCAAACCCTATAATAACATTATTTAACCCCTAATCTGCCGATCGGATATCGCCGCAACCTACATTATAGCTATTAACCCCTAATCTGCTGTCCCTAACACCGCCGACCCCTACATTATAGTTATTAACCCCTAATCTGCCCCCCCCAATGTCGCCGCAATCTAACTACAAGTATTAACCCCTAATCTGCCGACCCGATATCGCCGCCGCCTACATTATAGCTATTAACCCCTAATCTGCTGTCCCTAACACCGCCGACCCCTACATTATAGTTATTAACCCCTAATCTGCCCCCCCCCCCAATGTCGCCGCAATCTAACTACAAGTATTAACCCCTAATCTGCCGACCCGATATCGCCGCCGCCTACATTATAGCTATTAACCCCTACATTATAGCTATTAACCCCTAATCTGCTGTCCCTAACACCGCCGACCCCTACATTATAGTTATTAACCCCTAATCTGCCTCCCCCAACGTCGCCGCAATCTAACTACAAGTATTAACCCCTAATCTGCCGACCCGATATCGCCGCCGCCTAACTATTAACCCCTAATCTGCTGTCCCTAACACCGCCGACCCCTACATTATAGTTATTAACCCCTAATATGCCCCCCCCAACGTCGCCGCAATCTAACTACAAGTATTAACCCCTAATCTGCCGACCCGATATCGCCGCCGCCTACATTATAGCTATTAACCCCTAATCTGCTGTCCCTAACACCGCCGACCCCTACATTATAGTTATTAACCCCTAATCTGCCTCCCCCCAACGTCGCCACAATCTAACTACAAGTATTGACCCCTAATCTGCCGACCGCAAATCGCCGCCACTATAATAAATGTATTAACCCCTAAACAGCCGCACTCCCGCCTCGCAAACACTATAATACATTTTATTAACCCCTAATCTGCCCTCCCTAACATCGCCGCCACCTACCTACAATTATTAACCCCTAATCTCCCGCCCCCAACGTCGCCGCTACTATAATAAGGTTATTAACCCCTAAACCTAAGTCTAACCCTAACACTAACACCCCCTAACTTAAATTTAATTTAAATAAAACAAAATAAGTTTACTATAGTTAAATAAATGAATCCTATTTAAAACTAAAGACTTACCTGTAAAATAAACCCTAAGATAGCTGCAATATAACTAATAGTTACATTGTAGCTATTTTAGGATTTATTTTTATTTTACAGGCAACTTTGTATTTATTTTAACTAGGTACAATAGTTATTAAATAGTTAATAACTATTTAATAACTACCTAGCTAAAATAAATACAAATTTACCTGTAAAATAAATCCTAACCTAAGTTACAATTACACCTAACACTACACTATCATTAAATTAACTAAATAAATGAATCATATTTAAAACAAAATACTTACCTGTAAAATAAACCCTAATATAGCTGCAATATAACTAATAGTTACATTGTAGCTATTTTAGCATTTATATTTATTTTACAGGCAACTTTGTATTTATTTTAACTAGGTACAAAAGCTATTAAATAGTTATTGACTAATTAATAGCTACCTAGTTAAAATAATTACAAAATTACCTGTAAAATAAATCCTAACCTAAGTTACAATTAAACCTAACACTACACTGTCATTAAATAAATTAACTACAAGTACCTACAATTATCTACAATTAAATAAACTAAAGTACAAAACCCCCCCACTAAATTACAAAAAAAAACAAACACTAAATTACAAAAAATAAAAAAATATTACAAGAATTTTAAACTAATTACACCTAATCTAAGCCCCCTAATAAAATAACAAAGCCCCCCAAAATAAAAAAAATGCCCTACCCTATACTAAATTACAAAAGTTAACAGCTCTATTACCTTACCAGCCCTGAACAGGGCACTTTGCGGGGCATGCCCCAAAGAAAACAGCTCTTTTGCCTGTAAAAAAAAAACACAATCCCCCCCCCACATTACAACCCACCACCCACATACCCCTACTCTAACCCAAACCCCCCTTAAATAAACCTAACACTACCCCCCTGAAGATCTCCCTACCTTGAGTCGTGTTCACCCAGCCGGGCCGAAGTCTTCATCCGATGGGGCAGAAGAGGACATCCAGACCGGCAGAAGTCTTCATCCAAGCGGGGCAAGAAGAGGTCTTCCATCCATCATACAAGTACCAAAATACAAACAAACACTAAATTACAAAAAATAATAAAATATTACAATAATTTTAAACTAATTACACCTAATCTAAGCCCCCTACTAGCTATTAATATAGCTTCAATATAACTAATAGTTACATTGTAGCTATTTTAGGATTTATATTTATTTTACAGGCAACTTTGTATTTATTTTAACTAGGTACAATAGCTATTAAATAGTTAATAACTATTTAATAACTACCTAGCTAAAATAAATACAAATTTACCTGTAAAATAAATCCTAACCTAAGTTACAATTACACCTAACACTACACTATCATTAAATTAACTAAATAAATGAATCCTATATAAAACTAAAGACTTACCTGTAAAATAAACCCTAATATAGCTGCAATATAACTAATAGTTACATTGTAGCTATTTTAGCATTTATATTTATTGTACAGGCAACTTTGTATTTATTTTAACTAGGTTCAATAGCTATTAAATAGATATTGACTATTTAATAGCTACCTAGTTAAAATAATTACAAAATTACCTGTAAAATAAATCCTAACCTAAGTTACAATTAAACCTAACACTACACTATCATTAAATAAATTAACTACAAGTACCTACAATTAAATACAATTAAAAAAACTAAACTAAAGTACAAAAACCCCCCCACTAAATTACAAAAAATAAAAAAATATTACAAGAATTTTAAACTAATTACACCTAATCTAAGCCCCCTAATAAAATAACAAAGCCCCCCAAAATAAAAAAAATGCCCTACCCTATACTAAATTACAAAAGTTAACAGCTCTATTACCTTACCAGCCCTGAACAGGGCCTTTTGCGGGGCATGCCCCAAAGAAAACAGCTCTTTTGCTTGTAAAAAAAAACACAATACCCCCCCCCCACATTACAACCCACCACCCACATACCCCTACTCTAACCCAAACCCCCCTTAAATAAACCTAACACTACCCCCCTGAAGATCTCCCTACCTTGAGTCGTGTTCACCCAGCCGGGCCGAAGTCTTCATCCGATGGGGCAGAAGAGGACATCCAGACCGGCAGAAGTCTTCATCGAAGCGGGGCAAGAAGAGGTCTTCCATCCATCAGAAAAGTACAAAAAAACAAACAAACACTAAATTAGCAAGAATAATAAAATATTACAATAATTTTAAACTAATTACACCTAATCTAAGCCCCCTACTAGCTATTAATATAGCTTCAATATAACTAATAGTTACATTGTAGCTATTTTAGGATTTATATTTATTTTACAGGCAACTTTGTATTTATTTTAACTAGGTACAATAGCTATTAAATAGTTAATAACTACCTAGCTAAAATAAATACAAATTTACCTGTAAAATAAACCCTAACCTAAGTTACAATTACACCTAACACTACACTGTCATTAAATTAACTAAATAAATTAATCCTATATAAAACTAAATACTTACCTGTAAAATAAACCCTAATATAGCTACAATATAACTAATAGTTACATTGTAGCTATTTTAGCATTTATATTTATTTTACAGGCAACTTTGTATTTATTTTAACTAGGTACAATAGCTATTAAATAGATATTTACTGTTTAATAGCTACCTAGTTAAAATAATTACAAAATTACCTGTAAAATAAATCCTAACCTAAGTTACTATTAAACCTAACACTACACTATCATTAAATAAATTAACTACAAGTACCTACAATTAAATACAATGAAATAAACTAAACTAAAGTACAAAAAAAGACATCCCACGCAGAGCATCCTCTTCTTTCTTGATCCGACGACTAGGTGACTGTACCTTTAAGTGACGTCATCCAAGATGGCGTCCCTTGAATTCCGATTGGCTGATAGGATTCTATCAGCCAATCGGAATTAAGGTAGGAAAAATCTGATTGGCTGATTAAATCAGCCAATCAGATTCAAGTTCAATCCGATTGGCTGATCCAATCAGCCAATCAGATTGAGCTCGCATTCTATTGGCTGATCGGAACAGCCAATAGAATGCGAGGTCAATCTGATTGGCTGATTCCATCAGCCAATCGGATTGAACTTGAATCTGATTGGCTGATTAAATCAGCCAATCAGATTTTTCCTACCTTAATTCCGATTGGCTGATAGAATCCTATCAGCCAATCGGAATTCAAGGGACGCCATCTTGGATGACGTCACTTAAAGGTACAGTCACCTAGTCGTCGGATCAAGAAAGAAGAGGATGCTCTGCGTGGGATGTCTTCAGGATGCTGCCGCTCCGCTCCGGATGGATGAACAGAGAAGATGCCGCCTGGATCAAGACTTCTGATGGATGGAAGACCTCTTCTTGCCCCGCTTGGATGAAGACTTCTGCCGGTCTGGATGTCCTCTTGTGCCCGATCGGATGAAGACTTCGGCCCGCTGGGTGAAGACACGGTAGAGAGATCTTCAGGGGGGTAGTGTTAGGTTTATTTAAGGGGGGTTTGGGTTAGAGTAGGGGTATGTGGGTGGTGGGTTGTAATGTGGGGGGGGGGGGGTATTGTGTTTTTTTTTACAGGCAAAAGAGCTGTTTTCTTTGGGGCATGCCCCCGCAAAAGGCCCTTTTAAGGGCTGGTAAGGTAATAGAGCTGATTACTTTTGTAATTCAGTATAGGGTAGGGCATTTTTTTATTTTGGGGGGCTTTGTTATTTTATTAGGGGGCTTAGATTAGGTGTAATTAGTTTAAAATTCTTGTAATTTTTTTTATTTTTTGTAATTTAGTGTTTGTTTTTTTTGTACTTTAGTTTAGTTTATTTCATTGTATTTAATTGTAGGTACTTGTAGTTAATTTATTTAATGATAGTGTAGTGTTAGGTTTAATAGTAACTTAGGTTAGGATTTATTTTACAGGTAATTTTGTAATTATTTTAACTAGGTAGCTATTAATTAGTCAATAACTATTTAATAGCTATTGTACCTAGTTAAAATAAATACAAAGTTGCCTGTAAAATAAATATAAATGCTAAAATAGCTACAATGTAACTATTAGTTATATTGTAGCTATATTAGGGTTTATTTTACAGGTAAGTATTTAGTTTTATATAGGATTAATTTATTTAGTTAATTTAATGACAGTGTAGTGTTAGGTGTAATTGTAACTTAGGTTAGGGTTTATTTTACAGGTAAATTTGTATTTATTTTAGCTAGGTAGTTATTAACTATTTAATAGCTATTGTACCTAGTTAAAATAAATACAAAGTTGCCTGTAAAATAAATATAAATCCTAAAATAGCTTCTGCCGGTCTGGATGTCCTCTTAACTTGTAGTTAATTTATTTAATGATAGTGTAGTGTTAGGTTTAATTGTAACTTAGGTTAGGATTTATTTTACAGGTAATTTTGTAATTATTTTAACTAGGTAGCTATTAAATAGTCAATATCTATTTAATAGCTATTGAACCTAGTTAAAATGAATACAAAGTTGCCTGTACAATAAATATAAATGCTAAAATAGCTACAATGTAACTATTAGTTATATTGCAGCTATATTAGGGTTTATTTTACAGGTAAGTCTTTAGTTTTATATAGGATTCATTTATTTAGTTAATTTAATGATAGTGTAGTGTTAGGTGTAATTGTAACTTAGGTTATGATTTATTTTACAGGTAAATTTGTATTTATTTTAGCTAGGTAGTTATTAAATAGTTATTAACTATTTAATAACTATTGTACCTAGTTAAAATAAATACAAAGTTGCCTGTAAAATACATATAAATCCTAAAATAGCTACAATGTAACTATTAGTTATATTGAAGCTATATTAATAGCTAGTAGGGGGCTTAGATTAGGTGTAATTAGTTTAAAATTATTGTAATATTTTATTATTTTTGGTAATTTAGTGTTTGTTTGTATTTTGGTACTTGTATGATGGATGGAAGAGCTCTTCTTGCCCCGCTTGGATGAAGACTTCTGCCGGTCTGGATGTCCTCTTGTGCCCCATCGGATGAAGAATTCGGCCCGGCTGGGTGAACACGACTCAAGGTAGGGAGATCTTCAGGGGGGTAGTGTTAGGTTTATTTAAGGGGGGTTTGGGTTAGAGTAGGGGTATGTGGGTGGTGGGTTGTAATGTGGGGGGGGGGGATTGTGTTTTTTTTTACAGGCAAAAGAGCTGTTTTCTTTGGGGCATGCCCCGCAAAGGGCCCTGTTCAGGGCTGGTAAGGTAATAGAGCTGTTAACTTTTGTAATTTAGTATAGGGTAGGGCATTTTTTTTTATTTTGGGGGGCTTTGTTATTTTATTAGGGGGCTTAGATTAGGTGTAATTAGTTTAAAATTCTTGTAATATTTTTTTATTTTTTGCAATTTAGTGGTTTTTTATTTTTTGTAATTTAGTGGGGGGGTTTTGTACTTTAGTTTATTTAATTGTAGATAATTGTAGGTACTTGTAGTTAATTTATTTAATGATAGTGTAGTGTTAGGTTTTATTGTAACTTAGGTTAGGATTTATTTTACAGGTAATTTTGTAATTATTTTAACTAGGTAGCTATTAATTAGTCAATAACTATTTAATAGCTATTGTACCTAGTTAAAATAAATACAAAGTTGCCTGTAAAATAAATATAAATGCTAAAATAGCTACAATGTAACTATTAGTTATATTGCAGCTATATTAGGGTTTATTTTACAGGTAAGTATTTAGTTTTAAATATGATTAATTTATTTAGTTAATTTAATGACAGTGTAGTGTTAGGTGTAATTGTAACTTAGGTTAGGATTTATTTTACAGGTAAATTTGTATTTATTTTAGCTAGGTAGTTATTAAATAGTTAATAACTATTTAATAACTATTGTACCTAGTTAAAATAAATACAAAGTTGCCTGTAAAATAAAAATAAATCCTAAAATAGCTACAATGTAACTATTAGTTATATTGCAGCTATCTTAGGGTTTATTTTACAGGTAAGTCTTTAGTTTTAAATAGGATTCATTTATTTAACTATAGTAAACTTATTTCGTTTTATTTAAATTATATTTAAGTTAGGGGGTGTTAGTGTTAGGGTTAGATTTAGGTTTAGGGGTTAATAACCTTATTATAGTAGCGGCGACGTTGGGGGCGGGAGATTAGGGGTTAATAATTGTAGGTAGGTGGCGGCGATGTTAGGGAGGGCAGATTAGGGGTTAATAAAATGTATTATAGTGTTTGCGAGGCGGGAGTGCGGCGGTTTAGGGGTTAATACATTTATTATAGTGGCGGCGATTTGCGGTCGGCAGATTAGGGGTTAATACTTGTAGTTAGATTGTGGCGACGTTGGGGGGAGGCAGATTAGGGGTTAATAACTATAATGTAGGGGTCAGCGGTGTTAGGGACACCAGATTAGGGGTTAATAGTTATAATGTAGGCGGCGGCGATATCGGGTCGGCAGATTAGGGGTTAATACTTGTAGTTAGATTGCGGCGATGTTGGGGGGGGCAGATTAGGGGTTAATAACTATAATGTAGGGGTCGGCGGTGTTAGGGACAGCAGATTAGGGGTTAATAGCTATAATGTAGGCGGCGGCGATATCGGGTCGGCAGATTAGGGGTTAATACTTGTAGTTAGATTGCGGCGACGTTGGGGGGGGCAGATTAGGGGTTAATAACTATAATGTAGGGGTCAGCGGTGTTAGGGACACCAGATTAGGGGTTAATAGCTATAATGTAGGCGGCGGCGATATCGGGTCGGCAGATTAGGGGTTAATACTTGTAGTTAGGATTGCGGCGACGTTGGGGGGGGCAGATTAGGGGTTAATAACTATAATGTAGGGGTCGGCGGTGTTAGGGACAGCAGATTAGGGGTTAATAGCTATAATGTAGGCGGCGGCGATATCGGGTCGGCAGATTAGGGGTTAATACTTGTAGTTAGATTGCGGCGACGTTGGGGGGGGCAGATTAGGGGTTAATAACTATAATGTAGGGGTCGGCGGTGTTAGGGACAGCAGATTAGGGGTTAATAGTTATAATGTAGGTGGCGGCGATATTCGGTCGGCAGATTAGGGGTTAATAAAATACTGCAGGTGTCAGCGATAGCGGAGGCAGCAGATTAGGGGTTAATAAGTGTTAGATTAGGGGTGTTTAGAGACTCGGGGTACATGTTAGGGTGTTAGGTGCAGACTTAGTGTTTCCCCATAGGAAACAATGGGGCTGCGGTGTTAGTTTTTTTTCAGCCGAAACTCCCATTGTTTCCTATGGGGAAATCCCGAATTTTAACGAGCTAATTCGGATTTATTCGGAGATACGGCAGCTATTTCGGATTCATTCGGTAGATTCGGAAGTATTTTAATTCGGAAATCCGAATCGATCCGAATCTCCGAATTTACCGAATTTACTGAATTTCCGAATTAATCCGAAATGAACCGCACATGTCTACCTTTAATATCCTTTCCATACATCAAAGGAAAGTATGCAACAGAACTATATTTGGATACAAAATGAGTTCAAGCTCATTGTTTTACAGTGACTATGTACTCAATTTTTTATTTTATTTTTTATTGAGACAAGGCAATACAATGCAACAGACTATAAGTAATGCAAAGAGAAAACAAATCTAGATCTATTGTGACTCCTTTAATTAATATCACTAATGGTATGTCACCCATTGACCAAAACACATGAATAAGAATATAGGTACTGTATGTATTTACCATATAGATCGCTCTCATTTCCTAAGAACTGTGCAGAAGAAGTAAGAACCTCTCCAAGCAGCTTCACGACGAATGGGCAGTGGACCCTGTACGTCTGCTGTCTGTATGTACCATTACATAGCGAGTGTGTAATACAGCCTCCTTCTCTCACGTGACTCAAAACACAAGAGAAGGACCTGTCAATCACACCATTTTTTTAAGGATGATTTCAATTTGCCACCACTGATGACAGCTGTTTCTAACATTGTGACATTACACAAAGTACACTTACACTCATACAAACACTCAACAATATTTATTTTTTTATATTAAAGTTTTTCATGTCAAATTAGAACGGATCAAAGTTACGAGATCTCGGGAGTTTGAAAAAAATGCACACAGACCCATTTTACATTTACTTACATAGACATACATGAACATACACTCATCTAACTACATCTAACTACAAATATTATCACATGCATACACAAATTGATAGATACAAACAATATACAGCACATTACCTACACAAAACATATTTTTATTATGAAATTAACACGATTTAGCTATTTTTACACCGAAGGACATGACATCACTCACTTTACGCTCAACACAAGTGTTGGATTGTATTTCTCTGGAAATTTCTCTCCTCCATTGACTTCTAAAGGGAATTCGTGCTCATGCACGCAATCGGCAGATTTACCTAACGCACGCAAAATTTGTAGACTTTAAAACTCGTAATACCAGCGTTAGAATTGTGGCACTAATTCATTCATTCTTGCGTTAGTCCCGCTATGACAAATAGATCAAGAATTTAATATTTCCCTATGGAGTTATGGCTTTTACTTGTGTGAAATTCACTCCAATATCAAATTCTTATAGGAAATTACATTACCATTACATCAACTAAAAATTACCATCAATTCTATCATCAACAATACAAAATCGGTTTCAAAAATTAAATCATATTTAAACAGACAGAAAATTATTGTTTACATTTCATTATTCACAAACAGTAGCCAATTGTAAACACGTCTCATTTACATCTATTATAGCATTTCATTTATTCAACTCATATGCTTGGATGAACAGCATATCTACATAGGCTCACCAGATGATGATTGATGGATGCACATACATGCCTTTTGCCATTGACTCATACATGTGCATTGATATTCATGAAAAAAATAAAATATAAACAATTTACACATTTACATCATACAAATACATTGGAAGTTGGTTAACATTGGATTCTCTCTCAGAAT
The DNA here is from genome assembly GCF_027579735.1 of Bombina bombina. Taxonomy (NCBI): domain Eukaryota; kingdom Metazoa; phylum Chordata; class Amphibia; order Anura; family Bombinatoridae; genus Bombina; species Bombina bombina. The sequence goes on along the minus strand of NC_069503.1, from coordinate 1,081,043,532 downwards.
CACGAAAGATCAATTATGGATTTAGTGTCCCTTTAACATCACGATTTACTTATAAAAATACCATTAGGAATTACGTACAATGATAACATATCTAGTGATGTCCCGAACTGTTCGCCCGCGAACGGTTCACAGCGAACATAGCTTGTTCGCGTTCGCGTTTGTGGGCGAACACATGGCGATGTTCGATCCGCCCCTATGTGTCATCATTGTGGAAACTTTGACCCTTTATGTCACAGCCGCCTGACACATTAGAGCCAATCAACATCAGACACTCCCTCACAGACACTCCCAGCTACTCGGAATCCGCCATTTTTTTTTTAAGTTTTCAAAACAAGCTTTATTAAAGAGATGATGTGAACAACATAATCATAAATTACATTTTCTTGAACATGAGAGTGAAAATTATAACGTTTATAATGAAATGCCCCTTACAGGACGTTATTGAGTCTCTGTGGTTGTTCAGGATTCATGTTTTAACAAGATAGTCTTTTCCTCTTTATTAATAACATATTTTGAGGTGTGTTTTCTTCTTGAGCTTGTTTCGTCCGGTTGATTAGATAGCTGTGTTATAACATTCTAAATAATAATTAGTAATTAAATTTCAACTTTGATACTTAACATCAGGGTTTGCTTTACATACTTATAATAGTAACTCAGCTTTCTATTACATCTCACTGAGTTTAAGTGATATCCTAATGTTGTGGCCTTACTAGTCATTACGTAAGGCAGCGGAAATGGAGTAAAAGATGTTAGTATAGTACAGTAAGAGAAGAAGGGGGTTGCTGAGAAGGAGGGAAAAAGGGGGGGGAGGAAAAAAAAAAGGGGGGGGAAGGGGACGGAGGGGGAAGAGGAGGAGAGGGATAAGGGCAGGGGGTGGGGGTGGTGTAGGTTCCTTAGGGGGAGGGTTTGTGTGTGTGAGGTTGTTGCTAAGCCCGGTCTATTTGTCTAGTATGTTTGGGATGTCATTACTTATTAAATCCCTTTGTCCTCCCAAATCAATGTCATCATCTCATGTGTGCATAGTTTTCTGGTTTTGAGATAGTGGTATCGTTCCAGCCTGAGCAGATCAGTCACTCTTTGTTTCCATTCTTGTAGGGTCGGGCCCTGTGTCTTTTTCCAATGTGCAGGTATGAGGCCCTTTGCACTGTTAAGCATCAGCAGGAGAAGAAGGTATTTATCCTCCCCCACTATTTTAGGCAACTCATGGTATATTAGGTACGTGGGTTTTGGTGGAATTATAGTCTTTAGTTTTCTACTTATTTCCCCAAACACTTCCTCCCAGTATGGGCTGATGTGTGGACATGTCCACCAGATATGTAGTAGTGTTCCCTCTTCCCCACAACCCCTCCAGCATCCCCCGTCAATGTGTGGGTAGATTTTATGTAGTCTTTGGGGTGTCATATACCATCTACTCAATATCTTGTAATGAGTTTCTTGAATCCTCATGGATACTGAGGCCTTTTTGGCTTTGACAAAGATCTTACTCCATTCCTTGGAGTCAATATCTTGTGCCAGGTCTTTTTGCCAAGCAGCTGTGTAGGTCGGTAAGGTAGGCATTTCCCCTGTCAGTAGCATTTTGTATAGTTGTGAGATTAAGTGTGTCGGAGTCTGGGACATTGTGCATAGTGTTTCGTAAAGGGTTTTCCGTCTGGTCAGGGCAGCTTTGTTTTTGTGTGTTGTGATAAAGTGTTGCACCTGGGCTACTCTGAACCAGGATGTGAAGATTTCCGGGGCCCATTCTGATACCTCTGTTTGTGTTTTAAGCTTTCCTTGTTGTAGTATATTGGTTACTGTGGAATCTGCTAGGGTATGGAATTCGCCTACTATTTGAGTCCTATGCTCCAGGCCCAGATCTGGGTTTTCTCTTATTGGAGCGTTCAGAGAATGCGGTGTGGAGATATGAGGGTTATGGAGGAGCGTCCTATCCCATGCCTCAAACACCTCTTTTAACAAAGGATACCGTGCAATATCAGGTGGCCTATTCCTAATTGAGATCCACGCAAGAGCTCCGACATTTCCTCGCCCCAGAATGTCATTATCAATTTGAACCCAGGCTTTGTTGCATAGGTTTTGACTCCATTCCACTATCCTCTGCAGTGAAATGGCTCTCTGGTATTCTTTCAAAAGGGGTACTCCCAGTCCCCCCCCCATGCCTGGGCAAATATGTGGTATGTTTCCTAATTCTAGATTTGATACCATTCCAGATGTAGGCTTCTATTGCTTTCTGGATTTGTTGGATGAACTGTGTGGTTGGGGAAATAGGGATTGTCTGCATCACATACAGTATCCTCGGCAAGATATTAATCTTGACCACCCCAATGCGCCCCATCCAGGAGATGGTCTTATTTTTCCAATTTGTTAAGTCTTTTACAATCTCGTCCCTAATGCTTTTGTAATTTATCTCTACTGTATCTTTTATATTAGGGGTGATTTTTATCCCCAGGTATTTTATGGCATGGTGTGCCAGCTTGATCGGGCAGCTTTGTCGCATTGCCTCAATGACATCTGATCGTTCATTGATAATCAACATTTCTGACTTTTGTGGGTTAAGTAGGAAGTTTGATACATTCCCGAACGCCGACAGTTCAGACATGGCCTCATATAATGAGTCCGGAGTGTTTGAGATAGATAATAGGATATCGTCGGCATACATTGAGAGTTTTTGTTCTTTGCCACCTATTTGGAACCCTTTGATGCATGGATTTTTCCTGATTTTACTTGCTAGAACCTCAATCGTCAGTGCGAACAGGAGCGGCGAGAGGGGGCAACCCTGCTTGGTGCCGTTGCTAATTCTGAATGAAATCATTTAAACTAATAAAGGGGGGTAGCATTAATATATCCACCTGCCCCCCACAGCATGCCAAAACTGTTAGTCCAAGTAACAATTCTAGAAATTCTAGTAGAAAAATTCTTCGTGCCATGAGCACAAATGCTCGCAGCTTAGGAAATAAATTACCTGAACTCATTTCAATAATGACTAGGGACAACTTGGATTTAGTAGCTATAACAGAAACATGGTACAATGATTTGCATGACTGGGACATAGTCATACCTGGATACAGGTTATTTAAAAAGAACAGAGTAGGAAAGAAAGGTGGAGGAGTTGCTTTGTATGTAAATGAAAATATAAAGGTTACTGAAATTGTAGGAACAAATGATGAGGTGGAAAGTATTTGGGTGACTTTGGAAATTGGAGATAAAAATGTTTTTAGAATAGGGGTTGTATATAGGCCTCCATTGCAGGATGAAAAACTGGACAATCTGTTATTAGATGAAATAACCAAAATGACCATGAAGGGTAAGGTTATAGTACTGGGGGACTTTAATTTGCCAGATATAGACTGGAAGATTCCTTCTGCTAGATCGGCTAGAAGCAGGTATATTCTTGAATCTCTGCTAGGGGAATCACTTGAACAATTAGTCAAGGAACCAACTCGTAAGGAAGCTATATTAGATCTAATACTTACAAACAGTGATACAGTTTCAGATGTGTCTGTAGGTGAGAACTTAGGATCCAGTGATCATCAATCTGTTTGGTTTAGTATTCATGTTCAGGAACTGTCCACCCAGACTAAAACAAAAGTTTTAGACTTTAGGACGGCAGATTTTTCATTAATGGGAGAATACCTAAAAAACTATTTAAAGGGGAGAACTCTTATTACAGGGGTTCAAGAACAGTGGGAATTTGTGAAAGGTGCCAATTTAGATGCAACCGCACACTGTATTAGACATGTCTGTAAAAGTAAAAGAAAGCGGAAACCAATTTGGTTTTCCAAAGAAGTAGCACATGCTGTAAAGACAAAAAAGATAGCTTATAAAAATTACAGACACACACAAGCAGATGATGATATGAAAATATGGAGACTCCAACAAAAAAAGACTAAGCAGTTAATTAGGAAGGTTAAAGCTCATGCAGAAGAGAAGATAGCACAGTCAGTAAAACATGGGGACAAAACATTCTTTAGATATCAGTGAAAGAAGAAAAAATAAGGTAGGAATAGTAAAATTGAAATCAGTTGATGGTAGAATAATAGAAGGAGATAAGCAGATTGCAGACTGTCTCAATGATTACTTCTGTTCTGTTTTCACTAAAGATTGTGAAGATACAATGTCTACATTAAGGGATGCTACGCAAAATAGAAACAAGCTTAACAGTAATCTTTTTACAGAGGATGAGGTTTTGTTAGCATTATCAAAAATAAATGTTACAAAGGCAGTGGGTCCTGATAATATTCATCCAAGGGTTTTAAAAGAACTTCGATCAGTGCTAACTGTCCCATTAACTGATCTGTTTAATCAGTCACTATTAACAGGAGCTGTCCCAGATGATTGGAGAATAGCAAATGTAATACCTCTTCATAAAAAGGGCAGTAGAGAAGAATCTGGCAACTACAGGCCAGTTAGTTTAACTTCAGTAGTAGGGAAATTAATGGAAAGCCTCTTAAAAGAAAGAATTATGACTTATATAAAGACAAACAATTTAGAGGACCAAAATCAGCATGGTTTTACTTCAGGGAGATCATGTCAGACTAATCTAATTGACTTCTTTGATTATGTAACAAAAGTATTAGACAAGGGAGGAGCAGTTGATGTAGCATATCTAGATTTCAGCAAAGCATTTGACACCGTCCCACACAATAAACTTATTCACAAACTATACTAGATTCAAAAATTGTGAACTGGGTGGAATGCTGGCTTAAGGACAGAAAACAAAGTGTCTTAGTAAATGGAGTTCATTCAGCAGAGGGGGCTGTTACTAGTGGTGTTCCTCAGGGGTCAGTTCTGGGGCCTGTTTTGTTTAACATATTTATCTGCGATATCAGCAAAGGGCTACAGGGGAAAGTATGTCTCTTTGCAGATGATACAAAAATTTGCAACAGAGTGGATATTCCAGGGGGGGTAGACAAAATGAGAAGTGATATACAACAATTGGAGGATTGGACAAACGACTGGGATCTAAAGTTTAACACAGCAAAGTGCAAAATAATGCATTTAGGGAAGAAAAATACAAATGTTAATTACAGACTCAATAACACTTTACTGACTGTTACAGACGAGGAACAGGACTTGGGAATTATTATTTCAGATGATTTAAAACTTAGTAAACAATGTAGTAATGCAGCGAGTAAGGCTAGCAGAATGCTTGGATGTATTGGTAGAGGTATTTGCAGCAGAAATAGTAAGGTTCTTATGCCACTTTATAGATCATTAGTTAGGCCTCATCTTGAGTATTGTGTGCAGTTCTGGAGGCCATATCTTCAGAAGGATATTAACAAACTTGAATCTGTGCAAAGGAGGGCTACCAAAATGGTACATGGTCTAAAAAATAAAACTTACCAGGATAGGCTCAATGACCTAAATATGTATAGCTTAGAGGAGAGAAGGGAAAGAGGTGATATGATAGCAACTTTCAAGTACATTAAAGGGTTTAGTAAAACTGAGGCTGTGGGTATTTTACATAAAATGGAAAATTCAAGAACAAGGGGTCATGAGCTCAAGCTAAAGGGTAGTAGATTCAGGAGTAATTTGAGGAAGCACTACTTTACAGAAAGAGTGATTGATTTATGGAATAAACTTCCTCAAGAGGTAGTAGCAACAAACACTGTGTGGGACTTTAAAAATGCATGGGACAAGCATAGGGCTATCCTACGAACTAGATAAGTTTATACTGTTAGGTAAGGTCGGGCAGACTTGCTGGGCCTATGGCTCTTATCTGCCGTCAATATCTATGTTTCTATGTTTCTATGACTTAGAGAGCGTCCCGTTCACTCTGACCTTTGCATTTGGGGAAGAGTATAGGGACATTATCATATTTATGATTTTGGGTCCAAAGCCAAATTTCGATAGAGTGCATTCCATGAAAGACCATCTCACCCGGTCAAATGCTTTTTCGGCATCTGTAGTGACCAGGGAGAGAGGCCCACCATGTAGTTGGGCGTGTGTGATCATTTGCAATACATTCAGGGTGTTATCCCTCGCCTCTCGGGCAGGGATAAACCCCACCTGGTCAGTCGACACCAACCCAGGCCATATTCTATTCACCCTGGCTGCCAAGATCTTCGCGAGAATCTTGACATCCGAGTTAAGAAGGGATATAGGTCTGAAGTTTTCTGGCCTATCTTGCTGTTTCCCTGGCTTGGGGATAACGGTGATGTAAGCCTCCAACATAGAGCCTGGGAGGTTGGGAGTTTGGGACAGAGCGTTGAAAAGGCGTGCCAGGAGAGGAGCCAGCAACCCCATGTATGCTTTATAGTATTTAAGACCGAAGCCGTCCAGTCCCGGACTTTTCCCCGAAGGGAGGTCTTTGATAGCACTTTTGATTTCATCTATGGTGATTGGGTTATCCAGCGTTTCTCTCTCCTGGTCAGTGAGCTTCGGAAGATCAGCTTCCTCAAGGTATGTTGAGATATGATCGTCGTCTCGCGACGGGTGTGGGTGGCCCCCTCCGTCCCTCCCGTTGTCGGCTATATTGTACAGAGTTTCGTAGTAGCCTCTGAAAACGTCTGCGATTGAGTCTGCACCAGACCTTGTCAAACCTTCTTTGTCAGTTATGTGGTGTACATAAGCTTTTAGTTTTTTCCTTGCGATCGCCCTAGCCAAGAGCTTTCCCTCCTTATCCCCGTGCTCAAAGTAAGTTTGCCTCAGCATCAGTGCTTTTTTTTATATTCTTCTTGTAAGAACTGCAATAGGTTTCCTCTGGCCGAAACCAATGCCTGTGTTCTTGTGTCATCAGACGGCTGCAGCTTATGAAGCTGCTCCATCTGTCCCACCTGTGACATTAATGTCCGGTAGCGTTCTCTTTTGGCTCTGTTTAGGTCGGATTTTCTCCTGATCAGGAGGCCTCTGACAGTGCATTTATGTGCCTCCCACAAAGTGGTGTTCTCTATGATACCGTCATCATTGAGTTGGAAGAAGTTCTCGAGTTTTTTATGGAGATCCGCCTTAAAGACCGGATCCTCCAATAGTGTGTCATCCAGCCGCCACACATATGGCGTAATTGGTACGTTGGGCCACAGTATAGAGCAGCTGATCGGAGCGTGATCCGACCATGTTATGGTGTTGATGTTACTGCTTTGAGTAATCATGAGGCCTGTGGTGTCTGTGTATAGGTAATCGATCCTGGAGTATTTCCTATGTGGGTGGGAGTAGAATGTGTAGTTATAGCTCCTTGGGTGGTGTGTGCGCCATATGTCATGTACGGTCAGTTCGGTCAACATTGTCGTCATGCGTTTAAGTGTCCTGTGGGGGACACTGGAAATGCCATCCGAAGTGTCCAATGCAGGGTCTAGAGGGGCGTTGAAGTCTCCTCCCAAGTAAAGTATTCCAATTCTCATCTCTAGTATTTTTCGAATAACTTTTGAGAGGAATAGGTGTTGTGTGTGATTTGGGCAATAGATGTTGGCCATAGTGATAGGCCTACCGTATAGGGAGCCCGTCACCACTAGGGACCTGCCTTCCGGGTCTTTGTATAGTTGTGTAAGCTGGAAAGGTAGCTTAGTATGTAAAATGATTCCCACTCCATTTTTTTTTTGGGCCCAGATGCAAAAAATGCAGTTGGGTAGTGGCGGCTAGTCCACTTGGGTTTGTGTGTCGCTGCAAAATGTGTCTCCTGTAGGTATATGATGTCTCCACCCATCCTCTGAAAATCTCTTTTCGCTATGGATCGTTTATTTGGGCTGTTCATACCTTTAACATTTATTGTTATCAGTTGAATGGGATGCGTTCGTGTGTGTTCCCGATTATGTGCCATTGCTAGTTTGTACCTCTATGTGGTGTGAATGCTTCTGCGTTGGAAGAAGGGGGGGGCAAAGGTGAGAGAGAAAAAAAAAAGGGGGGGAGGGGGATGGAGGAGAGAGGGTACGAGGTGTCTTTTCCTCTAAGGTGTAGGGGGAAGGATGGCTATGAGAGTGAGAAAGAAGGTGAAGATGGGAGCAATAGGAGAATGTAGTGGGGTTGATGGGAAGGGATGTTAGTTATGTAGGGGTAGAAGCAGCCGCCTCTGAGGGTGAGAGAGGGGAGTTAGGGGAGGGTTAAGGAAGAGAGTTAGCTGTTCTGCTGTGCAACAGTACAGTGTTAAGTTCAAGTGCAAAAAATTCAGTACAGTACTCTCAGTTTGACAACAGTAAACAACAAGAAGAAATACAACAGTAACAAAAATAACAACGCGGGGGTAGTTGTCCCCCAGCTTTCCTTTGAAATATAAACTTTTAGCCTATTCATAACTGGTTAACGTTTTCCCTATAATCCTGCAATTTTAAGTTAATCTCCAGGTTGGTGTGGTGTGTTGCTTCCAGTCACTTTCTCAGTGTCCTATATGTGTGATTGTCTTACAATGTCTCAGGTCAATGATAGGTCTTGGTATATAGAGCCAGTGTGATTCAGTTATGTCTATGCTGT